>NC_058091.1:30305000-30612500 GCF_020171115.1 Neogale vison
GCTGGGATCATGATCTGAGCCAAAGGCAGACGCTTAACCAATGAGCCACCCAGGTGGCCCCAGAAAAGATAGATATTTTTAAAAAACCATTTTAGAGATGTTAGAAAGCTTCAAAGCAGTCAGGGTTTGAAAGTCCAAGCACTCAAAGAAACAAAACAGTTATTGGAATGAGCTTGACATCCAATGTTCCAGTTTTCCCCTTTGAGACATTTGCTAAATCTTTAGGATTTGGTCTGTATAGAAAAGAGGCTGGTCAGTAAAAGAAGGAGAAATTAACAGATGAATGGAGCACTCAGTGGTTTCAAATTGCTGGAGAAATAGTTTGAATTCCAACCTGACAGAGGCAGCCAGGACTTGAGAGACCAAGAACCTGTACTGAAGAAAGGAAATTTTTTAATAAGTGGGTTATATCACACTTGCATGGGGAAAAACAAACAAACAAACAAACAAACAAAAAAACAACCTTGACTTATATCACATCACCAAAAAATAAAAAAATAAAAAATCCTTTCCAGGTATAATTTAAGTGTTAGAGTAAAGTTCATAAGTGAAAACATCTATAAAATATCATGGGAAATTATATTAAGGTTGACAAAAAATTTTTGAATAGGATCTCAAAAGCACTAACCATAAAAAAAAATTAAAAAAAAAAAAAGATTGATCAACTGGGTTACATTAAAATTGAGAATTTTTTCCCAGAGGACACCTTTAAGAGAATTTAAAAAGTAAGCCATAGAGTGAGAGAGAAAAAAGCATTTTCAATTCTTATGTCCAGCAAAGGACTTGTATCTAGAACATATAAAGAGCTCCTACAAATCAGTAATTAAAAAAAAAAAATAGGCAACCCAATTTACAAAATGAATAAAAGAGGGGCGCCTGAGTGGCTCAGTGAGTTAAGCCTCTGCCTTCAGCTCTGGTCATGATCTCAGGGTCCTAGGATCAAGCCCCACATTCAGTTTTCTGCTCGGAGGGAAGCCTGCTTCCCCTTCTCTCTCTGCCTGTCTCTCTGCCTGCTTGTGATCTCTCTCTGTGTCAAATAAATAAATAAAATCTTTAAAAAAAGAAAAAGAATAAAATACTTTTACAGGCACTTGATAAAAGATGATATCAAGTGGATAGTAAACATGAATATGTGCTAAAAATCATTACTCATCATGGAAATGCAAAGTAAAACTACAGTGAAATAATACAATAATTGCTAAAATTAAAGAAGGATAACACCAAGTATTCATGAGATTTTAGAAAACTCAAACTCCTATAAGGTATTGTGAAAATGGGAATTGGTACAACCATGCGGCAATACCGCTTAAGTTAAATACATGCATAATTTACAATCAAACTTTTCTATTCCTATGTACCAACACTGCAGAGATACAAAAATATGCTCATCAGAAATACATGCTCATCAAAAGACACTTATAAGAATGTACATTGTAACACTATTTGTGATACCCCCAAACTGCAAGCAATACAAATGTCTTTTAACAGTAGAATGGATTAATAAGCCATAATACATTTTTATACCAAGTAATATTAACTAGCACTGAGAATGAAGTATTATTACCCAAAACAATATTGATAATCTCAAAGAAGGAAAGCAAATAAAAAGGAATACAGACTATACAACTTCATTTATTTAAAGTTCAAAAACACAGAATTAACTGGTGGCAAAGAAGTCAAGATAGTAGGCACCATCTCCTGCCTTTGGGAAGAGATGTTAAGAAGTAGAAAAGGCATGAAGGAGGATTCTGAGCTTCTGATAATATTTCATTTCTTGATCTGAGTAGTGGCAATGTAACCACTAGTGAAAAAATTCTCTGGGCTATACTCTTAGGATTTGGCATAATGTTATATTTTACATATGTATATTTTAGCATAAAGTTTATGCTTTAAAAATTCCATTACAAATCACACGACAAAATACTGTTCATGTCTTAGGAAAAGCCCATAGAAGTTATATTTAGAAGTCAGATTGCAAAAAGAAATGTTGATCTCAACATATTATTTGTTTTGATTAAGGTATCCTTTTCTTCTTCTTACCACATATTTTTACCACTTGGCATTAATTAGATAATAAATTGTTTATTGTTTGTCCTCCCTAACTCGCAAGTTAACTACGTGAAGGCAAAGAATCTATTTTATTCACGATTTATTCATACTTAGCATCTAAAATAATACATTTTAAAAATCCTTCTCAATATTTACTGGAGGAAGGAAGCAAGCAAGCAAGCAAGCAACCTAGTTATGGCCATTAGTGGTCATTGATCCTTTCATTTAAATTTTATTTGAACTTCACATACACTGAACCATATAGAAAGTCCTCAATAATTCCAGATCTTAAGCAACCTGCACGAGGTGGGCAATAAATAATTAAAAATGTTAAAATTCTAGAAGATGACCCCTTTACTCTGCTTAATAGCTACAATGAAGACACATAGTGAGAAAAACAGAAAGCATTATAAGGCAATTTTTTTAATTTGAGGGAATTCCTTGCCAGCCAGATTCCTCTCTACAAAATATTTAGTTTCTCAAAGGGAGAAAATCCTTCTCCCCTATCATTCAGAGAAGAGGGATGAAAATACGGCTCAATGGCTATAGTATAATGACAGGACTAATGCCCAGAGTAATGTGACCATATGCTCATTGGTATATACCCTAACTGAACCACAGAGCAAAGGTAAAGTACTGGTGGATTATGAGCCCAACCTTATGGGCCTGGTGGCCCCAGAGCATGTGACCTCTGAGCCCAGATGAGCAGCACAGATGGAAAGCCAGAGAACTCAGGGAAAATCTGTGCAGCCTGCCTGGCATGGGGTAAGACTATAAATGTGGCCCTGAAAAAGTGGACAGAGAGAAGCAGCAGCACTGGCCATAACAGGGCCTTACAGGGAAAGAGTGGGTCAATTAATACAAAGAATAAATAGAAGAGAGAAACTAGAGCAGAAAGAAAGAGCTAACAACTAGAGCATTTTCAGGAGAAAGGGAAAATTAACATGTGTCCATCTGTATCCAGAGAAACATAGCCCAGCTACATAACTGAGCACTAAGTAAAGACTGAATCACTTTACACAGAAAGCTATAGGAAGAACAAAGAGGAGGATGAGTGATAAAGGCAGTAAATCAAATGCTTAGGTACCTTTCGTCATTCAGAGAGGGCAAAGCTAAATGCATGTTTGTGGTGCACTGTAACATCACTGATGTTCAATTTAGCTACTTAGTAAATTAAGTTATTATTTCATTTAACAGCTAATTTAAAAAAAAAGTAGTAAGTCTTCAAAAATAATTCTAAAAGACTATTAGTTTAATACATATTTTTAAAATTTCCAAATTCCAGAGGACCGATGCCCAGTAAGCCTGTACAGAACAGAGGCATGTACCCTCCCTAACCAGTAGAGAGGAAATGGGAGTGTTATGTGACAAATTCCCTAAGTAAGGGTGACTAGAGGGATGCCCATAGTCAAGATCATATTTGAAGGAGCAGAGGAAACCTGGTACACAAATCTTCTTCTTTTGTACCCTTATTCTATGCAGTTAGGGTTTGGTCTTTCTTCATAAATATGGCTAAAACGGAGTACTGAAATTTTCATTGGGTCAATAGCACTGCTAAGAGTTCAAAATTAAAACTAATATTAGAACCTTTTGGAAGCTTCTTTTTTAAAAATGCAGGCTCACGTAAAACATACTCTAGGTAGGTTATTAAAGCTCTAAGCTGAAATAAGTTTTTTTCCATAGAAGTTAAAATGTTAATGAAATGTCATTACCAGGGGCAAGGGGAAGGAAAGGATTAAACAAACTACTGTTGTGTAACTCCGACTTAAGGGACAATATCCATGATGAACCTATTATCTCTGTTTCCAGGCAAGATATTTACTGAATCTACTTTTTAAACCAGCCAAAATTGCAAAATGCAATTCACTCTTTAAATAATTGGAAATCAGTATTGTGAATGGATTTTGATTGCTAGAAAAAAAATGTTAGCTTTTTCTTATTAGCAAGGCACAGCCGAAAATGAAGATGGAAGACAAATAAAATATGGACTTGTTAATGGACCCTGGAAAAATAAATGAGGTTTTCTTAATTTCTTAGTGACTGTGGAGAGAGTATTTATGTCAAAATGAAGAAGACAGCTCTGTCACAGCTCTGAAAAGTAAGTAGGAAGGATATAGAAATGAGTATTGAATTAGGTCTTTTCTTTCCTCCCTAGCAACTTTTTAAAGACTTTAAAAATTAAAAAAAACAAAAAACACTAAATACTAAATCACTTATTCAGGATTTATTTTTCTTATATTTGTTGAAGTCTTAAATATCTAAGAAATACGTTGATTCCAGAGGTCAACAGTCTTTTAAGGTATGTAATTTGGTATAAAAAGTTGAGTCTTGGGGTGCCTGCATGGCTCAGTGGGTTAAAGCCTCTGCCTTCGGCTCAGGTCATGATCCCAGGGTCCTGGGATCGAGCCCTACATCGGGTTCTCTGCTCAGCAGGGAGCCTGCTTCCCCCCCTTCTCTCTGCCTGCTTCTCTGCCTACTTGTGATCTCTATTTGTCAAATAAATAAATAAAATCTTAAAAAAAAAAAAAAAAGGTTGAGTTTTAAATCTGGAAATAGATGGAAAAAAAGGCTCTGCTCCAGAATGAACCTGTAACTGGTTGGAGTTGTTCGCTTAACTTCTGAGTGTTCATTTACTTATTTGTTTTTTTTTTTTATTTGTATTCATTTTATTAATCAAAATACTGAACACAATACTGAAATACTGAATTTTAAATATTCATTTGCAGTTTCATTTACTTATTTGTAAAGAAGAGAAAATAGTATCATCCAACAGATCTCAATACTCATTGTGAAAACCAAATTACATAACAGAAGGAACAGGTTATTGAAAGTCATTCTTCCTGTTTCTAGCATCTCATTTCTTGGCTTGACATTTGCTAACTTGCAGATGCTCATATGTCCACTACAGGGCTGCCACTTGAGTGAAGAATGATGAGACAGTGTATCAGGCTTTTCTAGAGAAACAGAACCAATAAGAGATAGATCGATCGATCGATCGATCTATTTATCTATCCACCCATCTAGAGATTTACTCTGAGGAATGAACTCATACAATTATGGAGATTAAGTCCCATTATCTGCTGTCTCCAAGATGGCACCCAGGAAATTGGATGGTATAAATTCTGATTTAAGGACAGAAAAAGATGAGATGTCCCAGCTCAATCAGTGAGGCAGGTAAAAAGGGATAAACATCTCCTTCCTCAGCCCTTTTTTCTAATCAGGCCCTCAACAGTTTGGATGATGCCCTCCCACATTGTATAGGGCAATCTACAAAGTTTACCAACTCAGATACTACTGTCATCAGGAAACACTGCCACAGATACACACGGAAACAATGGTTAATCTGGGAACCTGTGGCCCACTCAAGTTGACACATAAAATGAACCATCACAGGCTGACATTAAAAGAACTTGGCAATAGTCCTTTAAGAGACGAGGACATACTTAAACAGAGATTAATACTTACTTCCTGCCTGGAGAACTATGAATACAAAAGTCTGGCTAGAGCACCATAATGTCAAGGAAAGAAGAGAAGATGCAATGGGAAGCTTCCTGTAAACCAAGTGGACACACAAAGCTCACCAGAATTAAGCTATATTTAAGTTATACTCTTCAAAGTGGTACCTTGCGTCAAAATGCCATGAAGTATTGCCAAAGACAAGAGCTTGAATGTTAAGGAAATGCTTCACAAAAGGTCCACAAGGGAATTCATTTCAGCTTCAAGGAATATACTTAGTCCATTTGGGCTTCTGTAACAAAAATACCATAGACTGTGTTGCTTATAAACAACAAGCATTTATTTCCTACATTTCTGGAGGCTAGAAGTCCAAGATCAAGGTGCCAGAAGATTCACCATCTGGTATAAGCCCACTTTCTTATAAGGGCAGGCAGGGCTGCCATCATTCTCCAAGTCTAGTGCCAAAACTAAAGCTAAAGGGCCATATGGAAAGGTCCACAGAGAAGCAACACTAGAAGTCCATGGATTGAGAAGCAGGGGTAAATTATAATAGCATATTCTTATTGTCTTGAATTTATTTCCTTTTCAGAATGTTAGCTAAACCCCATTCCAGTAATTGATCCTATCTAATAAAACTACCTAAATGGTGTCAATTTGTTTTGGCATTTTTCAGTGTTCCTACTCACCTAGAGTTGGATAAAATATTTTCAAGTGTATCATTTTGTGAAGCTCTTCAGAGTGAAAAATGAGTTTAGTATAAGGTCATAATTTTGATGATGAAAGTATTAGTCTTACACTTATGTTCAAAATTTCTATAATGATCCGGGGGGGGGAGCTCTTGTCATTACAAAATGTGATCAATGAAAAATGTCATCCAAACTTTAAAACTAAATTAATTAGGTTGGTTAATTGATCTATTTTGTTCTCACATAGCTTCTCTTAAATTTTCAAGCCCATCTCTAAAAAAGATCTGTCTGGTACTTACTAGTCAATTTCCCTGTCAGTGCACTCTTGTTTTAGGAAATGTGGGCCCCAGAGTCCCTACTGAGTGGGCAGGAAACTATGTGTCCCTGGGTCTAGTTCACTGGATGAGGACAATTACCTGACCTAAATTGGACCAGTTGTTATTTCTGTCAAAAATAATCCAAGGACTCAAAAACGCTTGTCAATCTCTGTTGGACGTTTGACCCAATACAGTTGCAGTATCAAGGTGGGGATAACTATGTTTGGCTTATAGCAATGGGGCAGAGGAAGTCTATCTGAAAAAATAGGATTATGAAGCAGATACACACAGAGGTTATCTTAGCAGAGATATCTCACAGCCTACAAGACAGAGGGAAGGAGACCGCCTTGATTTCTGATTTCTCTATTCTGCTTCCAAACCAAGTGACTGACAGCTAATTTATTCCTTTTGATTCTAAGAAGATGTTCTTGCATACTTATAAGTTAGACATTATAATTATACTGACTTAAGTGGTATCTAAGAGCAATCATTTTTCAATAAAGAATAGATTTTACCATCTCTAATTCTGTAATTCTATGATGACATTTTGTATACAATCCATATTTAGAAATGAAGTTAAACCAAACCCTCATAAGGATCCTATGATATAGGTACTATTGTAATCACCACTTTATAAATGATAAAATTGAGTAACAAGAAATAACTTGTCCAGTGTCATTCAACTAGTGTTTAAGGTCATTCAGTTAGGATTCAAACACAGACTTTGTGGCTCCAGGTTTCACACTCCTAAGAAATACATAATTCACAGCATATTAATTGTTTTTCTATGATCCAAATAAGAATATTTTAGAGAAGGCTTGTGGTAACTCATAATCTATCTAGAAATTGCATTAGGCAGAATTAATTTTTAAAAATATAGCCATTAGGACAAGCCTAAGAAAGCTATAAGTATTTGGAATTATGAGTTTTATATGCAGATTAAAGTCATAAAACCTTTAACCTTCCTTTACAGAATGCCTCATTGACCAACATTCCTCAGAAGAGTTACAAAGAAGACTGATATATGATAAAATCATTATGAAAATTGGGAGATTTATTTTAATTTTCCAATGAATAAGCAAACATGAAATACCGAGTAATAAGACCAAATATTTATTAAGCACTCAAGAGAGTTTGAGTACAGTTCGTGCATGGCTGAGAATCTCTTTCTCCTAAAATAATTTCTGTATATAGACTTCTTTCCTCTATAACACATATTTACTTAAAATGGGACATCTGAAGCTAAGGCTATTGTGTGATTGAACTGATGTTTTAAAGTTTCGAGATTTTTTTGTTCTTGTTTTTATTTTTAGTAAATCAGTACCATCTTAAGATAAAATCAAATATAAATTCTAAAAGTAAATTTGAAAATGTTAATGACCAAAACATAACAGCAATAAGCAATGCTGTGTTTTGGATCATTAAGAATTAGACAATAATAATCTGCTGTGTATTCTCTGAGTCCAAATCTATGAGGCCAGGAAAATTAAAGAGCAAATTCCTGCCATGAAAAGCATACAATCCAGCTTGGAACATGAAAGGGGCGGACATGAAACAAGTGCACATTGACAATATATTTTCCCCAACCCATTAAAAAGAGAGAGAGAGAAAGAGAGAGATCTGGTCAACTTTAAATAGAAGCATGCAATCTAGTCATACATTATGTGGTACAAAAATAAAAGTCTAGCAGGGAAAGGAAAGTGGTGATGAGCAGTAGGAAGATAAGTCCTTACCTTATCCTTACAAGATGAGAGTATTTCAATAAGCAGAAAGAAGGGAGGAGTCCACATTTAGTTCCAGAGAAGCAGCATTAACACAAGCTTGGAGACAGGCAGCATTATATTATGATTATCTTCCCAACATCCATTCTTGCAACCATGTGCTTTATAAGATAATGGCCCTAGCTCCCCGCAATGAACTGGGCCTGAGGCAATTAGGGTAAATCCATCCTTCCTTCCATAGTGACTGGTCCAAACTGTCCAGGTGTAAGCCAATCAGTAAATGGTATCCATTGGTTTCCATGGTTCAAGGGAGGACTCTTAATTTTGTAGTGGGAAGGGATGCTTTCTCTCACATTGGTTATAATGAAGTTTGTGTTTCTGGTTATCATGGGTATTCTTGAGTATTAAAACATGAAAAGTATGATTCCTCATAATGATGAGAAACAGATGCTTTCTAGCTTTCTACTAAGGAAATATTGTCATCATGTAATACCACTGATTTGTTATTCTAGTCACATCATAAAATGGGACATCTATAAAGAAGAGTTTGTTTTGATAACATACCAACAATGAAGAAAGTACAGAAAGGATTTGTAAAACATTTCGACTGTCTATAATATTGTCCAATCTACTTGACTTCAGTGATGACCACTTTATTAATAGTGAAACATATTTTTTAAGTCTATCTCACAGAGATATTCTGAGAGTCAGTGTTTATGAAAGGAGTATGTTGTGATGCACAAGTTTTAAGAAGAATATAAGCATAATTGCAGTAAAGATGGGATCAGGAGGGAGACAAACCATAAGAGACTCTTAATCTCACAAAACAAACTGAGGGTTGCTGGAGGGTGGGGTGGGTAGGAATAGGGTGGTAGGGTTATGGACATTGGGGAGGGTATGGGTTATGGTGAGTGCTGGGAAATGTGTAAGCCTGATGATTCATAGACCTGTACTCCTGGGGCAAATAATACATTATATGTTAATAAAAATAATTTTAAAAAAATAAAAATCACTGCTAAGACAGTCAATGGCCAAATTTATATATTTTTTTCAATAAATAAGTTTTTATTAAGGTGTTCTGGTTCCCAACACACCCAGAATACTAGTATAAAGCTTCTTTAATCAATAGGAGTTTCTCTGAATCATTTTCTTTTCCGGCATAGTTGAAACATTTGGAATAAGATAACATAGACAAAGTAAAAATAAAAGACTAATTTTATGTAAATCTTACTTCCAGTAAGGAAAAGTACAATGCAACTAATTTGAAATTTGAAGAAATTCAAATTTCTTTGAAGTCAGTTACAATATCATTTCAAACAGCTAAATTTCTTATTTTTTTTTAAAGATTTTATTTATTTATTTGCCAGAGAGAGAGGGAGAGAGAGCGAGCGAGCACAGGCAGACAAAGAGGCAGGCAGAGGCAGAGGGAGAAGCAGGCTCCCTGCTGAGCAAGGAGCCCGATGTAGGACTCGATCCCAGGACCCTGGGATCAAGACCCGAGCCGAAGGCAGCTGCTTAACCAACTGAGCCACCCAGGCATTCTTGATACCTAACGTTCTTTCATTTCTTGCAGTCAGTGATTTTTAATTAGAATTTGGGTCACTACTCTCCTCTTTCTTCCCTATCCTGGTTTCCAAATCTCTAGTTTCATCATTTCACTTCCAGTCAGCACAATATATAAATACACAAAATCAATACTCAGTTTGATAGATATAGGACTAATTTTAACAAACTTTATATCAATCAAACCTTAAACCTTATTCCAAATGTGATCTGTATTTAAATGTCCTACACTATTTAGTATCTAAAGTTCTTTGCCTTTCACTCTCAATACCTCTCTCTCTTCACACTGTAAATGATAGCTTGTCTACTTTTTTCTTATTTTTGATTAGGAAATGTATGCCACTGAGTAAGCAGCAGCAATTGATTTTTTTTTCACCTCCACTACATCTTTCAAAATGTTTTTAATGTATGGAAGTGCCTTCATACCTACTGAAAAGAATACCAATTAACCCTTATAGACTAAAAATTCTGGTTTATTAGACTTTCATAATATGCTCAATTTTTAACAGATTTTAAAAGACAAAATTTTATAAAATTTTATGTCAATAATGGTTTTTTATCTGTAAAAAACAGTTCTCTAAACTCCTAAAATAATCACTTTTACAAAACATGAAATCTAAAACTTTGAGAAACAGAAATTCCATCTCTTTCAAAAGGTATTTGTATAACTTTTTGCTGAAATCCTCAAAATATTACCCAATAGTTTGTTAATAAAGCCAAACCAAGTTTATGTGGACTCACTGCGTTGAGGGAGAGTGCCTCCTTGATCAAATCTTAGCAGTCTTAGAAGAATAATGTCAAAAATTAGATATTTATGGGGCGCCTGGGTGGCTCAGGGGGTTAGGCTGCTGCCTTCGGCTCAGGTCATGATCTCAGGGTCCTGGGATCGAGTCCTGCATTGGGCTCTCTGCTCAGCAGGGAGCCTGCTTCCCTCTCTCTCTCTACCTGCCTCTCCATCTACTTGTGATTTCTCTCTGTCAAATAAATAAATAAAATCTTTAAAAAAAATAGATATTTATAAGACTTAGAAGTTTGAGCTCAAGTGATTAAAGGTGAGTCTGTCTAACTAGGGAACTGACCAGGATTCAATAAAAATTTGTGATTATAATACTTTAAGATTGATAGACAAAGCAAGTGTCTTTAAGAAAATCTTGGAAAGTAAATTCCTGTTTGATAAGTAACCAGTATACCCAAGTGAGCAGATTTAGTCTGCAATAAATTGATCTATAGGAAATGCCTATAGGGAATGTAATCAGTGAAGTTATCTATTGGTTTATGGCATTATTTCTCCAAGGCAAAATTTTCTTAAACAAAATTCTCTTAAAACAAGCAACTAAGACAGGTTGACATAGTTGATCTAAAATCTTATTGAACTCCTGTTGAAACAGATGGTACACTACTCCATCTTCCCTTTTGATCACTCTTCAGCCTGATATAGAGTATCAGAGAGATGGTTATAATAAGGGGAAATGATTAAATAAATGTTCGTAGAGTCATCATTACATATCAGAGTTCTGTTGGTGGTCATTTCAACCTTCACATACACCAGGTTTTCTTTTGCTCTTGTTGTTGGACTATCATTTAATAGAACAATGCCTATGAAAGGTATTTTAAATTCTAGAGGTTACATATTTGAACATCATAACTCAGTCAAATACTAAGAATACTATGATCAGATTATATCGTCCACATCTAAGCCAAAAATCAAAGGTGGTCTAATTAACTCAAGAGAACAGACTGCATCCACAGTAAAGCCTACGGACTAGATATGGGCATATTATCTAAATTACCTAATCTCATAATTTCCTTTATTTTTTCCTGGACCCTCTTAGTAATAATAAAATTTTCAGAAATATCTATTGAGAATAAAATTCTCAGAAATATCTATCTATCTAAATATATATTATAAATATATATATTTATTATAAATATACTTTTTTTCTAAAGTGGTACATGTAATAGCTCAAGTTCGGTTATGTCTAGGTATTTTTACTTTGTGAACAGAAGGAGTTCTATGGATTTCTGATATTACCTAACTCCCTTTTCAATCTCTGAACCATGGCATGTTAAGATTTCTATGCATCTAGTGAAGAGTGATATAAAGAGGCTAAGGACAGAAGGAAAAATATCCATACTTACCTTTGAATTCAGATCTCTATATCTGGTTTTCCTCCTTCTTGAAACAAGCTACATAATAATCTCTTTCTCTGAGTGTAAAATAGTAGACCCAAAGGTAAACTGAGTGATATCAGAGACTACTGAGTACTCTGAAATAGGCATCAATTTACTAAGATAAAAGTACCTGTCCAATTTACTGGCAGTAGTCAGTAGGCTTTTGTGTAGAAATTTGATACTTATGGTAGGGGGCATCTCCTGACAAGTTCTCAGACAAAATACCCTATGTGGATGCCTAGTCTTATTGTATAAAGTTTTGTATTTTTCAGGGGTATTTAGGTACTGGGTGGAAGAATATATAGTAAAGATGTCATGAAATAGATGAAATGTTATATTTTATAGGGGATTCCAAAAATTTCCTACATGGCAAACCTTGCTTATTAGGTATGTAACATAAGATGGGTATTCAATAAATTCCACAGGTTTATTTTCTGAGTCTTACGCCTGTGAAAGTTCAGCTATATAGAGGTGTTCTTCTATGAGTGATGTCTGGGTGTTACAGAAACTTTCCTTCCTACCCTCCAAGTATGACACAAATGGTGATTTTGGTTTTGGTTATCTGTCTGAAGAAGAAGAAGAAGAAGAAGAAGGAGGAGGAGGAGGAGGAGGAGGAGGAGGAGGAGGAAGAGGAGGAGAAGGAGAAGAAGAAGGAGAAGAATACAGAAGACACACAATTTAAAGACTGGCAATTTGTTTCTAAGCTCAAGGCTTTGAAAAATTTTCTAACAGTCCCAACAAAATGAGTACCTTTATCACTGGGGATATGGAAACATTAAATCAAGAAATGGTTTGCTATTGTCAAAACCACAGCTGCCCAGAAAGGAAATGCTTTGATCTACTCAGAGAATAAGCTAACAATGACCAGAATGACATATTCAAAACCCATACAATGAAGGATGTTAGTAGACGTATTGTGGTAACCATTTTAAAATATATAAATATTGAATAATTTTATTGTATATCTGAAACTAATGTAGTGTTATGTTTCAATTATACCTCAATTAAAAAAGTAAAGAAGGAGGTAATTATATGACCTCCTTTAAAAATGTTCACAGGGACTTTGAGCCTTGGGCTCTTGTCCATGCCCCTTCTGTAGAGACATATATCAGACATGTATCCTTAGTAATCTTAGTAAAAATATCCTCACCAATGTTTATTGACTGTGGTAGTCAATTTGTCTTTATTGTGGTAAGTAGTTTGAAGCGAAATTTTTGGCAAGATTCTAGTTAAGATCCTCTAGTGTCACCAAGTATCCACTCTGAAGTATCAGAGATAATCTTCATGCAATTTACAGCTGTGATTTCTCCAATTACTCTTCAGATTCTGGCGCCAATCACTGGCATGCTATAAAACTTCCTTCAGACCCTCAGAAGAGTTTGTTTCTAGGACTATCCTAAGGACTAGGACCTTAGTAAGGCCTGCCTGCTATATTTATTATCTAGGCATTTCCTTTGGTTTTTATGCTATCTGTTTTTGCATGGCTTCAACATTTATGATGGCCATCCATTTAGGAAGTATAGGAGAATTTAGGAGTCATTTAATCTGTTAACCAGTTTAACTGGGTTAATGGCTGGGGTCAAAAATCTTCATTGTTACCACTTCATACTCATTAGGATGGCAATTATCAAAAATATGAAAAATAAAAATGTTAGTGAGGATGTGAACAAGTTAGAACAGTAGTGCTTTACACAGTGGTGTTTTTCTGGTAGGAATGTAAAATGATGCAGCCACTGTAGAAAATAGATTTATGTTATATTAATATGTTTACATTAATATATTATATGATGCTACATGATATAAGTCAGACAGAAAAGGAAAAATATATGATTCCACATACCTAAGGTACCTAAAAAATCATAGAGACAGAGACTAGAATAGAGGCTACTAGGGCTAGGGGGAGACAACAGTGAGGAGTTATTGTTTCATGAGAACATAGTTTCTATATGGGATAATAAAAAAGTTCTGGAAATAGGTCATGGTGATGGTTGCACAACACTGTGCATGCACTTAATGCCAATGACTGGTACATTTAAAAATGGTTAAAGTGGTAAATCTTTTGATATATGTATAGAATTTTTGTGTCCCCCACCAAATTTAAATACTGAAATCTTAATCTCTAATGTGATGGTATTATGAGGTGGGGCCTTTAGAAACAGATCAATTCTCTTATAAAAGAGACACCATAGAGTTCCTTACTTGTTTGGCCTATAAAAACATAATGAGAAGATGGAAGTCTATAAACCAAGGAGCAGGTCCTCACTAGACACTGAACCCTCTGGCACCTTTACCTGGGACTTCCCAGATTCTAGAACTGTGTGAAATAATGCTGTTTAAACCACCCAGCCTATGGTATTTTTTTATACCTTCCCAAATGGACTAAGATATGTGTGTGCGTGTGTGCGTGTGTGCGTGTGTGCACGCGCATGCGCATGCATGTATTGTAACCATAATTTTTAAAAAATCTCATGTTTTTCTAAAGCATTTCAAAATCATGGATTATTCCAATGGACTACCAGGTATCAGTGTACATATATTAACTATTTTCTCTTGTCAATTTGTAAGCTCTGTCAAGTACACAGAATTCTACTATTTGGGCTAAACTTACTTCTGATAACAGGTTATATTCTTTTTTTTTTTTTTTAAGATTTATTTATTTATTTGAGAGAGAGTGTGCACACCAACAGGATGAAGGACTGAGGGAGAGGGGCAAGGAGATTCCTCACTGAGTGTGGAGCCTGATGCAGGGCTCTATCCCATGACTCTGAGAACATGACCTGAGCTGAAGACAGACACTGACTGAGCCACCCAGGCACCCCATGATAACAGGTTATATTCTAAGAGTTAATTGAAATCTGTTATGGCATGCCTTGCCTGAATTTTCCAGTTTCAGAATTAAGAGACAGTCAATCAATAAATGATATTAAATCAAGATTTTCCAGGGATATTTGTAATAAGTCTGTTCAAGGCATAGTCAGTTCTTGGTACAGGACATTCCTGTACCAATAGGAAGAAAAATTTATAATTAGGAAGAAATAGAACATGGGGATTTTGAAGTGTTTGAGTCAGAAAATTGCTGTTAATATTTAGATTCTCAGGAAAGAGTTTCAGCTACCAAGGACAAAGTAAGTCATATAGAGATGTGATGATTTTTTTTTTTTTTAAGTTGGGAACCCACTGATTGCAGTAACCGTTGAAAACCAGAACACTCTTGTTATCTCTTAATAATCTGTCTAGGAAAGTTCTGAATGGCTTGTAATCCATCAAAAGTAAAATTTATTCCCTTTAAAATAAATTATGTTCTCCAGAATAGAGAGCCTGAAAATAAACCCAGAGTTACATGGTCAATTAATCTTTGACAAAGGAGGCAAGAATATACAATGGGAAAAGACAGTCTCTTCAACAAATGGTACTGGCAAAACTGAACAGCTACGTGAAAAAGAATGAAACTGGGCCACTTTCTTACACCATATGCAAAAATAAATTCAAAATGTATTAGGGGCCTAAATGTGAGACCTGAAACCATACAATCCTAGAAGAGAGAACAGGCAGTGATTTCTCTGACATTGGCATAGAAATATTTTTCTAGATATGTTGCCTGAGGTAAGGAAAACAAAAGCAAAAATAAACTATTTGGTCTACATCAAAATAAAAAGCTTCTGTGCAGCAAAGCAAACAATCAACAAAACTAAAAGACAACCAGCTGAGTGGGAAAAGATATTTGCAAATGACTTATCCAGGTTAGTATTAGAAATATATAAAAATCTTGTAGAATACAACACCAAAAACAAAAAACAAAAAACAAACAAACAAAAAACCCAAATAATCCAAATAAAAAATGGGCAGAAGGCATGAACAAACATTTCTTCAAAGACATACAGATGGTCAATAGACACATGAAGAGATACTCAACGTCACTCATGATCAGAGAAATACAAATCAAAACTGCAATGAAATGGGGCACCTGGGTGGCTCAGTGGGTTAAGCCGCTGCCTTCGGCTCAGGTCATGATCTCAGGGTCCTGGGATCGAGCCCCACATCGGGCTCTCTGCTCAGCAGGGAGCCTGCTTCCTCCTCTCTCTCTGCCTGCCTCTCTGCCTGCTTGTGATCTCTGTCTGTCAAATAAATAAATAAAATCTTTAAAAAAAAAACTGCAATGAAATATCATACCATACCTGTCAGAATGGCTAAATTCAAAAACACAAGAAGCAACAAGTACTGGTAAGGATGTGGAGAAAAAGAACCTTCATGTACTGTTGGTGGGAAAGCAAACTGGAAAGCCAGTGTGGAAAACAGTATGGAGGTTCCTCAAAAAATTAAAAATGGAACTACCATATGATCCAGTAATTCCACTACTGGGTATTTATCCAAAGAATATGAAAACACTAATTTGAAAAGGTATATGTACCCCTATGTTTACTGCAGCATTCTTTACAATAGCTAAATTATGGAAGCTGCCCAAGTGTGCATCCATAGATGCATGGATAAAGAAGATGTGGATACATACTGAAATATTGCTCAGCCATAAAAAAGGAAATCTTGCCATTTGCAACAATATGGATGGATCCAGAGAATATAATGCTAAATGAAATAAGTCAGTCAGAGAAAGAAAAATACCAGGTGATTTCACTCATCAGTAGAATTTAAGAAACAAAACAAATGAACGAATCAAAAAATTTAAAAAAGAGATTCTTAACTCTGGAGAACAACCTGATTGTTACCAGAAGGGAGGTGAGCGGGGGGATGGGTAAAGTCAGTGAAGGAGATTAAGCGCACACTTAATAAAATAAGCGTGGAGTAATATATAGAATTATTGAACCCCTATATTGTATACCTAAAACTAATATAACACTGGAATTAAATTTAAAATGGAATATTAACCACAAAAGAAGAATGAAATCTTGCTTTTGTAATGACATGGAGGGAGCTAGAGTATTATGCTAAGTGAAATTAGTCAGTCAGAGAAAGACAAATACCATATGATTTTACTCATATGTGAAATTTAAGAAACAAATTAGCAAAGGGAAAAAAAGAGAAAGGCAAACCAAGAAATAAACTATTAACAAAAGAGCACAAACCGATGGTTACCGAGGGGAGGTGGATGGAGGGTTGTGATACATAGGTGATGGAGATTGAGGAGTACACTTGTGATGAGCACCAGGTGTTGTACAGAAGTGTTCAATCACTATACTGTACATGTGAAACTAATATTACACTGTATGTTAACTAAGTGGAATTTATACAAAAACTTTTAAAAAGTAAAAAATACTAAGATTGAATTAAATTGTAAAATACAAATTATGTTCTAGATAATGCACTCTGCTCTGGAAAAAAAATTGTATTTTTTCTTGGGAAATTACAGAACTTTTTAAAACTAAAGGAGTAAGTAAAAATATGAGTCAATGTTCAAGTTTACCTAATCTTGAGAACATAGCAAAAATCACCTACACATTGTATTAAAAAAATTCAGAATCCTGAAAGTTCTAGTTAAAAACCTGTGGGAAATAAGACAGTGCCTCAGTAAATCCCCAAGGCAGAACTGCCCAGTAAATTGCTGAACTTCCCCGGGGTAGAGGGGCGGAGTGCTACCAGGGATTGACAATGTTGATCTAAAGGAGCACCGAAGAAAGCAGAATATGTGATTATAATACTAGTATTGAAGATAAATTGGTATGGAGATTTGGTACCTAAGGAAAGCAGAGTACTAATATAACTTGTTTATTTGTGCTTAAGGTCCTAAACAAATCTATATCCTCACTTACTATATACTGTTTTTTTGACTAGGAGAATTGGTATCACAGGAACCAGTATAAGGTACGATTAATCTTGTCTGTTTGGTTTTTGATTATTCTATTGACTTGAGGTATTTCTTAGCTCCTGGTTTTAGATGATATTATGAAAGTTTAAGATCAACCTGAACCTCAATGAGTTCATCACCCAGAATTCTGCCAAAATCAGTAGAATTTTTGTCCACGAAGAACCTGGTGATCTTCTACCTGGGCTTGATTTAGACAAAAAAATACTGGAGAAGTAAAGTTCAGTTTAGCTAGGAAGATGTATTCTGATTATCAATAAGGACTTTCTAAGATATCTGAAGAAAAATACCATTGGGAGAACTTTCAATTCATCAGTTCTGTGGCTTTTCTAAATCCTTCTGGTTTCCTGTGTAATTCAGTGTCCTCTTAAGCAAACCGTATGGACTTTCCCATCTTTCTTTTTCATCCAATTTTTGTACATAGAATTCCTCTTAAGATATGAACCAATGGATATTGATCCTGGAGCCTGGGCTTTCTGTTCTAAGAACCATCTTAAATTCCTCTGTAAATGTCTGTTTATCTTATCTAAGCTTCTAAAATTCTTTGGCAATAGCTTTCAGCTTAGACCAGTCTTGATATGACTTGTAGCTTAAAATCAACCATAAAAAGCTTATCTTTTTAAAAAGGGGCTTTAACTTTAGAAGACAGCTGAATTTCATAGGTTTCTGGATACCCAGAAGAAAAAAAAGAGGAGTAGAGGCAGAAACCAATGAGAGGCAAAAAAATAAACAAAAGGAGCTAATAAAATAAAAGCCGTTAGGCTCAAGTTGTGATTGGGAATATATTAAAAAAAAAAAAAAAAAAGATAGGTATAACTTTTTCACATTTTTTGTCTAAAGCAAAGAAATCTTTTTAAAAAGCAAGTTGGAGGGGCACCTGGGTGGCTCAGTGGGTTAAAGCCTCTGCCTTTGGCTCAGGTCATGATCCCAGGGTCCTGGGATCGAGCCCCGCATCGGGCTCTCTGCTCAGCGGGGAGCCTTCTTCCCCTCTCTCTGCCTACTTGTGATCTCTGTCTATTAAATGAATAAATAAAATCCTAAAAATAAATAAATAAATAAATAAATAGCAAGTTGGAGTTGGAATTTCTTTTAGAAGCTACTTCATAATGATAAAATCAATACAAAAGTTGGATATCTGGGATTTTGTTCCCCTTCCATTACAGCATGCTTCTCAAATTAACAATTTCATGTCAAATTTCCTCAAGGTGGCACTATAATCTAAATTATCCTTGGTGAAATTATGAAGGATAGTCACTTGAATTAAAGGGAAAAGACATGTTAGAGACAGAAGAGCTGACCAAGATGGTACACGGGCTTGGTTTTAGAATGAGATGAACCTATGAAAGTCTAACAACAATCCATCTAAATAAAGCCCATTATGCACCTTGTGTCTGACTGGCTTGCATCTGCCACATCACACAGCCTCTCCATCAGAGTCAGTCAAGGACACAGACCTGAAAATCTATGACACAGATAAAAGTTCTGGAGAGGAGGTATCTTCCATAATCATGTTCTCATGGGAAAAATAAGTCAAGACTTGCCCTAGTCTTGTAAGATTCCCACTGATAAGTAACATAAGATAATATTTGTTTAAATGAAATTGGCCTGAGTAAAAATTTCCATAGTCCTTAGCCCCTGGGGGAGAGAAATAGGCTTAATGGAGCCTATGCCCTTTCTCTTTCCTCTTACGTCTCTCTCTCTCTCTGTATGTCCCTCTCTTTCTGTGTTTATGTGTCTGTCTCTGTCCCTCTCTGTCTCTGTCCCTCTCTCTCTCACACACACAAAGACAAAGACAAATAATAGCGATGTTAGCAACAAAGCACATTTTCAGTAAGGATAAAAGCTTTCAAATCTTATCAGATAATAAAGACATCCATTAAAAAATTATATTTCCTGGAAGAGAATATAAACTTGGCATTTCTTACAATGTGGGGGAAAAAAAAAAAGGAACAAGATTTACCCTTTCCCCACCACAGCAGAGACCACTGAGCTCCAGGGACATAGCGCTGTTTCTGGATTTGAGAGCCTTAGCCACAGTGGTAAGATGGGGTCTCAGTTAAATCTCAGTAAAACCGCCAAGATCTATCTTAACCAATATGATAGAATCTATCCACAGATGGATATTTGATTTTAAGTTTAAAGTAACTGATACTAAAAAGAGTTAAAAATTAGTTCCTTAGTCATACTTAGCTACATTTTAAGTGCACATGTGGTTAGTGACTACTACATTGGATATTTCTAACATTGCACGAACCTCTCCAGGAAATCACTTTTCCAGATTGTTGAATTTAACAAAACATCACCAAATAACTTGATAATTAAGGAAAAATAAGTTCATTTGAATTCACTATAATAGGGTGAATACCGCCTTTGCAGAATCTTAGTAGTGTGTCAGAAAAGTGACTCAGATCAAGAAGTTTAAAGCAAGGTTTTTGAGGCAGGAAACTGGTTAGGATTGAGCAAAGTTTGTGGTATAATAGTTCCAAATTGGTTAATTATAGAAAATGAGGGTCCTCAAATGAATCTTGATAAGTAAATTCTTATTTAATAAGCAAATGGTTGCCCCAGGCAAGCAGACTATCATCTCTGATGAAACTGATCTATAGGAATATAATACTGAACTTATTTCTGCTTTATAGTATTATCTTTACCAGGCAAGGTAAGCTAAAGCAATGTTGATTAAGTCATGTTCACACAGTTCTCATGGTGTTTAAACACAAACTAACAAAGATACCATTTTTTAAAAATATTTTTATTTATTTATTTGACAGACAGAGATCACAAGTAGGCAGAGAGGCAGGCAGAGAGAGAGGAAGGGAATCAGGATGTGGGGCTCGATCCCGGGACTCTGGGATCATGACCTGAGCCAAAGGCAGAGGATTTAACCCACTGAGCCACCCAGGTGCCCCCAAAGATACCATTTTAAACAATATATCAAAATAGGACTTTTTCTTTCAATAAAATAAAAACAAAATAAAAAATTTTAAATATTAAAAATGTACCCCAAAATATTGTTTGCATTTAATATGTAAAGTTTAATTCATAAAAGCATCAGAAAAAAAAAGAAATCTGAAATAAACTTTAAAATAATTACAATAAGGTTATTTAAGTCTTCTATAAGAGGAGGCAATCTGAACTTTCTTTAGACTAATTCTGATGGGTCGCAATTAAGAAAGGTTTACATAAAGGAAAACTATGTTTAAGGAAATTCCAACTAACTCAATTTTCCATCATTTAGGAAAACTAAAGGAAAATTTCTTTAAACTATCATTTCTTTAATAATATTATTATCAGGTTTATCTCTAACTAGGATGCAGTCTGCAGGCATAAGTCAGCTTTTTAAAGAATTTTAAAATAGCAACCGCTAAGAGCAAGTCTCCACAGGCCAACAAATTAATCCCAATAAAATATGAGGAAAAAAATTTTTTAAATAATAATGAAATTACCCTACTGAGAAAATTTCCATTAAAAACAAATAAATAAAGGCAAAAGAAGAAAGCAGAACAAGTAGGGAGTCAGTTTTTCCCCTGGGATAGATGTCCTAGAAGTATAGGAAGATTATCATCTGTTCTCAAGGAGAATTTTTTTGTCATTTGATTTATTGAAGGATTGTAGAATGAAGAAGCAAAAATGAAGAGAAAATTTTAAGTGTGACACCTAAAGGACAAGATCTGATTGAGTACCATACAATTTAGTGAGGACACAGAACAGAAAATAAGAGAAGTAATTACAGATATCATACACTATTAAAAAGAAATATTTTGTTTTACAATCATATGATGTTTTTGGAATTAGTTTATATTTAATGTGAGGGGAAGAGGAATTGTCTTTGGCTGGAGATATAACTATATTTAGAGGAAGGACTGTTAAAAAAAAAAAAAGTGGGGGCACCTGGGTGGCTCAGTGGGTTAAAGCCTCTGCTTTTGGCTCAGGTCATGATCCCAGGGTCCTGGGATTGAGCCCCACATCAGGCTCTCTGCCCAGCAGTGAGCCTGCTTCCCTTCCTCTCTCTCTGCCTGCCTCAGGGCCTACCCGTGATCTCTGTCTGTCAAATAAATAAATAAATAAATAGATAAATAGATAAATAAATGAATGAATGAATAAATAAATAAATAAATAAATAAATACATGCGTTGGTTATTAAATGGAAATAAAAACCAGATAAGCATTTAAGCCATGTCCCACCTATAGAGGATGTGGCCAGTGCAGTTACACGAGAATGAAGTTCTGCGAACCAATATACACAGCCTAAGGTTTGTAAATAAATACCCTAACTTGGTTTGTGTCATGCTCTTCTTTGCAATACCCAGAGACCCAGACCGATAGTTTTAGAGTGGGTCTCACTGATATTAGCAACTACTAAATAAGAGTAGAACAGATTGAATTCTGCAGGAAAGCTATTCAAATCACTAAATGACAGGAATCATTCAATCCTATTGACTAGATAGAAGCAATATATTATTGAAATGATGTTATGGAGTATCTAGATAGTAAAACAAGTGATAACTGAAGGGATCTACATAGAAGAAATTAACAAAGAAAATAAGTACAAATGTGATTCATGAATGAGATAGTATAGTCCAACTTGAGAATTACAAGAATCAAAGATAGAATCAAAGTTACCTAGAAATTGTTTAAAGATGTGTTTATTTATTTTAGAAAGAGAGAGACTGTGGGGGGTGGGGGAAGGGGAGAGAGAGAAAGAATTTCAAGCGACTATTCTGAGCACAGAGCCCAATGCAGGGCTTGCCTTTATGACCCTGAGATCACAACCTGAGCCAAACCCAAAAGTTGACGCTTAACTGACTGCACTGCGCAGGTGTCCCTAGAAAGGTTTTTTAAGTGCCTGAAACCTGAAAGGATTTATAATGCCTTTAAGTAAAAATGAAAAAGCAAGTAGCCATTTTAAGATATAGCCTAGTGAAAGGCTTAAGTATCCAAGAAGAATTCTCTATGCTTCAGAAGTTTTCCAAAAGAAAAACAGTACTATAACCTGAGTCAAATTTAGGATATTGTCAGATTGCTCAATTATAATAAACCAAATTATAAACTAAGTAGTTGTATTTTCAGAATTATCAAACCAGTGTTCTTATCCTGACCATTTTTGTGAATGTATTTGTATGAAAAAATATATATCATGTATTGCATTTGTGCATTTTCTACCCAAAGGGCCCACAGCTTTCATCAGGTAAAATCACACACCATTGCCCTTTTCTTATACTTTTTGATGAATACCCATTACGTTCTTTGTGAAAATATCAAAGTGCCATCTTTCCCTGGCCCATCAATGTGCATCCAACTCAACCTCAACCAACCAGCTCTCTTCTCTCCCATCTCTCCTCCCTTCACCTTTCTCTCTCTCCGACTTCACTCTCCTCCCTCTCTCCCCCTTTTAAAATTAAGTCAAGTGATACAAAGCCATCAAATACTAGTACATTAATGAAGCTCTTCAAAAGATGCCAAGAGAATGAAAAGAAAAGCTACAAAATGGGAAAACACTTGCAAATCACATATTTTTTTAAAGATTTTATTTATTTATTTGACAGAGAGAGAGAGGGAACACAAGCAGGGGGAGCAGGAGAGGGAGAAGGAGGCTTTCCGCCAAGCAGGGAGCCCGATGTGGGCCTCAATCCCAGGACTGTGGGATCATGACCTGAGCCGAAGGCAGCCGCTTAATGACTGAGCCACCCAGGTGCCCACAAATCATATATTTGATAAAGGATTTGTATTCAGAATATATAAAGAATTCTCAAAATTTAATAATAAAAAAGGAACCGATTTTTCCCAATGAGCAAACATAAAAATACAGCCAAAGAAGTACAGAATACAATTACAATAAAATAATGTTTTCATCTATCAAGATGACATATTACATGTTCCATAGCAAGAACATGTGAGGACAAGCACTCATACTTTTGTAGTAAGTAAACTGGTAAAACTTTTTTGGAAGGATACTTTGATATTATTTATTCTAGAGCTTAAATATGTTCATATTTTTGACCCATATACTCGCTTTTATATAGATAAACCAAAGAAAGCATTATATATATAGTCAAAGACATGTATTTGAAAATATTCTTTATAGTTTTTTTTAAGATAGAGGAGAATGGAAATAAACTAAAGATACAACAATAAGGAAAAAATCGTATAAAATATAGTACAGGGATATGATAAATTTGGCAGCCACAAAGAATATTAAGTATATTAAGATAAGAAACATAAGAAAATACTTAAGTTTTCATGTTAAATAAAACTACATATATATATACACATTTTACACATATACATCACACATTTTATATTTATACACACACATTATATATATATTCACACACACATACACATTAAATATATGTTTAAGTGTGTTAATAACTCTACCTCAGCATAGGAAACCATCAGAACTGAAATTAGAAAATGTTACCTCTTGTTATTTACAAAACATGGGATTCTGGACAATGTTTTTAGATTATGGATTTTTGTCTTCTTCACACTTTATTCTGTAATGTTTTCTACAATAAATATGCATTTCCTTTATATGGAAATATACATTTGTTCCATTTACTTTGGGTAGTAGAGCCATCATCCAAGTTGGTGGCCTTCTGTCACTGATTCATCATAGGGGAAAACAAAGTTGAAATATGGATCCTGCTTTGTAGTAATCTTTTCAAAACACAGATAAAGAATATAAATCCCATCAGCATGTTCTTTTAGAAAATAAAATGAAGTGACTCAATTTCTAAAGTTTTACATGAATACATTTTTAAGGTTGAGTTTGGGAGTTGAGGGCAGACAGGCAGAGTGAATCAAATAATCTTTTCTTTGGCACTAGAGGGTGGATGAAAAATATGTATGGCTCAGTGATGAGTTGACTAATAGGTTTTTACCAGAAAAAAAAAACACACCTTATTTTGTTCAATCTTCTTCATGTATAAATGGAGGACCTAAGAACTTACGATCTCCATGTTTTTTAAAAAATCTTAATTTCAGCTCATTACTATTTTCTATCCCTGAATTCAAAATACCTACAACTACTCAGAATTTCATTAAGACTTGGGACACAAGATAGCTTTCCTATTTGTTGTGATAAAAACATAAATAGGAATCAGTGCAACCTGGAGAATAAATGATGGTCACAAAGGTCGCCCAAAATACACTGGAATGAACCTCTGCTGGTTTCATTGCTAGAAACCAGCTCCCTTCCAAAATGTGCTGCAGTGAGTTCTGATAATTTTCCAGGTGCTACATTCCCTGTGCTCTTGTGTCCTGTCAGCAGTTTCTTCCTCAGACCAGCACTGCTACTTTGATGCTGAGGACCCTCCTAACGTTATCTTACCGTTGATCACAACTGTCCTCACCCAGTCGTGGCCTCCACTACTACCGTTTGACTTCAGAGAAAAACTCTGCTCATTCATCATCTACTTCATCGTAAGCATTGGTCAGGTACTTCTTGTTAATCCTCCCTAGCACACCATCAACCCCATAGTTACATAGGAAATTGACATTTGTAACATGTCTTTATTGAAAGGTCAGGGAGAACATAAAGGCAATTATCAGGGAACCTACAACTACCATAACCATCATTTGAGTGAATCTGACCGTAGTAGGATCAAAGGGTTTCACCACAGAAGAGGCAGGGAAAGAGCTGTTAGGACACAACTCTATTCCCCCTGCAGCATCTTTATACTCTAACGAGAAGATAAGCCATGCTTTTCCAAATGTCCAGAGTCTTACTCTTTTTTGGATGCCCATTTCCTTCTCAATAATTAATCTAAGTCTTAACAATTCCTTAATCTGAGATAGGAATACTTTTCCCATGACTAGATTTTACTACCTTGGCTCACTTTGAGAGTCACCATTTCTGCACTGTTAGAATACTTACATTTGTAATACTGGAGTATTGGTATTATATTACAAGTTCTTACCTTACATTGATTTCATTTATCTAAATTCTGTCACCACAGCTAGATGGCTAAAATCCCAAAGACAGGAACTAGTATTTCTTTTTCATTCTTTATAATACTTTGCACAATACTGGACACAGAGTAGGCTTTTGATACTCAAAGATTTGAGTGAATTTGACTTACTTGACTAGGATAATTTGAGATTTGAGATATGAAGGCAATGGTCTTCTTCAAATGTTTATTATCTTTTTTTGGTGATGTAATGTAAATGCCTCAGCCTTAAATACAAGAGTGAACATAAATCATTCTAAACACTATCAGGAAATAAGAAGGAATGGAATCTAGGATTAGAGAAGAAATAACTAAGTATCCACATGATTAGTTACTTGACATTTGCAATCCTGTGTTATTTTTCTTTATGTATTTTGCTTAAGCTTTTAATGACAAAATAGTCTTTGAAAAATTCATTTCATTTTAATATCAGTTCAGGAAAATGCATGGATCAGTAGTATCCTAAGCACATTCACCTGCTGACTAGAGACTATGTTAAAAAACAACAAATCTAACATTCATTCACCAGGACAAGGACAAATAAAATTGAAAAACTGTTCACCTCCAGACTCGGGCAATTAGTTTTAAGTATGTCTAGATGCATGCTGCCACAAGAAATAAATGCACTGAATAGTAACTATGTGAAAGGATAAATTACAAAAGACGCCAAGGTATAAGTAAATATCCTAACAGAAGGCACTTGAAAATCAACACTCACTATTAGGGTTCAAAATATAAAGATCTATTAAATTTTATTTTTAAACTTTCATACCTGTCCCCATGGTAACAGTCCAGGACAATTTAGATGGAAAATTTAAATTAAGACTTACAAGTTGGGCAGAAAGAACAAATGTCCATAAAATCCTAACCTAATTGAACAAATGAATTCTATCATTTTTTCCCTTTTCTTCTCTCTCTCTTTTTTTTTAAATAGTAATAAGCTTTCTGTCATGATCAGCAGACAGAGTAATCTGAAGATAATCAGAAAATATTCTATTTAAGAATGTGAATACAGGAACACAAATATATTCTGAAGATAATGTTTGTCTTTCCCCTGGAGAGCAGAAACTTCTTGATAAATAAAAAGTCTTTATTTTATTCTTATTATAAAAGTAATAGATGTACACAAAAACAAAAAGTTTAAAAATATAGAAGGGCTTAAAATAAAAAACAATTTTTCTTCCTGCTTTCCACCCCCAGGTCCACTCCTCACAGAAACAATTATTTTGTACCATTTCTGACTTTATTTTTTCTAGAGGTTATCTTTGTTATAACAAAGATTATCTGGATTCTAGATTATCTTCTGGAGGTCAACAATATAAGCATATAACAATGTGCTTGAGCCTTTACACCTCTGTTTCTTTTATCAACTGTTCTCTCTTCCAGAAAAGATGAGCTCACTCCTTCTACACATTCCCTTCCCCATCATTTTTATTATATTACTTAACTCCTAACTACCATATATGAAAAAAAAAACTAGTACTTCTTTCTATACCTCATTATATTTCCCTTCCTCCTTCCCCTTCCCAATGTTTGTCAGATGTACCATTATTTTACTGTCAAGTTTTAGTGAATTTGCATTTTGTTCTCTAACAGTTATTAGTTCTTTCATTCCTTGTCTATATGTTGATTCTGAAAACTGAAAACAGAAAGCATGTACATTATCATTCATTACAGAATCATTTTGTATGATTGGATTTAGAAAAAGAGAAACATAATCTATATGATTGAACCTTATGAATAAAATATTCCAAGAATATGGATCAAATGAATTCTCAATGCTTACTTGGCTGCTTCTCAAAGCCTTTGGCTAGAAGGAAACATTTATAGAAATAAGGAAGATATATTTTCTAGAATCTTTTTCAAAAAAGGTAAAATATGTCAGGTTGAAAAGACCCATAGTGTACTGAAAAGAAGAAAAAAAGTAAAAATCTACCCTGAGACATATTGGGGTAACACTATTTAATATCATAGATGAAGAGAGCATTTTTAAAAGTTTAAAAAGAGGAAGAAGAGATAATATACGAAGTAATAAGAATTATGCTGACTTCGGATTTTTTAGTAGCAACAACGCATGCAAGAAGATGGTGAAGAAATGTCTCTGAAGTGTTAAAGAGCAAGAAGTTAGAATCTAGAATTTTCTATGTAGCTATTAAAATGTGTTTGAAGGCATAATAAAATATTCGCAGATATATAAGACCTCCAAAGCTTTACTGCAATAGAATTTTCTTTCAATTTTCAATTCTTACCACAAAGGCTGACACAAGGTAGGCACTCAATAAATACACAGTAAAAAAAAGAAGGAGAATGGAAGTGAGAAAGGAAGAAAGCAAGCCTAATGTAATCAGTTTCATGAAAACACAGAAACACTTCCATATACGGTTGAATTGTATTTTCTACATAAAGACCTACCTTAAAAACAACTTTGAACACTTAAATAAAAGAAGAGGCAAATTAAAAAAAAAAATTGGCAAGAGAAATAGAGAGTAAAGGTGATAAAATATTTTGGTAAAGCTTATTGTTGCCTTTTTTAAATAGCTGAAACTATTTATTCATCCTTTAAAAAAAAAAACTACTACATTATAACAAAAATGAACCTTAAAGACATTAGCTAAGTGAAAAAAGTCATAGAAAGACAAATCTGCATGATTCCACTTTTGAGATATCTAGAGTAGTTAAACTCTTAGAAAGGAGAATGGTAGTTGAGGGGGTCGAGGGAGGCCTAGGGGAAGGAAAAAAGGGAGTTGTTTAATGGGACTGAAGTTCCAGTTACTTCTGAAAGATAAAAATGATTTAAAAAAAAATTAAAAAATGTTCTAGAGGTCTCCTGTAAAACACTGTGAAGATAGTCAACACTACTACACTGTATACTTAAAAATGGTTAAGAAATAAAGTTTGTGTTATAGATTTTTTTACCACACTAAAAATTTAGCTGAAACCAGAGCTTTTATATCCTCAAGGAACTAGCAACACAGACTAGCTGCCTTTCAAGTTCTGCTTAGGAAACACATGGTGACTATTAATGTCTTGTTGTTGTTTTTTAAAATAACTAGCGCTTTTCCTCCCATCTTCTTCTGAGTATCATTTCCTTTTTCCTTACTGTTCTGACTTGTGTGACCCTGAGCTGAAACTAAGCTCATGACACTCCCTTTCTCAGTGTTATGGAGTGAACTGTGTCCCTTCCAGGTTCATATATTGAACCCGAACTCCCAGTGCCTCAGAATGTGATTATATCTGGAAATAGGGTCTTTAAAAAATAATTAAGTTAAAGTAAGATTATAGTGTTGGGATCCAAATCCAATGTGACTGGTGTTCTCATAGGAAGGATGTTCATACACAGAGAAAAGGCCACATGAGAACACAGCAAAAAGGTGACCATCTTCAAGCCAAGGAGAGAGGCCTTAGGAAAAACCAAACTTGTGGACAACTTGATCTTGGACTGCTAGCCTCCAGAAGACTAAGAATATATTTCTTTTTGCTTAAACCACGCAGCCTGTGGTATTTGGTTATGACAGCTCTAGCAAAATAATATGCTCAGAAATCTTATTATGAACAAAGCCACTAACACCAAAGTAGTTGGTGTAATAGAGCAACTAATATTATGGGTATTCATTGGGTGGGCAGACAGACAATATATACATATAAAATTCAGTGTCAAGAAGCAGTCAGTCCTATGAGGAAAACTACATGAGTAAGAGTATAAAGTAATGGAGGATGAGGAGCTATTTTAAGGTAGTTTGGAAAGTAAGTACTGAGAAATATGTTCATTATGTGATTTTCTACAAAGTGTCAAAAGAAAAAAATTCTCTTTAATAGCAGCAAAGATTTTATGTGCCTATGAGCAATTGGTTCATTTTCACCATGTTCAAACCACGACATTTATAACTATTCACATGACCCACATATCATTTGTATTTGTACTTGTCAACCAGAGAGAAAAGACAAGTTACCAACAAAGGAAAGAAAATTGGACAAACAGCTGACAGAGTTAATAACAACAATGGAAGACAGAAAAAAGAGGGAAAATACTTTTTAAATGATGAGAGAAAAGACAATTACAAGATCATTTAAAATCATATTTTAAATGTAATCCCTCTGGTCCTAAAAGCAAGTGTATCCCTATTATGGAGACAGATGTATTAAGTTACTAACGTTGAACATTTGAATTAGGATAATAGCTAATAAAAATACCAACTGTGCTACCCCCATAATATACAAATAATCTCTAATCCTCAAAATAATCCTAATGGTAGGCATTATTATCTTTATAAAACAGAACCAATGACTCAGAAAGGTAAATTATGTAAAATCATACAACTAATTAAAAGCAGATTTAAGACTCAGATCTACTATTACATTTCAAAGCCATTATTGTATGTATACCACTGGGCTCTCCTAATTCTTGACCTAAATTTGTGTTCATCAAGCAAACTTTGTATTATAACTACAAAGAATAATTACAAGGAATAATTACAATTATTCTTATATAAATTTTCTCTTTAGGGAGCAAAATTGCACACTGATTTTTCATAAAGTTCATATAAGAAATATATTTGGAATATTAGAGAGTTTATATAAATTTTATTTACACAAATCTTTAGAATGTATCTATAATCAGAAAATTAATTGTATTCATAGTTACAGAAGCATGAATCTTATAAAACCTATTTTGTCTAATTATATGACTAAAGTATCATCTTCAATAAGTAAAGTAATGACTTATCAGAAGAACATAAAACTGGGATTTTTTTTTTCCAGTAGAGATGAAATGTTAGTACCACTCTACCTTGTTTTCTTATTTTTCTTACTCACCCACACTTCTGTGGCTGTGTTTAACTAGGCCATGGAACATTCTGACCCACAAAAAATCAAATGCATGTCCTTGGCCTCATTAGAACAGTTTCACTAATCATCATTATCCAAATTTACATTTTAAAAATTCCAATAGCAATTATTGTCTTTAGAATTCTTTTGGTGATTAATCATGTACTGCTTTGTGACAAACCTATTGTTCTCTTGAACTGTTAACTATTTTGTTATTTATCTTTATGCTACAATCCTTCTTTCATATTATCACAAAATTATCTCCCCAAAGCACAGATACTATGATCATGTTATTGTCCTGCTCAAAAAGTATGAAAGGCACATCCTCACGATTCCCTCTGGCTTCAAGGCTTCCTGCTTCCTCTGAATTCGTTCATTTTAGAGATCATGACACTGTTCCACCTGCACATTCTGTTCTTCCCAACAGGGGCCCTGTGGTAGACAAAGTAACAGGCTCCCAAAGATGTCCACATACTAATTTCCAGAACTTGTGAATATGTAACCTTGCTCTGCAGTTGTAAATAAAGATCTTGAGAGATTAACCTGGATTTTGTAGGTGAGCCTAATGTGATCATAGGAGTCCTTACAATGGAAGAAGGAAAGCAGGAGAGTCAGTCTGAGAAGACTTAAAGACAGAAGCAGAGAACAGAGAGAGAGATTTAAAGATATGATGCCATTAGGTTGAAAATAAAGCTTCTAGAACCTAAAAAAGACAAGGAACAAATTACCCCTAGGGCCTTCAGCCCTGCTGGTATCTTCATACAACTCTGTAGGACCCATTTATGGATTTCAGAGCTCCAGAATTGTAAGATAATAAATGTGTGTTGTTTCAAGCCACTAGTGGTAGTTTGTCATAGCAGCAATAGGAAACCAGTACAAACCGATTTTTGGAAATCGGTCTCTCAACTTGTAAAACAGGATTCTCAGAGCTTTATTGAGGAATTGGGGACATAGAACAGGGAGTTTTCATTTCAGAATAATGAACATTAGAGATATCTCTGCTTTTAAAAATGTTTACCTACAATTTTTTCTCTTTCTCTCTTACGCTCTTTCTCCTTTCCGCAAATTCTTATGATAAATAGAAGTTAAACTTTTTCCATTGTTTGTTTGACTTCTAATAATCCATCCTCTTAGGATCTCATTTCCAAGTCTGGTGATTCTATCAAACCATTTCCTCAATAAAATAAAAAAAAAAAAAACACCTCTGATACCAGCTGCTAACAGTTTTTTATATCCAACTGTATAAGGAATAATCTGAATCCAACATGTAAATTTTAGTCACAAATGTGGTTATATATAGATTATCTCTTTTAGATTCTCCTTCTGCTGAAGATGCCTGAGATTGTCTTTGAATTTCCTCTCAGGAAGAGGTTAATAGATCCAAACTTGTCAGGGCATTGTTTTTATTTGCTTTCCTTTAGTGGTAATAGTTTACATAAAATTACATGAAACATCACCAAATACTCTCTGTGGTTGATAGCATTTATTTTCAAAATGTTTGCCTACAATTTTTTCTTTGCTTTCTTTGTTTTTCTCATAGCCTGAAACTGAGGTCTCTGAAATAAAGTTATGACCATGATGTAAGTTTTCAGAGGAAGGGCCATAGCAGATCCAAGGGATTATATTGAATTATATCAAACAACAGTTCTGGGAATACAGACTGCTAGAAAGGCAGCAACAAAGTAGGTGGTGAAAAATCAAGCACAAATCTTGACAAAAGAGTACCAGGAACACTATAGGATAAAAACATCATTAAGCCAATTTCTTGTCCTTATTTCCTAACCCATTAGAAAGTTAAAAGCAAAGTCATGGAATGCAATCAATATGGGTCAGGTCTAAGCTGCCTAGAATTTTTCTTTTCTTTTATATTTAGAAGAAAATTATGTAATTGGTTTGACAGGAAGAAACCAAAACTGTTAACTGTTCTATAAAGGAATTTATTTCATAAATATCATTCTCCAGCTCAAGGTAAGAAAACTATGGCACAAAAGTCAAAGTCTGCATTTGATTTTATATTACTTGAGTAGAAACCTCCTATATCTAGAAAGCAAGGTTTTCTGGTATTTGATGCTGGCATACGCCATTCAAAATGGAGTTGTGTTCTTGACTTTAAAAGACTGGAATAGGATGCCTGGGTGGCTCGGTGGGTTGAGCCTCTGCCTTCGGCTCAGGATCATGATCTCAGGGTCCCGGGATTGAGTCCTGCATTGGGCTATCTGCTTGGGGGGGAGCCTGCCTCCTCCTCTCTCTCTCTGTCAAACAAACAAATAAATAAATCTTTAAAAAAAAATAAAAGACTGGAATAACTGAACCATGATTAATCGTGACTAATAAGGTCATCAAAATTTCAAAGGGCAAAGATACTATTTGATCATTTAAAATCCCATAACTCAAGTAAATAGACTGTGACACAAATATACATATATATTTATTTCAGATTCACTTCTACCACAGAAGGCTTAAATTACTCACAAAGGGGATTAGTCTTTTATTAGAGTCCTTACCCCAAAAACCAGCATATCTGAACTCTCCACCAAATCCTCAAATCTAAATTCAATGGACACAATATAGAAACATATTATTAAAAGAAAAGGAGGAAAAAAAAAAAAAGAAAGAAAAGAAGAGGCGGCTGGTGGCTTAGTGGTTTAAGCATCTGCCTTCTGCTGAGGTCATGATCTCAGGGTCCTGGGACGGAGCCCCACATCAGGCTCCCTGCTCAGCAGAAGTCTGCTTCTCCCTCTGCTGCCTCCCCCCACTTAGGCATTCTCTCTTTTTTTTCCATCTCTTGTTTTGTCAAATAAATAAAATATTTAAAAAAAAATAAACAGAAGAAAAAGGAAAGCCAATAACAGAGATAATATCCAATAGAAATAGCACAGTAAACCAAATGCTCCCAAATGAGCCCACCTCAATGCCACATTTCATTTTGTGTATGAAAGTTTGAAACAACAAATGTTGGAGAAGTTGTGGAGAAAGGGCAACCCTCTTACACTGCTGGTGGGAATGCAAGTTGGTGCAGCCACTTTAGAAAACAGTGTGGAGATTCCTTAAGAAATTAAAAATAGATCTACCCTATGACCCTGTAATAACACTACTGGGTATTTACCCCAAAGATACAGATGCAGTATCTGTATCTGTATACAGAAGGGCCACCTGTACCCCAATGTTCATAGCGGCAATGGCCATAGTTGCCAAACTGTGGAAAGAACCAAGATGCCCTTCAGTGGATGAATGGATAAAGAAGATGGGGTCCATATATACAATGGAGTATTATGCTTCCATCAGAAAGGAAGAATACCCAACTTTTATATCAACATGGACGGGACTGGAAGAGATTATGTTGAGTGAAATAAGTCAAGCAGAGAGAGACAAGTATCATATTGTTTCACTTACTTGTGGAGCATAAGGAATAATAGAGAGGACATTGGGATGTGGAGAGAAGTGAGTTGGGGGAATCAGAGGGGGAGACAAACCATGAGAGACCGTGGACTCTGAGAAACAAACTGAGGGTTTTAGAGGGGAGGAAGGTGGGGGGGGGTTGGGTGAGCCTGGTTGTGGGTATTAAGGAGGACACATATTACATGGAGCACTGGGTGTGGTGCCTAAACAATGAATTTTGGAAAACTGAAAAGAAATAAAATAAAATAAAATAAAATGGGAAAGAAAAGAAAGAAGTTTGTGATTTACTATTCAGTGATAAAAGCAGATTACAGAACAGTCTGTATAAAATGGCTCAACTTAGGGAAGCCTGGGTGGCTTAGTTAGTTAAGCCACTGCCTTCAGCTCAGGTCATGATCCCAGGGTCCTGGGATTGAGTCCTGCATCAGGCTTCTTGCTCAGGGGAGAGCCTGTTTCTCCCTCTGCCTCTGCCTGCCACTCTGCCTGCTTGTGCTCTCTCTCTCTCTGACAAATAAATAAGTAAATAAAATCTTTTTTTTTTAAAAAATGAAATGGCTCAACTTATAAAAGAAATAAATATGAATAAATGTATATGAATGAAAAAGTTTTTTTAAAAGATATACCTCAAATTATTAGCAATAATTTCCTCTGAAGACATTCACATTCTCGTTATACATTTTGTTATTTGAAATTTCTTTTACTATCTACTTTATATATACTGCATTATTTAAATTATTTATAGTACATATCTACTACTTTTACAGAGATATGTAATACAAGGCAAAAAGCAATACAAATAAATATATTCTTGGGGAAAAAAAAATCTCTCTCTAAAATGCTTCACAAATCTGTCTCTTTCTCTTCCTGGCATACTACTACTTCCTTAGTACAGTCCTCTGTCATTTACTACTTAGACCAGGATTCAGCATACTACTCCTATTTTATAACTGTGGGTATATGGTCTCTTCACAACTCCTCTATTCTTCTGTTGTAGTTTGAAAGCAACTAATGATAATACATAAACTATGGGTGTGGCTATGTTCCAATAAAACTTTATTTACTAAAACAAGTAGTGGGCCAGCCCATGGGCCATAGTTTGCTGACCATTCACTTAGACTACTGAAACCACTAAATTCTCTAACTCTGATCCCTTTGACCATACTCTCCCATTTCATGCACTGTTTCTATGTATGTTATATAATCTCTTCACATCCTATGTTTTTGTTTAATTCTCATTTTCCTGGAAAAGTCTTAAATTTCTGGTGACCTCAGATAATTTTTTAAGACCAAGAATAGTCTTCATGACCCCCCCCCCCAAATAAAACTGACTGCTTTGTCCCAGTGCTCACAGTTTTTGTACGTAGCTTGATTGGCATCCTGTATTGTGATTTCCATCTGTGCCTCCCAGTCAGACACAGCATACCACAAAGGCGGAGGCTCTCCTTTTGAATTCCTGGAACTTAACAGAAGACAGAGCAGAGAATAGGGACTCAGAGTGTTGGCTGAGTGAACAGAGAGAGAGGGACAGGTGTCTCTTCCAGCTCTTAGGCTTTCAAATTAGGTGCAGATAACTGCTCCTCCTAGCAGTACTTTTTCTCTTCACAATCCAAGCAATCAATACCTGGCAGCTCGGATCTTTTTTTTTTCCTTCTTTCTCATATTTTACATGATTAAAAGCCCAGAGAAAACAAGACCATATAACTAATATCAACTTTATGACTCCAACTTGCTATCTGATCGAAAACAACACTATGCATTTATAAGTAACATCACTCAGGGGATGGTTCGTCTTTGCCCTCCTATCCTAGTTATAAGGCTTTTTCCCCAACCCAGGTTCACTAGTTGGTGAACTACTTGATTATGAGGAGTATGTTTTTGAAAGGCTAAAAAATATTTAGTGCATATATGAGTGACTCCCTAAGGTACAGCCAGCAAGTTTGGAATGTGTCCCATATGTGCTTGGGACTTATTCACAAAGCTTGTACACAGGAAAAGTCTTACCTTAGAGACAATAAACTATCAAAAAGCCCATTTTATTATTCAGCTTAACCTCTGTCAGCGCTTTAGATGGTTATCATCACCAATTTGCTGATGAGGAAACTGAGGCTCAGAATTGTTAAGCATCTGACCCAGTGTCAGATATGTAAACAGATATGTGAACAAGGGGCTGGAGCTGCATCTCAAACTCAGCCCTTCAGATTTTAAAGCCCATATTCTTTCTTCTTACATGGCTTATTCTCATCTTCCCTTGATTCTCCACATTTATACAAAACCCTTTGCATATAATTTAAAATGAGTAATCCAGTGCTAGAGTTTTTGCAGCTGACTTTCCACTAAATAATAGTCAATTACACAAACCATTGTTAAATGGGGTTCAAAATGTTTGTCTGTTGAATATTTTTTAAAGGTTTAAAACTGACAAGACAGTTTTAAGCACCACTATATACCAAACTTTGTTGAGTAGTCCCCGGGTTTTGACTGGCAGTGAGATGGACTAGTTTGAGATGACCCACATCTGAAGACTGAGTAAACATCCATCCATAGGCAAGGCAGGTTGGGGGACTGGACCTGAGCTGCCCAGCATGGTCAGAGAAACTTGATGTCATTACAATGATGGGAAATTCAACTATACATGGGATCTCCAGTAGATACACAGAACACAAAACAAAAGAACTAGAGATCTACTCATCATTCAAAAGAACCTGAAGCTGAAAATAGAAGCCATTCATAGGGGTAGGACTGAATCAAGAAAAAAGTACAGGACAAGCTCTGCTCCATAAGAGCTTATATACCCTTCTTAGAAACAAGGCTGGGACTCAGGCACAGGGGGATTAGACAACACATCAGGGGCAAGAACTCAGGTGTGTAATTAAAATGACAGCTGCTGACTTGATTAGGGGTCCTCCCATTCCTCCTTCCCAAGGCAGAAATGTTCCAAGCAGTCATACAGGTTGAAATCTAGAGGCGATGCATACAGAGCTCTAATAGTGAAGAGACAGGAAAAAAGAGACTGTGTCCAGTGTGCCTGTCTCCTTGATACGTCTCTCTAGTTCCCCCTCTTGCTTGCCTTTTTTTTCTCCTTGCTCCTCACTGTTCAAAGGGTTTATGTGGCCAAATTATGCTTTGGAGTATTTTCATTAATTCTTAAATGTTTATTTTTCTTATTCTGAATATTTAAAATAATTGAGTATCTTATATTTTAATAATGTTTAGTCAGCAGCCCTCTGTAGAATTTCTAACACTGCTTTAACAAACTTTTTATTCACTGGACTAGTTGCAATTAATCCAAGCTACACACACTGGATTCAGGTTTTTAAAAAAGCTCTACACTACCAAAAAATTAAGATCATATATGTTTTCTAAATATTCACAAATGATTAAATGGTTAATTATTTTGCATTTATTTGATGACATATTATGCACTAATTAAAATATTTAAAAATCACTTTAAAATTTCTTAAAATCTTTTAAAAAATTAAAATTTGAACCCATGGCTAAAATGAAGTAAAATTTTTATGATTTTAAATGTTAAGAAAACATGGAAAAACAACAACAACACAAAACCATGGTTCATAGAGAGACAGAAAGACAGACAAATGGTGAATTATATTTTATTTTTGGTATTATGTTACTTGGCATTGAATCATATTTCTTAAAATGAGATGTATGTCTGTCATCTATACTGTTTTTTAATGTTCAATTAGCCACTGTATAGTACACGATTCGTTTTTGATGTAGTGTTCAATGATTCATTAGTGAAGTATAACACCCTCTGCTCCTTCCTCTATATTTCTTGAGACAAGTGCACAAGCTCACGGCTCACGTAATATAGTCTGTTTCACAGAATTATTGCCCTAAAAATGTTCAGCTGTTCCACTATGATACTTTTAAAATAAGCTATTTTGAAGAATCTAGTGCCTTTGAGAAGGGAAGCTGTAACTCATGTATCTAAAACAAAACAAAACAAATTTTCCATGATAGACCTGAAAGGAAAGTATCACTCAACATAGATTAGAATGCAGTGAGTTCAGTGAAATCTCCGTCTATGACCTCCTAATCAGCTCTGGTCCCCAACTCTGTCCTTCTTCATCCTCCCACAAGAACCAGTTTCATTTGGAATTCAGAATTTGTCTCTAAGCTTCGGTATTCCTGCCAAGAACACCAAAAGACTAACTTTTTGTCCTTCTGCTTTCTGACATGTCATTTTTGGCTTCTAATTCAAATACACTTAAATCCTCTACAAAATTAAATTCTGATTAGGCATTCAGTTACCTCATATTCCTTAAAAATAGTTTTCTTTTCTATGACTTTGTAGTAGCTGATAAAGGCCTGCTTACATGTGTAACTTTATTAAATTAATATACATTCAATAGAGCTATTCAGATATGATTATTTTACTATTCAAAATATGTAATTTGTTTCCTTTGAGAAATCATTTATTCTTCCAACAAATAACTTCAATAAAACACCAAAGCATAAGATTGAATATATGGATAGACTTTTCATCATGAGGAAATACAAATGCATATTAAAAAATACAGACTTTTCCCATAAGAATTTCTTAAGCATCAGTTCTAAAAAGATGAAGTAAAAGGTATTCTTATAATAGTATTAAAATTTGTGGCAGCTTAAACTGAAATAAGATTCTGATATGAAAATGTTTACTTTTTATTGTTGATAACTTCAGATTCATTGCCACTATATTGTTATGGCTGCTAGCTATGACCCAGTATTCGTTTGTTTTTATGCTTTATTTATTTATTTTTAAATCCTATGACAAAAAAAAACAAAATACTGAATGTTTTAAATAGCATCAAAGATTTTTATATTGACTATACTAAAAAATTAGTATTAATGAATATAAATTTGGAGTGCTGACCCTGAGGCAGAAGCATGCTTGGCAAATTCAAGGAGACAGGGTGATTGAAGAAAAGAGAGGGAGGGACGGGGTGCATAGAGAAGGTAAGGCCAAAAAGTTAACCAAAGGGCAAGACATAGGGCTATAGAGGTCTTTAGATTCTATTATGCATACAATGGGAAGTCACTGGTGGGTTATGTGCAGGATGGTGACATGATTTTATTTCTGTTTCCAAAGGCTTGCATTGGCTGCTGTAAGACTACAGGATGTACAAGACTAGAATCAGGGTAATGAGAATGGTAGCATGAAGTAGGTTGTTCCGTACTGAGTGGTAAGGTGTGGTTTGATTCTGGATCTAGAAACCTACTGATTATACCCTTTACCAAGTTCACTTACTGTTAGTATGCTTTATCATTTCTTCATTTCTTCATTCTATCATTCTCCTTTCCCTCTCCCCTCTCTCGACTTGTTCAAATCTGAATTATTTGAGGGTGAGTTATATCCATGATACATCACAGCCCCTTACTTCTAAATTCTTCAGTGTGTATTTCCTAAGAACAAGGATCATCCCTTACATAATCACAATGCAATTATAAACTTCAGTAAATGTAATACTGATACAATATCTAACTTTATCTAATTTACTATTTGTATTCCAATCTTGTCAGTTGACCCAATAATGTCCTTAATAGCATTTTCTCCCCTTCAGTACAAGATCTGGTATTGCATTTAATTGTCATGTCTATTTAGATTCCTTTAATATGAAGCATTTTCTTTCTTTTATGCATGTATTTTAACACAGAGACAACTGACAGGACTGAACATTAATACAGATGGATTTGATGTGGACTCTGGGGGAGGTGAGGATGACTCCCAAGATTTCTGGCTTCAGAAACTGAATGGGTCTCATTTACTGTGGTAACTATTGCTGCAGAGATGGGGGCAGTTGGGAATTGAAACCTCTAGAGAGGTTCTTCTTGTGAAAGTGACTTCTGGTACTCATCCATATTTCCTCCTCTGAACACACTGGAGAATTACACTTCCCCACCACCTGACAGCCATGTGAAACTATGCAAGCAGTTCTGGCTAACAGTTTTAAGCTGGGATGATAGTATCAGGTCCCAGGAGAAGCATTTTCTTAGCCTGTTTCATTGTCCAAGAAGGCTGTGTATTTCAGGCAGTGCCACTGTAGGATGGTGGAGACCCCATCAGTGAGCAATGCAGACTGATGGAGAATAGTCGTCCTAGAGAATTGTCCATTCCCATGGCAGAATTTGCATGACCAAATAAGCATCTGTTATGTCAATTCACTGAAATTTTGAGATTTATTAATTCCTAGCCCATCTTGACATTGTCACCATTAGACATTCAAGTGAAATGGTAAGTAGATATTTAGATATACAATCCTGGAACTGGGGTCAGGTCAGTTCTGTGAATGTTTGGGAATCACCAACATATAAGTGATAGAGGAATGAGATTCCCCCATCTAGTGAGTATAGGTATAGGTAATTGATTGATAGGCAATTGACTTATATATACCAACTTCTACTCATATACCCATACATACATAATGACCTCCTCCTCAATCAGCTGCTATACACCATCAGTCCAAGAAAAGGCATCTAACCCAAGACAGCCACCCAAAGTCTTTCCACAGGATTTTTCAAACTGGAACTAAAATAGTCAGTCTGTCTTATGTGGTGGGAATCTATGAGGGTCAAGAATTGTCAGAAGTCATATCCCAAACTATGTGAATGAAACTTGCAACAATAGGAGAAAATGAAGCAGAAGTAGAGAAAAAAAAGAGAGATGAGAGTTTTGACAACTTTCAATTCCCTGGTTCTCACTGTTCTTCAGGCCCTTTCTTTCATGTCTTTCAGATGATTTTGTCATTAAAGAATACCACTAATTACAAGAGCCAATAATTACCATATTGTCCTAATCTAGTTTGAACTAGATTTCCATAACTCTTAACCCAAAGAATGCTGGATAGTAAATGATTATTACCAAACTAAAAAAATATTATACATTTTTAACTTAAAAAAACAACAACAACAACTAATCGCGATGGGACACGTGACTGCCTCAGTTGGTAGAGCATATGACTCTTGATCTTGGGGTTATGAATTCAAGCCCTATGTTGAAATAACAACAAAAATAATTCATGGCTTCTCCCATTTTTAAAAGCCATCATTTACTTCCCGTCCTTTCCTCCAATTAGGATCCTGATGATCTATTGGTGCATACCAAACCACTGCAACACAGAAGCTTAAAATGGAAATCAGTTGTTTTGCTCATTAATCTGCAATTTGGGCAGGGCTCTATGGGAAAGGTTCACTTCTGTTGCACATGCTGTTAGCTGGAGACCTGATCAAGAAGGCCCACCCATATGGGTGAAAAGTTGGTGCTGGCTGTCAGCTGATCAATCAGGCCTGCGTTGTCTCTCCATATGTGTCTCTCAGTATGACCACAGCATCTTCACAAATGAGACTGGATCCCAAAGGAAGCGTATCAAGAGAGACAGGCAAGCAGAAGTTACATCATCTTTTATAACCTAGCCGCAGAAGTCACACAGTATCTCTTCTGCCACACTGTACTAGTCATACTAGTCACAACAATACAAAGTCTTATCCAAATCCAGTGGAGAAGTACAAAGATGTCACCTTTTAATGCGGCAGTGGCTAGATTCAAGAAAAATATGAGGGAAGGGAGAATTATTATGACTATTGCTGGAAAATTTAATCCACCATAGATGCTTAATGGTTTATAAAAAATAAGGCTACTAAAATACAAAACAACAACAACAACAACAACTAAGGCTACTGTACGTAAACTACAAGGATATGTGTTTTAGTTTCACATGAAAAATATTCACTCATTCATTTACTCACTTATCCATTAATTCATTTGTAAAATAAAAACTTATTGAGAGACAAAGATTCTAGGTGCTTTGCTAGATTCTGGAACGGGGTCAATAGTCAACCAATATATACTTAGTATATTCTACTATTTATTTGCAGCCACTATTCATTCTTATTGGGTCTGTGTCCATTCAGATGTCTTGGTTTCCCAGTTGTCAGCTATTTTGAGTATCATCCCTTTGCATGGGGAATAGCAAGGAAGACAGAAATCTTTCAGAAGACAGACTATGGGAGGAGATTATGGTCTGGTGTACTGCTACAAACACTGCTAATCTTATGCTGGACTCCTTAGAACTGGAAAATGAGACAGAGATTCTTGTGAAAGTGATTTATTTAGGAAGTGCTCTCAGAAAGAAAGGGAGGAAATCAGGAGAGGGCAGAAAATGGAAGCTAAGCATGTGGTTTTGATTGGAGACTCACATTAGCCTGATCCCAAAAGGAGCTCTGGAATATGACTTGTAGCACACAGGGGGTCCTATCTGAGGCAAAGAGGACATATTTCAGTACACAAGTGGCCAATGGACATGACTGATGTGTTTACGTGTGGGGGGGGCAGTGCATGGGGAGAGCGAAAATAGGTGTAACTCAGGTGTGGCAATTCCACTTAAAAGAGGAAGCAATTTGCCAAAGATGCAGTTATGAGCCTTTAGCATCCAAAACCAATTTGCGGCTGGGGATGAATACGCCTATCTAAGAAAGAAGTTCTTTTTTATATTTAGTTTCAAGTTACTATTCAAATTCCAGTTAGGTTACATACAGTGTAGTATTAGTTTCAAGTGTAGAATTTAGTGATTCACACTTATATACAATACCCAGTGTTCATAACAAGTGCCCTTCTTGATACCCATCACCCATTTAACCCATCCCCCCATCTGACTCTCCTCTAGAAACCCTCAGTTTGTTCTTTATAGTTACAAATGTCTTCATTTCCCTCTCTTTTCCCCCCATGTTCATCTGTTTCTTAGTTCCACATATGAGGGAAATCTTAGGGTATTTGTCTTTCTCTGACTTATTTCGCTTACTATAATACTCTCTAGCTTCATTCACATCATTGCAAATGGCAAGATGTCATTCTGTTTGATGGTAAGTAATATTCTATATCTAGATCTAGATACATAGATATGCCATCCTTTCTTTATCCATAATCAGTCCACAGACATCTGGGCTCTTTCCATAGTTTGGCTGTTGTTGATAATGCTGCTATAAACATCAGGATACATGTGCCCCTTTGAATCAATATATTTGTGTATCCTTTGGTAACTACCTTGTAGTACAATTGCTGGGTCATAGAGTAGTTATATTTTTAACTTTTTGAAGAACCTCCATACTGTTCTCCAGAGTGGCTACACCCATTTGCATTCTCACCAACAGTGTAAGGGTTCCCATTTTTCTGCATCCTCACCAACATTTGTTGTTTCCTAAGTTGTTCATTTTAGTCATTCTGACCAGTGTGAGGTGCTCTCTTATCATGGTTTTGTTTTGTATTTCCTTGATGATGAGTGATATTGAGCATTTTCCATGTATCTGTTAGCCATCTGTACATCTTCTTTTGGAGAAATGTCTTTTCATGTTTTCTGCCCATTTCTTACCTGGGTTATTTATCTTTTCAGTGTTTAGTTTGATAAGTTCTTTATACATTTTGGATACTAACTCTTTATCAGATATGTCACTTGCAAATATCTTCTCCCATTCCATAGACTGCCTTTTAGTTTTGTTGATTGTTTCCTTCACCGTGCAGAAGTTTTTTATCTTAATGAAATCCCAGTAGTTCATTTTTACTTTTATTTCCCTTGCCTCCAACAACATATCTAGTAAGAAGTTGCTGCGGTGAGGTTAAAGAGGTTGCTGCCTGTGTTCTCTAGGATTTTGATGGCTTCCTGTCTCACATTTTAAGACTTTCATCCATTTGAATCTTTTTTTTTTGTATATAGTGTAATAAAATGGTCCAGTTTCATTCTTCTGCATGTTACTGTCCAGTTTTCCCAATACCATTTGCTTAAGAATCTGTCTTTTTTCTATTGGATAGTCTTTCCTGCTTTGTCAAAGATTAGTTAACCATACAGTTGGGGGTTTATTTCAGGGTGTGTATTCTGTTCCACTGATCTATGTGTCTGTTTTTGTGCCAGTACCATCTTTGTCTGGTTTTGGAATCAAGGTAATGTTGGCCTCATAGAACAAATGTGGAGATTTCCCTTCCATTTCTATTTTTTGGAACAGTTTGAGGAGAGTATGTATTAACTCTTCCTTAAATAGTTGGTATAATTACCCTGGGAGGCCATCTGACCCTGGACTTCTGTTTGTTGGAAGATTTTTGATTACTGATTCAGTATCTTAGCTAATTATCAGTCTGTACAAAGTTTTTTTTTTTTTTTACTTCTTCCTGTTTTAGTTTTGGTAGTTTGTATGTTCCTAGAAATTTACCCATTTCTTCCAGATTGCCCAAATTGTTGGCATATAATTTTTCATAATTGTTGGTATTTCCATGCTGTTGACTGTGATCTCTCCTCTTTCATTTGTGACTTTGTTTATTTAGGCCCTTTCTCTTTTCTTTTTGATAAGTCTGGCTAAGGGTTTAGCAATTTTATTAATTCAAAGAACTGGGTCTTTGTTATATATTTGTGGTCTTTCCAGATTTTTTTCACATGGTTAACTTCAAGTTTCATAGCACTGTAATCTGAAAATATTCATGGTATGATCTCAGTCTTTTTGTACTGGTTGAGACCTGGTTTGTGACTTGGTACACAATCTATACTGTAGAATGTTTCATGTGTACTCAAAAAGAATATGTATTCTGCTGCTTTAGGATGAAGTGTTCTGAAGATATCTTTTAAGTCCATCTGGTCCAGTATGTCATTCAAAGTCCTTGTTTGCTTGTTGATTTTCTGCTTAGATGATCTGTCCATTGCAGTAAGTGAGGTGTTAAGACCCCCTTAATTACTGTATTACTATAAATGACTTCCTTTATGTTTGTTATTAATTTTTTTATATATACGGGAGCTCCCAAGTTGGGGGAATTCATACTTATAATGGCTAGATTTTTTTGTTGGATAGACTGCTTTATTATGATATAGTGCCTTTTTTCATCTCATTAGTCTTTGTTTAAAATCTAGTTGGCGTGAAGTAAGTATTGCTTCTTTGACTTTCTTTGGATATCTGATTGCATGATAAATATTTCTCCATTCCCTCACTTTCAATCTGCAGGTGTCTTTAGGTCTAAAATGAGTCTCCTGTAGGCAGCATATAGATGTGTTTTGTTTTTTATCCATTCTGATAACCTAAGTCTTTTGACTGGAGCATTTAGTCCATTTATATTCAGCATGATTATTGATATAAATTTAGTAAAATTTTTTATTTGTTTTGTTGCTGTTTCTGAATATTTTCTCTCTTCCTTTCTAGTATTTGTCACTTTTGGTCGTTTCCACTCAGAGTTCTCTTTAATATTTCTTGCAGGGATGTTTTAGTAGTCACAAACTCCTTTTGTTTTTGTCTGAGAAACTCTTTATCTCTCTTTCTATTCTGAATGATAGCCTTGCTGGATAGAGTATTGGCTACAGATTTTTCCCATTCAGTATATTGGATATATATGCCACTTTCTTCTGGCATGCCAAGTTTCCGTGAAGAAGTCTGCTGCTAACCTTTTTTGTATTCCCTTGTCAATTAGAGATTTTTGTCTTGCTGCTTTTAGGATTTTTTTAATCTCCATAGTTTACAAATTTAACTATGGTAAGTCTTGGTATTGGCCTGCTTTTGTTAATTTTGATGGGAATTCTCTGTGCTTCCTGGATTTGGAAGTCTGTTTCTTTCCCCAGATTAGGGAAATTTTCACCTATAATTTCCTGAAGAAAACCCTCTGCCCCTGTTTTCTCTTTTTTTTTCTGAGACTCCTAGGATTCAAATGTTATTACATTTCATGGAGTCACTGAATTCCCTAAGTCTACTTTTGTGATCCAAGATTTTCCTTTCCCTCTTTTGTTCAGTTTATTTTCCTTAATTCTATTTTCTATTTCACTTATTCATTCCTCTTATTCTTCCATCCTTGTGGTCATTATATTCAGCTGGTTTTGAATCTCAGTTATTGAGATTCAAATCTCATATATATATAGAATCTCATCTTGGCCTACTTAGTTTTAAGCTCTTTTTTCTCTTATAGTAAGGGTCTTCTTTCTGTCTTTTATGCTTTTCTCAAGCCCAGCTAGTATCCTTTTGATTATTGCTTTGAATTCTGGGTCAGGCATATTACTTATATCTGTTTTGATTAAATGCCTGGCTGTAAACTTGTTTTTTCTTTTGGGATAAATCCTTCCATCTTGTCTGTTGTCTAGGTCTGTCTTATTCTATATATTAGGAAAGCCTGTTATATTTCCTGCTCCTAAGAATAATGGTTTTATGAAGAAGAGGTCATAGACTGTCCAGGGCCTGGCACTTCAGGAGGTGGTCTCTGGTGTGTGCTGTGTGCACTCTGCTGCTGTTATGGCTTCTCTACCCCTCAGGTCAGTCCTCTGAAGAGTTTCTCCTTGCTAGCAGTGGGTAGTGTTTGGTGTAAGCAGGCTAAGCAGCCAGTTAATGTTGTCCTATTTACTGAACTTGGTTCTTGCTGAGGAGTGGGGCAGGGAGATGGTGCCAGCCCCATTTCTCCTCAGAGAGGAGAGTTCCTGCTTGCTGTTGTCAGGAAAGCCTCTGAAGAGTGACTAATTTTCTCTTGAGCATTGTAGGTGTTTTTCAGGCTGCTGTTTTCACAGTGTCTGTGTCTGAGTTGGTTGCCTGCCTGGACCAGCACAGTGCATTTTGGGCTCTATCTTAGGCAGCTAGCTGAGTTTTCAAACTCCAAATTTCAGGGATCTGCTGTTGGGGGAAACTTCACTGATCTTCTAGGGGAGGGTTTTGCCACACTAGAACAGATGCAGGTTTGAGACAGAAGGGCAGTTGCACCACAGCACAGGAGTGTGGGGTTTGGAGCAAAGCACCCTAAAGAGCCAGTGTCCATGTCAGCCACTCTCAGCAGGTGTTTCTGCACCTCTGGTGAAAGGCAGGAGAGGGAAATGGCACCTCCCCCCTCTGCCCAGCTCCTTTGTCCTCAGAGAGGTAATGCCACCTCTCTCAGATGTACTCCAAGAAGGGGGACATGTCTCTCCCAGTGTGTCTCAGGAGATCCTCAGATCACACCATCTGTCCCCAGTTTACCTGTCTGCCTTCTCCACAGGAGCACTACAGTACCTTCAGGGCTCTATACCAGCCACAGAGTGGACCTCTAAACTTGTCTTTTGAGTTCCACTGGTTGTAAAAAAAAAAAAAAATTTTTCCACAGAAATTGGCCCCTCTCGTTTTCCTAGTCGATGCTTTTGGGAAAGTGTTTTTCCCTGTTCAATCCCCTGTGCACTCCTCCCCCAATTCTCTCATCTCTCTCTGTGACCAGGACTCCCTCCCCTCTGCAGCAGCTACAATCTTTTTCTCCCCCCAACCATGTCTACACACCGCCTACCTCCCACAATGTGGCCCCCTTTCTCCCTCTGTCTGTGCAGTTTATTCTGTCAATCCTCGGACTGATTTCCCAAGAAAGAAGTTCTGACTGAGGCACCAACATATTCAATACATTACCTCCTTCTGAATCTTTTACTAGAAGTTATGTACCTCAATCTGATATCTAGGCATAAACTGAGAAGTCAATTTGACCAGCACCTAACTAGATACAGAGTAATGGCAAGTCTTACACATTGCCTGTTGTCTACAACTCTCTTTGTTTGAAGATGAGGGTAGGAAAAATCAACATAGTGTTTAGGAAGGGGGATTTCAGGAAAGAAAAACAACTTTAAATTGAACAAAAAATCAATCACTGAAAATTTTTTATTACACACAAAAAAACTGGGTGATTTTAAGTTTTATTGAGATAGAATTTATACATCATAAAATTCATTTATTGAAATAATTGAAATGTTTTATATTTACAGAGTTGTACAATCAACATGTCTAATTTTAAAACATTTAAATCATTATTAAAAAAAATCACATGCCCATATACAGTTATTTTCTATCCCTACCCCCATCCCCAGAATTAGGCAAGCATGCTGTTATCATGTATCCGTGCTTTTCTTTTTTATTGCTTCTTATTGCTGAAGAGTATTGTACTGTATTTTATTTATCCAGTTGATGTGCACTTGTGTTGCTTCTGTTTCTTAGCTATTATGAATAATGCTAATATAAACATTTATGGACAAGTCTTTATGTGGACATTTTCACTTTTCATTTCTCTTAGGTAGATTCCAAAAAGTCAAACTCTTGGGTCCTATGTTAAATCGAAGCCCAACTCTTTGAGGAACTGCCAAACTGTTTTACCAAGCAGCTGTGCCATTTTATATTCCCACCAACAGTGTATGAGGGGTCCAGTTTCTTCACATCTTCCAACACTTGTTATTATCTGACTTTTTCACTATGTCCATTCTAGTGCATGAGAATCTCACTGTCATTTTGATTTGCATTTCCCTGAGAGCTAATATTTTTGTTGTTTTATATGTTTATTGGTCATTTGTGCATCTTCTTTGCAGAAATGTCTATTCAGATCTTTTGCCTATTTTTAATTGGATTATCTACCTTTTTATTATTGAGTTGGAAGAATTCTTTAACTATTCTGTATATGTCTATTATTGGATATACAACTTGCATGTATATTCTGCCATTCTGGTTTTTTTAAATTATTATTTTCTTGAGGATAGCTTTTGAAACACAAATTTTAGTTTTAAGCCCAATGTATCATTTTTTTTCTTTTATCACTTGTATTTTGCTATCACATCTAAGAAATGATGAAGATATTCCCCTAAAATTTCATTTGAAAGTTTTATAGTATTAGCTGTTACATTTATGTCTGTAATCGATTTTTAATTATTTTTAATTTAATTTTATTTTTTTAAGAGAAAGAGAGCGAGCGAGTGTGCACAAGTTGGGGGAGGGGTCAAGGGAGAGGGAGAGGGAGAAAAAAAATCTTAAGCAAGCTTCACACCTAGCAGGGTGCCTAACACCAGGCTCGATCTCATCTCACAATCCTGAGATCATGCATGACCTGAGCTGAAATTAAGAGTTGGAAGCTTATCGACTGAGCCACCTGGGATCTCCTAAATTATTTGTGTATGGTGTGGGGTAGGAGTTCAATGTCATCTTTCTGCATGTGGATATTCAACTGTTGTAGTACCATTTGTTGAAGGGGGACTCTTTCCCACTGAATTTTCCTGGGACTTTGATCAAGAAAGCAGAGAATTTTTTTTTTTTTTTTTTTTAAGAAAGCTGAGTGATTTTAGAAAAGCATTTAGCATCCTGTTTGTCAAGTCCCTGACCTATATCAAAGAGCAGATTATTACGAAAAAACAGAGTGACATTAAAACAACAAAAACAGAGAATGAGATAAGGTGTGTAAAATAAGGAATGAAAGTGAGAAAATAAATAATATAAAAGAAATAGTAACAAACACAGTAGAATGCAGAGAAACTGTTGGATGGTTAACCTCTTTCAGAATATATATATTTATACATATATACGTATAATATGTGTGTGTGTGTGTGTATGAAAAAACTGTAAGGTAGACTCTGATAGATATGGAAGACAGGAATAAAAACACAATATAAGAATTTTAGGTGTTTTTCAGTAAGAAATCAGAATAATTAGAAGAATGATTAAAGATATAGTTGAAGAAAGAATCCCTAAGTAAAGAAAATATGTTAGTATACAGATAAGAAATGCTTAGATCTTTCCTAGGAAAAAATCCAAAAGAAGTTTGCAGATAGACAAACCAAGACTGGTCCCTCCAAAATATGCCGCTTTGGCATAAAGATTATTTTGAGTCAAAAGTAACCAAGACCCACTGGATTTAGGAAAAGCTCTTTTATCATCCCCACAACTGCCTAGAAGAATTTAGATAAAGGACCTGCTCCAGGAAGAGAGCTGTCACCATAGATAACTATACTATTTTAAGAACCAGGTATGCTAGACAGGAAGGAACCTAGATCAAAGCCTGTTTGACCTTTGTCCCATTTTTTCCTGAAGCCCAGAAAACATCTATTTACCAAACATTTACTCTTTTTTTTTTTTCCTTTTTCCTGAGGATTGCATTGCTTTTCTTTGAAGACCTGGATCTCTACCACCTTCTCCTTAGTTCAGAATGATATACATACCTTATTTTGGCTGACTATCTTTGGAATTTCCTACCTATGTGAGGGTCTCAGTACATAAATTTAATTTTCTCCTGTTAATCTGCCTCATGTCAACTTGATTCCTAGTTCAACAAGAAGGACCTTAAAGGGGACAAGGATTTTTGCTCCCCAAAAAACTGCTTCAGTTTCCTCTACTAAAGAACAAATGTCAGTAGAGACCAGAAATATTTTAAGTTTCAAGTAAACAAAAAAAAATTTTTTTTAAACTGAAGACTTTAAAACCTGGGCCAGCTGTCTTTCATTTGAAAGCAACTGAAAAAATATGCTGGAAACGCAAAAGTTCAGAAAATACATCATCTATTCACCCTATTTGAGAAAATTTACTTAAAGATTAAACTCCAGCAGCAAAATACTGAATCAAAATAAAGATCTCAAAATGATGTATCACTGTCTGAGAAGGTGTGACAGATCTTCCTACATTCATTTAGAGAAATATAAATTCCAGAGAAATATAAATTCCACTCAGGCAAATAGGTTCTGCTAAAGGAAGGAGGTAGAGGTAGGAGAGCTTGAACCCGTGATGCTTCATTCAGCTCTGTTTCTTCAGGTCCTTTTCCAATGAAATGTGTTGTTTTTTGATATATTCCATAAGTTAGGAGATCTAAGGTGGTAAATTTATTGCTGATTTTTCTCCTGTGGGAGTGGTAATTATTGAGAACTGTTGTTTCTTTACCCAGAACAAGTGACCAGAGTTTTTTTCTGCAGACCTATCCCTTAGAGGGTAATTGCTAATGGGGAAAGATAATGGCAGAATAGGCAGAGTTCCCTTTGGATAAATCTTTTGGAGTCAGGGCCATGTAATAGTGTAAGTAGTACGTGTCTAAGTTCTGAGGTTGACTGAAGTTTCACTTAGATTTAATACTATGTAAGCACAATGCACTGCTAGGTTTCTAAGTAGTCTAATGATCTCTAAGATTTCTGTTCTGATTCCTTCTAAATCTTACTGCAAAATCTTCACTTGGAAGTTCACTCCCATGTCAGATTCTGAAAGCAGTCTTCACTGAAGACTGTTAGGAGAAGCCCTAAATCAATTTAATGCAACACACTTATTCTAAGTTAGGCACTGTGCAAGTCACTGATGACAAGATAAACCACCACAAAGATAAATAAACCACAGGCACCTTTCCTGAAATGGTTGTAGTCTTAAATGCTAATGTGCATAAGAATTGCCAGGGAGGCTGTTAAAAATGTAGGACCTGGCCCCAGTCCCAGAGGTTTTGTTTCATTGATTCTTTTAGATGATCTCCAATGAGTGATCTCTCTTTGGAAACATTTGTCTAGGGGCCAAGCATTGATGGCTATTTCAATATAACATCAAAGTGCTGCATTTGAATAATGGTAAATCATAGACTTTGGCACTAGAAGATACAAATTTGAATCCAGCACTACTATTCACTACTTGTGTGGCACTGAATAAGTTATTTAACCATTTTGTCTCTACCAAACCATACCTCCTATGGTTGTTATGATGTTTAAAATAAATGAGTAATTTAAATCTAAAGAAATAAACTAATGCTTACTGCTTACTAATTTTCTTTTACTGTGAAGGTACTGCAACAAAATGCCTCATTATAATATAGGACTTGGGAATCAGGATAGGCAAAGCGAGAAATGGAGAGAAGATCTAGAGCCTGTATAGATGCAGAAAGAGATGAACAGAGATATCTGCTGAAGAAGCTTGCTTGAAGTTTGCTCTATTACATGTAAGATAAGTTACTCACTAAACATTCTCAACATTTAAGTACTAACCAGTGTTTTTGAAGTTGGACTTGTGTTTGCAGAAAATGCCAGAAAAAGGGCTGCGTCTGTTTTCAAAGTGTGCTGGGTGCAAGAAAAGATGCTACTCAGAGGGTATAGTCATACTTTTATTACATGAGTAAATGGCTAATGGGCTGGCTCGTAATAAACCTCCAATAAATCATGGCTGTCATCAGTGTCCTGTTCTTCCTTGCTCCATCCTTACCCCGATGTCTTCTTCCCACTCTATCCTTAAGTAGTATTCCACCTAAGTTTTCAAGAAACCCTCTTACACTCCTACTCTTTTCCCAGAACACTCTCCCTTTGCAACTCCTGACAGTAAACCTTAAGAACACCACCTCCTTCATCAGCTTCTCTGACAGGGATCCATTCACTCAACTGGTCATTCATTTAACAAGTACTCAGTAAGCAAATACCCTGTGCTGGGCACTGTGCCAGGAACAAGAAAAGGACAATGGAAAAAACACATGGTCCCTGCCCTCATGGAGTTTATAATCAAGGGGAGGGGCAAACAAACAAATACACAAGGAAGTATCTAATTACAAAATAGTAAAGTGCTAAAAAGAAGTTCAGTGTTCTATGTGTATACAAGTACCTATTCCAATATGGACAATAAGAAAGACTCCCTGAAGAAAAAAATCTTTATTATATTGTTGAGCACCTATTATGTCACAGGTAGCAGTATCCCTGCTATATATGACATAATATATAAGTACACATGTTAAATAAGACATGAAAGAGAATTAATATATGTAGTACAGTATGATATCTGATATGTAAAAGATAAGCACAAGTGTATTTCAGTAAGTGCTAGGAATCACGGAAAATGACCTAAAAGAATAATAATAAATAAAATAAATGGTAGCTATTATTCCTATGATGCCTGTGCTCCAAAAAGAGGCATGTGGTGGGTTAAATGGTGACCCTCCCCACCAAAGAGCCATGTCCACATCCTAATCCCCAGAACCTGTGAACATTGCCTTATATGACATGAGTGATTATCCCCTTAAATACAAAAACTGTGATTAAGATTTTGAGAGGTAGAGTCTTCCTGGATTATCTAGGTAGGCCCTAAATGCAAATACATACATTCTTATAAATATAAAGCAGAGAGTTTTAAGACTTAAAGGGAGTGGGCAATGTGATCACAGATTAGAGCTATAAACCAAGGGACTCCTGGTGCCAGAAGTGGAAGAGGCAAGCAAGAGATTCTTCCTTAAAGCCACGGGTGGGAGCACAGCTTTGCTGGCACCTTGACTTTGGGCACTGGCCTCCAGAACTGTGAGAGAGTACATTTATTTATGTATTCATTTTTCAGTCACTCAGTTTGGGATAATTTCTATTAGCAGCTACAGGAAACTAATATAAAATTAAACCAATTTGTGGATGTAGGGAATTGCTTTCTGGAGCTAAAGGAAATTTTGAGGGGAGGAGATCTCAGTTACTATTACCATATGTAAAATATCAAAAAACATAAACAATATAAAAAAAATAATAAAAAGGATACCAGACATGAAAGAGCATGATTTTCTTCTGGAACCCTAAACTGTAGCTGTGGGGAGAGGTAAGAGATGAAATCAGAGTATAGCTAAGTTCAGTTAGCCTTTAAATGGCACAACTAAAGAGTCAAAAGATCTCTGGGCCCTTGGTACTCAAAGAGTGGTCCTTAGAGAAGCAGCTGGAGTTATAACATCATTATAAAGGTTTTTAGAAATGCAGAACTGGGGCCACATTCCAAACCACATGCTAACAGAATCTGAATTTTAATAAGATTTCGGGTCATTTGAAGGCACCCTGATATTTAAGAAGCTTGCTTCTAGGACAATGCTATTGGGAGATTTTCAATGATTTAAAGCAAATAACTGACAAGGTAACTTTTGCATTGTAGGTTAACCACCTAGTGGTATTATGAAGAACACATTTAACTGGATAAAACCCAAGGCAGAGACAAGTGACTGCAACAGTACTGGTAAGAGATTACGAAGTTTTGAATGAAGATGGTGGTAGAAGAGATGGGAAAAAAAAAAAAAAAAGACAATTTTAAGAAATATTTAGATCCCAGTCTGATATGTAGTAAATTTATTCACACCTGGTTTCTGTGATGTGTCCCACTTCTCTGTGTTTCACTTTCTAACAGGATCTTAGAATGGGATTATTCCTGTCATAGTTTCTGTTGAAGCACCAATCAGATGACAGGATGCTCAATGGAGGGTGAGCCATTCTCCCTTCTACACACAGGTTGACAAAAGAAATGCATTTTAGATATTTTGTATGATTCATTGAGGCTTCAACCAGATCAAGAATATAAAAAAAAAAAAGGCATCAGAGAAAGTGAAGGAATAGCTTCTTTAGAGAGCTATCATTCTGTCTTGAGCACTGCCACCAAAAAAAAAAAAAAAAAATCCACAGGCCCCAAATGGAGCTATGTCTGTTAAGGCTCCATACCAACTGCAGTTTCAATCCCCCCAGGAATGTAAACTTGAACCAGTCAACACGGAATTTCCCTGACAGCACTAGGAAATCTACTGATAGACCCCTCCATGCCCCTTTGGAGGGCAACTCTGCCTAAAACAATGCATTCCTTGCCAATAATTTTCTTTTCTCACTCCCCCTCTGCCTTTAAAAACCTTCCTTTTCTACACCTGGAGGGAGCTCTTTTCTGTTTGCCAGATAGGATGCTCCTTAATCCATGAGTCATTAAAAAAAAAAAAATCTGATCTTTTAAGTTACTCAGTTGAATATTTAACAGTACCAGTCCTCTGAGGGGGAGAGGCAGAGGTGTGTAGGACCTTCTAACTTCAAGCCTAGCGAAGAGTACTGTCAGGGGACTATGGGAGAGCTTTGAAATGTATTTTCTGCAGCTGAAAATGCAAAGAACTAGTGTTGTACTGTTGCCCCCCAAAATCTCAAGTGGACTGTAGACTGAGGTGTGACCGACTCTACTACCTCCATCCCAGAAAATGTAGAGGCTGAGGATGACTGGCTGCCTGGCATAGGAGAGCGCTTTTGGTTTAGGACCAGCCTTTATTCCTAAAACTTATCAGGACAAGGAAAGTAAGCCAAGGGAAAAAGAGCTGACATGGTTCATTCTTGGGTTCTGTCCAAAGAAGCTCTCTGGAAGAGTAAAGAGTTCCTCTCAAAAAAGGAACTGTAGATGCACTTCAGGCTTTTCAGGACCTAAACCAGGAAAGATGCATCAGCTAATGAACTTCCAGAGTTGGAAAGGTCTAGTTGGGAACCTTCAAGGAGTTCTCAAAGGTGTCTACAAAGAGAAAGAATCTGTTTTAATCATTTACCAGGAACTGCAAGAGGTCCCTGCCTTTAGACACAGAGAAGGAAACAACTAGGATTTTCAGTGAAGTAAGAAATGTCCTGTATCTCTGACTTGTTGTCATCTTCCCACCTCCTAAGGGCTGGATGTAGCCTTGGAAATGATAGCAGTATGATGTCACGCAATAGAAGAAGAGAGAAGGCCCATTCCACTTCTTCAGTTCAGCTCTACTAGGTTTAAGCTATTGCAAGAGAGAAGAATTCATACTAAATCCAATTATGAATTTTCATTATTACACAATAACAAATAGTTTTTATTTAAGTATTAAATACTTAAGTTACTGAATTGTCATACTGTCTGTAACTTAAAATGACAACGGAAAGTTATATTATTTAAAAGTCAACGAACAACAGCAATAAAGCCACAGATCCCACCATAGTTTTCATCCAGGAATAGGTACTCTACCCCAGTAAAATTTAAAGGAACGGTGAGAGAAAAAAACATTTCATTTTAGCTCTGTCAAAAGCTATGCTTTCAATATTAAAATTTTAGTAAATATTGCTCTAACTTAAAACACTGTTCTTTAAGCTTGTAATTCCTGGCAAGTTGAGTTGGTTCATTTAGGTTAAAAGATGTCTAAACAGAAAAAGAATATTGGGATTGATGTCAGCTCTGGGCAGCTACTGTTCGTGTCTATGGGAGGTGGTCTTAACATACAGGCTTGCTATTGCTAGGATATAGTCGTCTACTTCTAGCTCTAAGAAGATATTATACTATTTCTGCTTTTATAAAAAGAAACACTATAATTAGTGCTACACACACAATGAAAAAGTGTTGCTTAATCTTGTTTTGCTTATATATGTATTTATAATTTCTTGCTGTGTCTTTGTGAAAGCTTAAAAGGAAAAATTCTCCCACACAGTACATATGTCAGTATTTATTTATTTATTTTTTAAATTCACTTTAGCGGTTGTTAAGTAACTAGGTCTGTTCAGAGTTGTGTAAATCCAGGACTTTGTGTTCGGGGTAGGACAATTTTTCTCTTTGTTTATTCGTTGAACCTAGATTTAAAAATTTTAAATGTGGTATTAATGAAATCAACATCACATATTTAAGGAAGAAATTATTTGTAAGCAATCTTGAATATACATCTTAAGTACTAATATACAAAAATTAATTATCTGTCCCTATTTTTCTTTCTTCTTCATAATAGCAAAATAAGCACCAATTGACCAAGAGCTGTAACCAAAATAAGTCCTTTCTTCTAGTTTAGAAAACATGGTAACCCTAGACAATAACCCATTTAATAAAGAGAACAAGGTAAGCCTTGACTAGTTTGTCATCAGTTCCCTTAAGTCCTCTTTTATGAAATTCCACGTCTTGTCAAAAGATGGCGCTCCTGTAACCAGCAAAGAAACTGAAAAGTCCTGGAGAAGATAAAAACACTTTTTCAGATACTGAGAAACTGTCCATTACTACTCGAAAGAGCCTTTTGATAGCAAGAAATTTCAGCTTTAGAGGGTGTGCTGAATCGTGGTTAGACATTCCCTTCCAGACAGATTGTCAACCTCCTAAGTCTCAATTGCCTTTCCTGTGAAATCTACATAACAAAAGTGAGAATAATAAACACTTTTAGAGTTCCAGGAAGAAATGCTTAGCACAACGCCTGGCAAATAGCAAGTACTTGAGCAGTGACAGATAGCTATCATTTGTTAAAAAGCCAACACAGTGTTTGTCTTGTTTGCTACTGAGTCTGCTGACTTAAGGTAGGTGCTCAGCATGTGTATCACTTGAATGTGTTGACATTACAAGAAAAACAGCTGGTTATTTGACCAGCAAAATGTGTTTATTCAATAATAGCAGAGGATTTGCAATTTGGACATGCAAGCTATGCCAAGCTACAGGCAGGTCCACAGGTCAAATGAGAGAAACATCAAGAAAAGGAAGAATTTGGGGGTTGAGGGACTACTGTGAATGAAAATCCACTGAAGGAAAGTAAGAGTCCAGCAGAGTGATGATTTCTCATTGTTTGAGCTGTGATATTTTCTTACTGACTGGGCTTGTTGTTGGGCCTAGAGAAATTCTTTCTTCCTGCTGCAGTAGTAAGGTAGGCTTCTTCCCATCAGGAATGCAAGATAGCTCTCTTCTTGACAAGAAGTAGTAGGGCATGAAAGCTCCCCCTTCTAGCCTCCTGACTCCATTTTAAAAAAAAATATATATATATATATATATATTAATGATTTTATTTATTTGACAGAGAGAGAGAAATCACAAGTAGGCAGAGAGGCAGGCAGAGAGAGAGAGAGGAGGAAGCAGGCTCCCCGCGGAGCAAAGAGCCCGATGTGGGTCTTGATCCCAGAATCCTGGAATCATGACTTGAGCTGAAGGCAGAGGCTTTAACCCACTGAGCCACCCAGGCGCCCCCGACTCCATTTTAAATGAGGTTTCCTCTACTCAGTTTCACAAATGAATGGATGAATGAACCTTCACATCAATGCATAGAGTTAGCTAAATATAGCTCTCAGTCTGAGTGTCTTGAGCCTATGAAATCCGAATCTTATACCTGACTTGAACCTTGCCCTTCCTGACCAATGACTATAATAACTGCCTGTCTGACCTGTGAGTTGACTGACTTTAAATTTCCTCATCTTGCTTATTAAGCTCCTAGGGTGAAATTTCCAACTCTAGTCTATTTTGTCACTTAAGTCCTATATCTCTACTATATCTTAAAAAGAACAACAACAAAAAATTAAAACTCATATCTAAACTAGGAAGAGCTAAACCTATCAAAATGCAATTCAAATTATTTTAAGAGAAACTTGATATTAATAAATGGGACCTTAACATTTAAATCTTATAATTTCATTTTAAACTATAATGGTATTACTTCCTTAGTGATGACTCCTCAACACATATATGCAAAGAAAGAATGTTTAAAATATAGGGGCAATTTTTAACAACTCAGTGTTCCTTATGGAGGTCTTCAGTAGTTTATATTCTCTCTAGGGAGGTCTTGTAAACTTACACAATTCCCAAGCCTCAAAATCATTGAACTGTTACTATACGGCTTCATTTTTCCTTCATTATCATTTCTGGCATTATAGTCTACTGAAAAACTTTCAATTTTATTTTCTAGCTGTTGTGGAACTTAGCAGAGAATGCATTACAAGCCAGTAAGTCTGGTAGCATCTTCCTATTTATATATATTGGACAATTAGAGGAAAAAGAAAATGTTAGTAATCCTATTCTAATCTTAATTTTCTTTGTTGAGATGCTTCATAATCATTCAGAATGTTTTAAAATATAAACTTAAAAATTGGTAGTTGAGAAATAATTTTTCTTTTTTTTAAACAATTTAATTTCAGGGGTTGTAAACAACAAATCCTCCAATGAGGAAAGTGGAAATTTAGGGGGTGTATAGTAATGAATTAGAGCCAAAGAGAAGACCTGGCCTTTGCCTTTACCCTTTTAAGAAGGAGTTATCTGAGGGTCTTGGGTTATAATGAGTAGTCTAACAATTTGATTTAGGTTGGGGACTGGCAACACCCATATCGTCTTAGGTTGTGTATTGGCCAGTAAAAAAAGATTAACAGTAAGATTTTGGGTGGGGCTTTTGGGTCACACAGTATCAGTGAACCTGGAAACTGAGACCTACATCTGGACACCAAGCTCAGGTGAGCCTCCCTGATTGGTGGTATTCCATGCATATTGTCACATGTTGATGCTAGAGCATTAATGTGTCCTGACTTCATAGCTAGAAGACGACTGATTGTCATTTGAAAGTCTTCTAGACTCTGTTTTATGTGTGCTTTCCTTTAATCTTAATCTATTATCTTTTCCTTTTAATAAGCCATAACCATAGTATAATAGCTTTTAGTGGTTTTGTGGGTCTTTCTGAAAATTACTGAAACTGAATTTGGGAGAATCACTCCATCTCCCCACCCCACTCCTGCAAACTTGCAGTTGGTATCAGAAATGAGGGTGGTTTTGTGTGGTGACTCTGCCTCTAACTTTGTAATTGGCCTAAACTTCTCATGGGGCATTTTCAGGTTTGTTAGAGTAACAAAGCCACAGCAAGTTAACTTGACCCTCACTTTGGAAGTAACAAGCTGTACTACCATGGTTCAGGACGAAGGCTATCCTGACCTTACCTACTTTTAAAGTGAACACAATCTCTCTTTGAAATTTAAAAGTCAGTAACACCTCTAATGTATATTATAATAAACACCTTCTACATACTTTTATGGGATTTTCCCATAAGAAAAGACTTTTAAAACAGAGGGTGGAGAATATCTCTTTGAAGTATCAATACAATGTATAAATTAAGGCCAGGGTGGCAACAACATGAAAAAAGTACTGAGTGGCATACTATATGATTTCATGTGTGTGAATTTCAAAACAAGATAGTAATCTATGTTGACAGAAGTCAGAATAGTGGCTACTTTGGGGTGGCTGGGGTGGGATATGGGGGCTTAAATGCTGACGGGGAGGGTTAAAAGGGAGAATTAAGATGTGCTGGAACTATTTATATCTTCGTTTGGATAGTCACGTGAGGTAGCATATAGCACTGTACACGTAAGATATGTAAACTTTAATACACCTCAATTTTGAAAAAAAGCTATACCTTAATTAAAAATTTAAGCTCTCCATCACATAATAAAGGAAACACTGAGTATTAAAGGAAAAGTACATTTAATTGACAAACATTTGGTGTCTACTATGTTTCAAGTTAGTACTTAAGGATACAACATAGAGCAAAAAACAGAAAGCCTGTTTATAGACTATCAAGTCAGTATTTTCAAGCTCTTACTAGCAACAGTCTGGACTTCTAAAATTCAACATGCCTCTATTCTCTAGAATCAATCTTACAAATACACCGTTCATGATTTTGCATATGAAAGGTTTTATAAATAAATTCTACCTATTCTTATATGCCCAGCTCCATACTTGCTTTTTTTGCAAACGTGTTTAATCTCCTGCAGCCAATGATGTCCTATCCTTGCTTTGCATTCCTTTTGTACTCATATAAAGTATCACACAACTCAGCACTTAATAGTTCTTTAAGAGTCTTGTGTTAAATTTGTCTCCTTTTCAAACTATAAGTTCCTCTAAGTTCCCTGAGAATAGAGATTATATCACACTTTCCTTTGGCGAGTTCACAATGCTTAGCGAAGTGTGGGTTATGTGATATATGCTTAATTACTTGTGGGTAGAATTAATGGAAACTCCATTTGGACCATATTAAAAATCCTTAAGAATAGTCTAAACTTCAGCAAATTTTAATTCTTAAATAATTAATATCCATCATTATATATTGCCATTTTTTACTTGCTCAATTTTTATGTGCATAAAAGAGATAAAAGTTAGTCTTCATATTATTCTGTTTCCCATGGCTCAGTCCCGATAAGTGAAGGGAGGCTATCCTTATTTGTTTAATACCAATATGTTTGCTTTAATTGAGAAGGAAAAGGATTGTGGGTGAAACATTTGTCTCCAAATATGTCTTTATCTCTCATGGCAACAGAACTCCTGAATTTTAACTACAATATATAATATAGTTGCCTAAAATAAAAACTACTTCTCCCAGCTGCCCTTGAAATTAAGTGTGGCCATGTGACTAAGTGAGGGTGTACTTTCAGCTCATGTTCCCAAAATAGGTCCCTCTGTTCCTCCTCTTCTTTAGACTGCTACTTGGAATATAGTCTTGGTTGCAAGTCATCTCATATTATTAGATGAGAACACTACACTAGAAATTGTAGAACAGTAAGAAGATGCCTGGATCTCTGGATGACTAAATCCTGAATACAACTGCACTGGTGCTCGCTTCGGCAGCACATATACAACTGCACTGTTCCAAGACTGCTCTTGGGGCAGGGTGACTGAAAAGACATCACTGCTGGTTGACCCTTCAGCTGACCCCAGGCAATCAAAGGCACCCCTGCCTACCAGTTATCTTTGGAATGTGAGTTCCGCTTGCCTCCATGCTCCCAGCAGCTGCCCCAAGGACATTGCCTTGGGATAATGATGTGGTGCTGAAACTATTTAGACAGTATAAGATAGTATAGGTACTTGACTGAACCTGGCTAAGGCCTCTATATAAACTTTTAAGATTCGACAGATGCATCTAGGGATCCACTTGTCTTGTACCCTAAAAAAAACTTGAGTAAGTAAGTTCCCTTTGGTTATTAAATTTGCCACTTAGCAACCTAGAGTGGGCTTCTTCTTTCTTTGGTCTCTCCCTGTCCTCCAAATACAGGGACCAGTTTCAGATTATACCTGGGACATTCCCAATGAACTTGCAAACCAATTACTCATCTATCATGTTTCGAGAGAGAAAACTCTATTGCTACTGTTGCTCTGGGTCTCATATACTGTCTAAATAATTCCTTAACTTCTCTGTTGGGAGAAATCACAGAATAGCAACAGTTGGCAAGGAAAGTTTCTTCCATTCCCACACAGTGCTTTAAGTAATAAATATGTTAGCACCTCAAGCTTTGGGTGATTTGCTTGCATACAAAAAGCAAACCCAGGGGTGCATGGGTGGCTCAGTTGGTTGAGCATCTACATTTGGCTCAGAGTCCCAGGGTCCTGCTATTGAGTCTTACATCGCATTCCTTGCTCAATGGGGAGTCTGCTTCTCCCTCTCTCTCCCAAACAAATAAATAAAATCTTAGAAAGAAAGGGAGGGAGGAAGAAAGATAGGCAAACCTAGCTCCTGATATGAAAAGGCTAGCTAAAAATTAATCATTTTGAAGCTAACTACCCCTCATCTTCTTTCCCCCAATGCCATTTATATAAACAAACCTATATTCATATGCATACTCACAATTATCACTGATTCTCACCTGGCATTTGGGCAACTAAGTAGATCTCAAGTCAAATTAGTCAATGAGAACTCTCTGACTTAGAGTTTTCATTTCTTAAGTTTAGATTGACTGAGTAGTGTTGCTTTTTAAAACCTAACCTATGTCTGCATGTTTGAATTTTTTTTCTGTATTTTATAGTAAATTATGAAAATTCAATGTATCTTACTATCTTATAGGAAATAGTTAAGAATATTCATACACTGAACAAGCCATAATTCCAAGGCTGCTGAAAGAAGCATACCATTCATATTGTATATTCAACTTTGAAATTTTTATAGCTAGACATTCTTCCTTCAATACCTTAAATTTTTCCTGTATTTTCAAGCATCCTCTACTTTCATCTTGTCTCACAGGAAAAAGTCCCTCTCCCAAAGTTAAGAACAACTTCACATATGGTCTTGAGTATATCCTTGTCTGTCTTCACTTTACCTTACTGTTATCTTTACTCAATTCATCTCTTATAAGTTTTTTCCTTCTATCAGTATCTTGGACATTTGCTTGTTTTTCTATCTTAAAAACACACACAGACAAAAGTCTTTCTCTGGACCCTAATATTTCCTCCACTGCTCTGCTTTTTTCATGCATTTGTTAGACAAAAATGATTCTCATCCCTGTCTCCATTATCTCATTTATTCTCTTAATTTGCCATCTGATTTCCATCCCTGTCAAGTTACTAAAACTGTTTCCAATCCATCAATTACATAAATCTCTGAAGATATTAACTCAGTCTCCATTCTCCTTGACTCTGAGCAGGAATTAACCTTGATGACTTTTTCAAAAAGTGATTTTCAATATCTTTGCTAATCTCTTTCCTCTTTGGCTACTCTTTCTCTCTTGCTAGCTCCCTTCCTCCTCTGAGACCTAAGGGTAGTCCTCTGAATTGTTCTGACCCTTTTCCTAATGATATTTTTTTTCTGAATTTCCCTTACCACCCCTTTACATATTTTATCCTTGTAGTATTTGATTTACTACAGCTTTCACTTTAAAAAATTCCCTATTTTATCATTTATCCTATTGGATTTCCCATTTACTTCCATAAAAACCTATTCCTTGAACTCTTCCTTCTTTCATCTACACTGCTTTCTCTCTAGACATGCTGCACAGCCCCTTTTGGGAATGTCGGTTTGCCTCTAAGATTGGTATACCTTTTCCAGAATTACATGTTTTCAGTCTTATTTTTCTGAACGATTTCCCAGAGTTTCTGGCCTTATTTTTGCTGGACTGAAGATCACATGGGAGGAAAATCTTCTGCATTTGATGGTCTAAAAATCTTTATGTTGCTCTTACAGTTTATTGCTAATTTGAATAAATATAGACATCTATAGTGAATGATATCTACCATTAAGACTTTGAAAATATTCTGTCATTGTCTTCTAGGATCCAATGCTGTTAGTTTTTTTTTTTTTTTTTTCTTTTGAAGAGGAGAGAGAGGGTTGGGGAGGCAGAGGGAAAGGGAGAATCTCAAGCAGGCTCCATATCCACAGAGGAGCCCATTGAGGGGCTCGATCACGTGACCCTGAGATCATGACCCCAGTCAAAATCAAGAGTTGGAAGCTTAACTAACTGAACCGCCCAGGTGCCCCAATAGGTTTGATTTTAATTCTTTTGTTGATAACATGTCTTTTATGTTTATAAACTTTAGGGATTTATTATATTATTATTACTGACTAGTATTCCTAGTTTTTATTCTTTTTTTTTTTTAAGATTTTATTTGAGAGAGAGAGAGAATGAGAGAGAGCGAGCGAGTGAACATGAGAAGGGGGAGGGTCAGAGGAAGAAGCAGACTCCCTGTGGAGCAGGGAGCCCGATGCCGAACTCCAAGATTATGACCTGAGCCAAGGCAGTTGCTTAACCAACTGAGCCACCCAGGTGCCCCCCTAGTTTTTATTCCTGGTATTACATGATAATATCTCCAAGCGTCAATCTTTTTCCTTCTATGTTCTGATACCCTATTTTTTTCTACTCAATCTGAAAACATTTCTCTCTACATTCTAAAAAACCCTCTTATAATTAAAATTTTTTTTCTCACTTTTTTTTCTAAATCTCTTTTCTAATGGTTGAATGTTAGTCCATTGGATTGGCTCTCCGTGACTCTTTATCTGTTCTCATATTTTCTGTTTATGTCTTTGTATGCTAAGTTCTAGATTTCTTTGATTTTATCTCTGGTACTTCCCTTGAATTTCTCATTTAAGGAATCATGTCTTCAGTGTCTCTGAACTATATCATTCTATGGTTGCTCCTATTTCGGAGTACCTTGTTTATAGCTTATAGATAAAATATATTCTGAATACTTAAGTTTATAAATTGGAGTGTTTTTTAAAAATGTTCCCTTCTATTTTGTGAAATATATTTGTTTCCTTTAGAGTTTGTTTTTCTGCTTTCCTTTCTCTTTCTTTCATAACAGTGATTTCCTGATTTGCCTGTTTATTCTTTATTGTACGTTTCTATACACATACACATACAATATAACACAAATATTTATCTAAATATATATTATATTGTTATATAAGATTTACTTGTATTTGCTACTTATGTGATAAATACACATATAAAATGCATATAAATATTCAGCAAAATAGATAAAGTATATATTTTATATGTTTAAAGCATTTAAGTACATTAAATAAAAAAATTAAAAATTAAATATATATGTATATATGAACTGGTAATTGATTTGTTTTTTTTATTTATACAGCGGTGCCTGGGTGGCTCTCTCAAGTGAGGGAGCCCACAAGCAGGGGGAGGAGGAGAAGCAGGGAAAGAGGAAGAAGCTGGGAGCCCAATGAGGATCTCACTCCCAGGACCCTGGGGTCATGATCTGAACTGAAGGCAGACACTTAACCAACTGAGACATCTAGGTGCCCTTCTTTGCTTTTAGTAAGCAGGATGTCTTCCAGTTTTCTCTCCTACGTAGTAATTGTGAACAAGTGCCTGGGTTTGATAGGGTAGGACCAGGAATGCTAAATATCAGGTTTTACTTTAGGATGAGAAGGCAAGTAACTAGCTCTCTGGATGCTGGCCCTGAGTACCACAATGAAAATGGTATTACACTGTGTTGTCAACATAAAAGCTTTCATTTCCTCTCTACTATTTACACAATTCATTTCAAGACTTTTGGGGTCGTTTTTGTTTCTTTGTTTGGTGGCAGGTGTCTTTGTCAGCTCTCAGTATGTACAATGAAGAAGGAAATGTGTGTGGTGCCTGAGTCAAGTATACCATATATAGAATGTCAACTCCATTTTCAGCCCTTATTCTTACTTCTGCTCTCTGCCATGCCTCAACCAACTCTTTTGTAGCTTTTTCACTGTATTTTTTGGCAATGGTTTTAGGTGTTATTCCTAGTCAAATTTCTACCATTAGCCTTGTTTCCCAGGAAACTGTTAAAGTTTCATTTACTTTTCTCTTCTCCACTGACCTTCTCCTCTCCACATAAGTACATGCACCAAACACATACTATCTTTACTTTTTTATTTATTCCTCAGTTTTCCTACTTCTAAATTTTTATTTCAGCACTGTATAGGAAAGAACATTAGGCAAATTATATGCCAAGTCTACCATCTCATCTTGAACTGTAAGCCAAGAATAACTCTCTATAGAACTTATAAGCATATATTTGCCATTTGGATAAACCTTATTGCAGAACCCCCCCCTTGCTGACTATCTCTTGGTCACATGACCACCTCTAAAAAATTCTTATTCAAAGGGAAATAGAATTACTTCCAGGGTAACCAGGAAGAGCTCACATTCCTTTAGTTGTTTGATGACCTAACAAATTCATTTTATTAAGGAAGAGGAGAAAAATGGTGACTGCGTAGACAACCAACAGCATCTGCCATCATAATTTTTTTTCTGTATCATCATCATTTATTAAAAAGACTAGGGAAACTCATTTTAGAATTGAGTTTTTTATTAATCAGTATCCCCCAGAGGTTAAGCGTCAGTACCAGGCAAAGAAATGCACTGGGATCCAGCAGAGATGTAATTTTAAGACCCAATGTTAATTTTAAGTTGGGGTATGCAAAAAGGAGGGGGAACACATGGACTGTGAATAGATAAAACCAAAAATATCCAGAAGCCAAGGCTGTGGGACACTGGTGAGCTGAACAGACAGACCTAGTAGACACACATACTGAGATACTAAGGGACTCATGGGCTAGACATGAGTCTGGAGCTTATCAACCCATTCTGACAATTCATGAGGTCAATAAGGGTGAAAGTGAAAGGCTAACATGCTAAGAATGGTAGAACATAGAGATGAAAAGAACCAAAAAACATGGCTGACTTTGTTGAGTCCATGAAAACATGCTGGAAACACCTTCATCTTGAGATTTTCTGTTTTTGAGGCAATTTTAAGAAAGTTAAGGCACTATTAGTCAAATAATCTAGTCACATACACACACCTATATAATTTTACATATATGGGTTCATGTTGTGTATGTATTATTTTCCAAACTATTTACTCAATGGTACTCCTTGATAAATTTCCAAATCAAACAATACAGATTCATGTCATACTTTTTAAACCCGTCTGTGAGAGATACTTCCAAGACTGCCCCAGTGGATGCCTGAAACCAATGCTAGTTCCCTGTATATACTGTTTTTTCCTACACATACATACTTATGTTAAAGTTCAGTTTATAAATTAGGTGCAGTAAGAGATTAACAACAATGACCAATAACAGAATAACTATAACAATATAATGTAATAAAAGCTATGTGAATGTGGTCTTTTTCTCTCTCTAAATATCTTATTGTAGTGTACTTACCCTTCTTCTTTTGATGTGAGAGGATAAAATGCCTAGTGATGAGATGAAGTGAAGTGAATGACACAGGCATTGTGACATAGCATTAGGCCACTATTGTCCCTTTGATGATATATTAGAAGGATCATCTGCTTCCTGATAGTGGTTGACCTCTGAAACAACAGAAAGGGAAACCTTGAACCAGGGCAAAACTACCATAATCAATTTAAATCTATCCCCACTGTTTGTGGAATAACACTTTTTTTTTTTTTTTAAAGATTTTATTTCTTTGACAGAGAGAGACACAGCAAGAGAGGGTACACAAGCAGGGGGAGTGGGAGAGGGAGAAGCAAGCTTCCTGCCCAGCAGGGAGCCTGATGCGGGGACTTGATCCCAGGACCCCAGGACCATGACCTGAGACAAAGGCAGACGCTTAACGACTGAGCCATCCAGGTGCCCCAGAATAACACATTTTAAAAAAATACTTTATTCATTTATTTGACAGAGAGAGATCACAAGTAGGCAGAGAGGCAGGTGCGGGGAGAGGCAGGGCCGGGGGGTGGAGGAGGAGGGTCCCCGCTGAGCAGAGAGCCTGATGAGGGGCTTGATCCCTGGACCCCAAGATCATGACCCCAGTCAAAGGCAGAGGCTTAACCCACTGAGCCACCCAGGTCCCCCTAGAATAATACATTTTGAAGTATGAATTTTAATTGGGTGCCCAACCACCCATTAGTTTCAACCCACCCTACTCAATATATTTTTTTAAAAGATGGTATTTATTTGTCGGAGAGAGTGTGCACAAGCAGGGGGTAGCAGCACACAGAGGCACAAGCGGACTCCCCGCTAAGCAAGGAGCCTGATGCGGGACTCAAGCCCAGGATCCTGGTATCATGACCTGAAGTGAAGATCACCAGTTCCCTTAACTGACTGAGTCACATAGGCATCCCCACCCTACTCAATATTGACAAGAGATTCATATAATCCCATTTTCTTTTCTTTTTTTTTTTTTTTTTTAAGTTTATTTATTTGAGAGAGCGAGAGAGAGAGCATGAGAGGGGAGAAGCTCAGAGGGAGAAGCAGACTTCCCGAGGAGCTGGGAGCCCCATTTGGGACTTGATCCTGATCCTGGGACTCCGGGATTATGAGCCGAAGACAGTCACTTAAACAACTGAGCCACCCCGGCGCCCACAATCTCATTTTGTAACTGCCAGATCCTAATTGCCTACAGTATTAAATTCCTTAAATTAAAAACTGAGTCTTCTTACAGATTAGCTTTTGATTTTAACTTTGTCACTGCCTTCCAATAAGCACCTTCTATTATAAACCAACGGGTTACTCATTATCATACAGTGCATCTGTAATCTTGTTTCCTTGTCTTTGCTCATGACACACTTTCTAGACAGTCTTCTATCTCTTCATTAGGAAACCTGTCATCAGACTCTTTCTGCTGACATTTTGGAAAACCCTCCAGGGATTACAAAGAGGACAAAGATAGTTCTCAGAGCTCAGTGAGCTCTAGGTCAGAATTGCTTAATAGAAATAAGATGCAAGCTACCTATGTAATTTAAAACTTCCTAGAAGCCACATTAAAAAAAAAAAAAAAACAGGTAAAATTACTTTTTATATGACTGACCCTATACTCAATATAAGAATTAAGATATTTTACTTTTGTTTTTGTACTAAATTTCAAAATCTGGTGTATATTTTGCACTTGCTGCATGTTTCCATTTTCTGCTACATTTCAAGGGTAAAGAGCCTCATTTGGTTAGTTCTAGGGCAGTTCTAGGCAGGGTCCATTTTCAATCTCCTTCTTCTCCCTTAACTCTTGGGAACTGTGATAAGAAAAGAACAATCTGCCACATGAATGTCTAGCACTTACTGTTAGTACCTCTCGGTATCATGCGGCTTCCTCTCATTCCTTAGATGCATTTGTCTTGTCTCATAAGTTAACCTCTAAATTCTTTTAAGTCTGGGACCAAGGGCTGATCCAATCTGAAGGTTGGGAATGACTTTAAAAAACCATGAGCTAATTCTTTTCATAGATGGCTCCCTTGCACCTCCTACCTATGAAATAAGCCTTCAGAATCTAATTAAGGTCAAATCTAGTAGTTGAGGCCCCCACATATCCTAAGGTAGACAACTTCTCTGACTACTGCTAGAAAGATCTCCTTTTTCAGGACATGGAACCCGTTTCTCTCAAGTCTGCATCTCTTGAGACCAAATGAAACGAATCTAGTATCACACGACTAGTGTTTATTCAATGTTCCTGTAGCTTTCTCTCTTCTCTGAGAATCCTCCTCACTTCAATCAGTACTTCTTTTATGGGTTACATTTTGGGGTGCTCTCCTGTGAAATAATTCCAGCTTCTCTGAGTTTGCTTTTTTTTTTTTTAAGTGCTCAAACTAGACTGAACACAGAACTCCAATTGGCTTGGCCAGTCAAGAGTATTAACCAGATGATCACTGTTGACTGCCTTTCTATAAAACACAGTTCCATTAGGCATCAAGACACATTCCTTATGAGAGACGGAGGTGGAAGAGGAGGAAGCTAGGACACACTAAGTCAGGCCGTCATGCCCGACGTTTGGTCTGGAACTCTATACACATACCCAGACAGTTCTTGAGGTTCGTTAATTTTTCTTAATGTCGTCAGTCTTTCCAAACGAGCCAGGGAATCTTAAAGACATTTTGTTTGTGGAGGCGGCCGAAAGTCTGACCCAAGGACCAGATAGCAGAGATAACTTTAAGATAACTGAACTGAGAATTGAGAAAGCTTAAGGAAAGTGGACCCGAGACTAGAGAACCGCGTATAAAGTGTCCCACAGCCGGGAGCTCGTGGCTGGTGATGCAGATTGCAATTACCAGGTTCTTCAGACTTCATACTTACTGCTCTTCTCTCCTTTGTAGGAATTATTACTTCTTTGTCTTCATCTTAGGGAAAAGACTAGGAGAAAAGATGCAGTCAACTCCAGAAATTGCGAGGAAAATCCTCTGGCAGAGAGCTAGAAGCAGCAGGCCTGACCCCGCAGGGACACCCACCTGACCGCGGAGCCCCAGGAACGCGCGCGTCCGCGCCCGTGCCCGTTTGGGGACGCGCCCTCGGCGCCAGCCCGGCCCCCTTCGCAGCTCAGCTCCGCGGGCGGGAGGCGAGCAGGAGGCGAGCAGGAGGCGGGCGGCGGCGCGCGCGGACGGGGTGGGGCCCGGGGGAGCCGACGTGCCGACGTTGGCGGCGCTGCGGTCGGGTGACGTGTAGGCCCGCGCTCGCTCCGCCCCCTCCCTCCCAGCCGGGTTTGTAGGTCTGTGTGGTGGTCGGGGCGCTGTACTCTGTGACTGCGAGCGACCCCGGCGAGCTCCAGGTGGGGTGCGGAGGGAGGCACAGCGGTGCAGCCGCCCACTGGCATCTTCGGCTCTGCCCTCCGTTCTCTTCCCGGCGTGGGAAGTAAAAATGAAAACGAAAGGGAGGGAGACTCGAAGGCAGAAGCTGACCGAGTGATGGGACGCGCGTGAGCTGGTGCCGAGAGGTGAGGAGGTGGAGGTGGGAGAAGGAGGAGGGGCGCCGCGGCCGGGGGTAGATGGCGGGCCAGGGAGTTCGGGGTGGGCTACGCGACCCGACAGCCCCTTCGGGACTAGGCGGCAAGCCAAGAGCTGTCATCCCTCTCGGGGCCTGAAGTCGTGTCTGTGGTCTACGACAGTCTGGTCCCACTCTTGGAATCTGTAGGTGGGGGTAGTGATGAGAAAAATCGACCCAAGCCACATATTGGCCAGGTATTGGGCCACAACGTGTGACCCAATGGGGTGATTTTTCTTTCCTGTGTGAGGGTAGTTTGCTTTCTTTAGGTTTCGTTTGTTTTGTTAATAGCCATGGTAACTTTTTCGTTTTCTTCACACAGATTTTGGGAGAAAAGCCTCCTTTACATTTTTTTTTTACCCCGACACTGAAAAGTAGTCTGGTTAGGGAGTTGGTCATGGTGAATTGTGGGTGAATTTAGCAATCGCCGAGTCTAGAATGTCATATTGAAGTAAGTAGATGTGTGCGCGTTTGAAGCAGGTGTTGTGGGTATGGGGGCAGTTGTATTAAATAGCCTTTATATCATAAGTTAATTTATTTATTGAATGCAGTGTGTTTGTGTATTTTGCTCTTCTTTGGTTTAAAAGAAGCGTAATTTTAGCGTTAGCTAAAAGTTTGATATGAATGCTATCACATGTACACTCAAGCTAGTAAGAATATTTTCTTTCTCTAAGTAAGATTGGATTGAATAACCAGTATCTTCATCACTAGATTTCATGTTTCATGGATGAATTTTTTTTCTCATTTTCAGAGTGTTGTGAAAAGTTAAGAATTCAGCTTTTGATTCTAATCTGGATTGAGGTTCTGTGCATATATTTTTTATTTGTGATGATACTATAATAGTAGTCTCTCATGAGAAAAGCGCTCCTTAGAGAGGCCAATTAAGTGTAGGCTATCTGATCTTATTTGGATGAATAATTGTTCATGGTTTAGCCTTCTTGATCCCTGCTGAACAGTTTTCTTTTATCATTTCATTCATTCATATCTTCATCTGTGTCAGGCACTGTGCTAGGCCTAGAAAATCAAGAGAGAGACAGTGTCTGTGCTTATGCAACTTTCTATAGTCCCATATCCTTTTAACAGAGAATCTTCACTAAGGTTCCTCTTCATGTCGTGGATCTCTAGTGGACCAAAGCGAAGCTTTTCATGAAAGTAAGTTATTGTCAATAATAATATGTAATGGGCCCCTAAAAAGGAACAGATTATTTTTCTTGAACAGCATGACTTGATTTTGCCTTTGATCAAAAAGCATACGTGCCAATGTTTTGCCAGTTAAGAATATATTTTTTTAAAAGATTTGAGAGAGAAAGGGGGAGGGAGCTCAAGTTGGGGGAGGGGTATTGGGAGAAGAAGAGAGAGAATCTCAAGCACACTCCCCACTGGGTGGGGAGCCCAATGCGGGGCTCTGTCTCAATACCCTGAGATCATGACTTGAGCCAGAATTAAGAGTCGGCCGCTTAACTGACTGAGCCACCCAGGAGCCCCCAGAATAATTTTTTTTTTTCCTTTCTGTAAAGTTGGCTTAAATACAAAGTTCACAATTGGAAATCAGTTTCTATCTGAAAAAGACTTTATTTTTCCCGTTTTTACATTGGTCTCATTGGATCTTCTATGTGTTAATAACTTGTAATTCATAAGAATTATATGCACAAAGCATATTCATCAGAAATATGTATGGTACTTATTGACAAGTAAATAAGGGAGGTAGTTAGCATAAGCCCTTGAAGTGCAAAGTATATCTTTATATAATGTGGTACAATTTTCAACTCTGAGGAGATAACTACCTTAAGTTGAAATTTTAACAAACATTTATGGAAAGAAAAAGTGCATAATTACCAAGGAGGAAGAATAAGGTATCTTAATGTATTTAGTACTTGTGAGAAGGTAGGCATTATGTGTCTTTTTCCTACGTTATACTGTCAAGTTTTTTAAAGTAGTTACTGGGTCTTATTTCTTACATCTTTTGCCTAGTGTAATGCCTCCCTCATAGTAGACTATGTAAATGTTCATTCATTTACCATATAATATCTCATTTAAGTCCTCCAATTTGCATGTATATGAGCAAGTATGTTTGAGAATGTTTGTGTTCAGTTTCATTTTCCTGCTGTTAGCTGTAACAGCAGGTTACAGGTTTCAGAAATAAGACAGGTTTCAGAAATAAGACAACAGGTTTCTGAAACTCTGTTATTTAGATTTAATACAGTTTAATCCATCTTTGAATACTCTGATTTAATCAGATCATTCAACCTGAAAGGAGCATTTAAAAATCATCTTGAGGGGCACCTTGGTAGCTCAGTCAGCTAAACCTCTGTCTTCAGCTCAGGTCATGATCCCAAGGGAGCTGGAATTGAGCCCCACATTGGGTTCCCTGTTCAGTAGAGAGCCTGCTTCTCCCTTTCCCTCTGCTGCTCCCCCAGTTTGTATTCTCTCTCTCTTTCTCTCAAATAAATAAATAAATCTTTAAAAAAATATATAATTTTGAAACTCCTCTTTATTTTATGGATCAGAAATTTGATACCCAGAAAAGTTAGCTGATTTTTTATCATCAAACAAAAATGGACATCTGAATTCAGTTCTCATTCTTTTTTTTTTTTTTTTTTACTTTCATATTATGTCATTTTGCCTGTCCTCATTGTTACTTGAATAGACTAACTCCTGGGGACCTTTGTAAATTAAGGTAGAATCTTATTTTATCTGGTTTTGGAGTTTGGTGCTTATCTTCCTCTAATTCTATGATCTGTTCTTCAAAGAGAATTGTTAGGAAATTCATTATCAAAGGTTTGAACTGATGTGGAAAATAAGGGTGGAATTTGGAAGACACATAATTTTAAAGCTAGTAATATGTAATAAATTTACAGGTAGCAGTAAGTATTCTCAGTATATGTTTCAATAAAATCATTGCTAAGAAATATTTATATTTGAAGGTGGGAAAGTTCATACCTACTTGTTTAATAATTAAACCAGAGGGGCACCTGGGTGGCTCAGTCGGTTAAAGCCTCTGCCTTGGGCTCAGGTCATGAGCCCAGGGTCCTGAGATGGAGCCCCACATTGGGCTCTCTGCTAGGCAGGGAGCCTGCTTCCCTTCTACTCCCTCAGCCTGCCTCTCTGCCTCCTTGTGATCTCTCTCTCTGTGTCAAATAAATAAATAAATATTTTTTTTTTTTTTAAAGATTTTATTTATTTATTTGACAGTGAGAGATCACAAGCAGGCAGAGAGGCAGGCAGAGAGAGAGGAAGGGAAGCAGGCTCCCTGCCGAGCAGGGAGCCCGATGCGGTACTTGATCCCAGGATCCCGAGATCATGACCTGAGCCGAAGGCAGCGGCTTAACCCACTGAGCCCCCCAGGCGCCCCAATAAATAAAATCTTTAAAAAAAAATAACTAAACCAGAAATTTTTAAACGTACTGAATCAAAATTTCTGCGGGTGGTGTCTAGAAACGTCTATGTTCAAACAACTCCCCAGTGATCCCAATGCAACCAATTTATATTGGAGAACTTGTAACTAAACGATATGAATTCAGAAGCCTCTATTCTGGTCTATTAGAGCTTCAAAAGGAGGGAATTATCTCAGGATTATGGAGTAGTCAGAGAGGAGGTTGGTAACGTTTCCCACCATTTTTGTTTTTATTTATTTTTTGAATTTATTTTAAAGAGAGAGTGGATGTGGCATAGGGGGTGGGGGGAATAGAGAAGGACAGAGGGAAAGGGAGAGAGAATCCCAAGTAGGCTGGGCCTCCATCTCAGGCCTCCATCTCGGGACCCTGAGATCATGACCTGAGCCAAAACCAAGAGTCACACGCTTTACTGACTATGCCACCCAGTTGCCCCAGTTTCCCAGCATTTTTAAAGACTTTGCTAGGTCATTTTGAAATTAAGTTAGTGACTAGAAAGTTACTCAGTTGTGTGTAGCTTGGAAGCATGGCATGCAAATTTGATAAAGGAAAACATTCCATTCCAATAAAATTCTTACTAATGAAACAATTTTTTTTCTTTATTTCTTTTCTTCTTTTTTTTTCCATTCTGGGATGGTTGATCTTGAGCCTGCAGGGAGAAGGCTGACCCCAGTCGTCTTCAAGTCAACGTTTCTTTGCTTCCAATTCTTACATGTCCAAAGACAGAAAACCACATGGACATCCCTTTGTTGGAGGGTTCTATTTGTCTTTTTTAAAAAAATTATTTTACTTACTTTCTTGAAAGTCAATATGTGCCCAACAGGCTAATCAGATAAAACAATCTAAAAATGTTAAATTCTACTTTTAAACATCAATAGAAATAAATATACCTTCATCTTGATTTAAGAAACTTAATTATAAAACCTGACATATATGATTTATAAGAAGAACTTAATATGAGGATGATACTCATTTTGTAAAAATAATCTCAGTGCATTTTTTCCCAGTGTGCATGCATTTTCTAAAATAGACCTGATTTAAGCAGGACTTTTAACACCGGGGGACTCCTTAAACTGTTTTTATGAGCATTCTTTAAGGAGTGAAGGAAACTTTGCAAAATATTAGCACTGTCTGCACTCTGGGGGTGGGGAAACAAGGAATAGCCTAAAGATCACTTTTAGAAAGAGTCACAGATCATTGAACAAATATTTATTGAGTTTCTTGGTATAGGCCAAGAACCATGCAAGGTAGTAGGGAAAAGCAAGGCATACACTACTACAGTCCTGAGGTGCTAGTCAAAATGCTGGCTTTGTGAGACTTTGAATTGACTTGAATCAAGGAAAAGTACCTGTGAATGCAGCCTGGTCAGTCTGAAGTGAGTAAAGGAGCTTTGTCATTGATTTAAAAAGTGAAAAAGTTGATATCCTAAGTTATTGATTTTGGCCATTAGCTTGGGGGGAAAAATAGTTATTAGGGAGTTTGAAAAATGATTGAACTCATTTTTCAGAGCTCTTCTCTTTGTATTTATTGGATATAATAGAAATGCTAGTTAAGAAGTAACAGGTGAGTGGAATCTGTTCTTACATTCTTCTACTGTGGTTTTCCTTCTGAGCCCACTCCTACTCTAGGTTTTCTAGCAACTGTCAAATTTTACCATTGCTTTTTGTTTTCTATTATATTAGCCTGAAATTTAGAAAACACCCAAATATTAACTTCAGGATTAAATTTCTGCATGTACAAGTTCTTGAGTTCTTTGAGAAGAGTGGCATCATGAGTTGAGAAAATCACATTAGATTTTTATTTCTTTTGTGTTTGGAAAACGTATTAGTTTGTAAAACATCTCCTTAAGGACTAAAATAAATTAATCAAATGATTAAATTAACTTACGTGTTGGGGGGGTATTTTTGAGGTTTTGAAATGAAGATGATGTAAACATTAAAAAATACATATTTTTTATATGTGTGTGTGTGTATATCCAGACCTGTAAATACTGCCTCTTTTTTGTGGCCATTTTGAACTCCTTTTATCTTTTCAGTCGGTCTACCTGGCCATTATACAAATACTTATTGAGAACCTACTAGGCCCAAAATACTGTTTTATTTTAGATGATGTGGATACTACAATGAACAAAGCAAAATTTTCACCCTCATCTGGCTCATATTCTATTAGATGAAACTGATAAAAAGCACAGAAAACATGTCATTTGATAAGTGTCATGAAATAAAGTGAGTTGAATGCAAGAGAAGGATCAGGGAAGGGGGTGCTGTTCAGAGAAGCCTTCTCTGGTAAAGAGACATTTGAGCAAAGACCTGAGGAAATGAAGGAGCTACCCATGTGGCATGTTTGAGAAAAGTGTTCATATAGGGAGATCTGCTTGGTATAGTTATAGCACTAGAAGAAAGGGCAATATGGATGTCCCAGTACGAGCAAGGAGGAAAGTTAAAGGAGAAAGCCAAGTAAGAGAAAGCCAAGTTCTTTAAGCCTTTTGAAGTTTACTCAGAGGTATGGGAAACCTTTAAAGGTTTTTGAGCAGAGTAGAGCCACAAATGTTACCTGTTTGGGGGAAGAATTATTCTTGTTTGTGTGTGGAAACTATATTGTTAGTAAGGATGAAAACAGGGAGACTAGATAGGCAATTCTAATAATCTAGGGAAGAGAGAGTGACAGTCAGAAGTGGTCAGATTCTGAATATATTTTGAAGGTAGAATTGGGAGAATTTGCTGATGAGTAAAGCAGAACTCCAAGTTTATTTTTGGCCTTAGCAATAGTCAGAATGGAGTTGTGATTCATTAAAGGGAAGTAGACCACAGGAGATTTGCAGTGGGAGATCAATTTTGTTATTCTTAAGTTTGAGTTGACTATTAGACATGCAAGTGGAGATGTGAAAGAGGTAACGGGTATACAAATCTGGAATACAGATGAGATGTGCAGCATGGAGATAAGAATTTGGAATTAGTGTATAACTGATACTTAAAGCCTTGAGACTGAATGGAATCACCTAAGAAACAAGTGTAGCTAAAGGAGGGGTCTGAGGTCTGATCTTGGCGCACAGCAATGCTTAAAGGATAGGAGGATGAGGAGGAATCAACAGGAGAAAAAAGTGCCAGTGTTGGAGAAAAAAATGAGATACTGGTGTCATAGGTGCAAAGGGAAGCAACTGTTTCTAGAAGGACTAGGTCAAAAACTGACAGGAATTAAACAAGGACTGAGAAGTAATGTTGAATTTGGCAATGTTGAGGTTATTTGTGACACTGATAGCTCTTTTGATGAACAGTGGAGGTAAAAGCCTGACCAGAATGGAATTTTTATTGAAGAGAAGCTGAAAAAGTAAGATGTTAATTGAAGAGGGCTGTGGAGTCAGTAGGGGTTTTTAAACATGAGAGCCCTTATACCATATTTTTAGGCTTTGGAGATGATCCATTAGAGGAGAAAATATTACTAATAAAGAGAGAGGGGACAGTTTCATGTCAGCAATTTTATCATGTATCCCCACTGAGTAAATTTTTCTTGAATGAACTGGTGAAGGGATAGAAAGTGTTTTCACCAGATGCAATATATTTTTTATTGGTGCTGAATAAAAAGTGGGATAAAAAAACACTTTAACATCTTTGTCAGATGATTGTGAAAATTGATCAAGTTTTAGTCTTTCTTGGTTAGATTACCACCTTGAAGTTTACTTTTTCACCCCAGTGAGCTGGTGTTTCAAGGTGTGCTACTGTGATGGGCTTGTCTGATCTTTTACTTTGTGTTCATTTTTCCCCTTTAACCTTTTAAAAAGTTGGTACATATTTCAAAAATTTGGTGACCTATTATGAACTATTTCCTTAAAAGGCATTGAGGCACAATGTGTGTGGGAACATTAAACAAGCACCCAGATGCTCCATGTTCAGATGTTCAGTCTCTCATTAACCTGATAATTTTTAGGTAGTAGTTTCAGAACCAGTGATTTGCCATTCAGTTTGTTGCTTTAAAACTGCTCTCTCTCTTATTAGCCTCTGTATTTATTGAAACTTAATTAAAACTTTTAATTATGAAATATTTCAAGAATATGGGAGATTTCAGAAAATAATTTAACAAGATTTAAGAAGTTTTAATTTTTGCCATATTTGCTTCAGATCTTTCTCTTTTGAAAAATACTGCAATTTACAGGATGTAAACCAAGGCATAATGAGGGAGTTGATGGAAAGAAATGGGATTGATTGACTTGGTAAAGAGAAGGCTTAAAGTAGGATGACTGGTGTGTTCACCTATTTAGAAGTCACTAATGTGGGAAAGAGTGCATAAATTTGATGACTTAAGTACAAATAGCTCTTTTAAAGTATATTTATGATCGGAAAGCAACATCCAGTAATCAGTTATTTTATGGTCTATACTTATATGGAAATTTTTATAAAACATTGAAAAACATCATTGTTCAATCTATACAGATACCATTTTTATTAAGTCAACAGATATGATTTTCCTGGTATCTTCACTGCAAAAATTGTTAACCAACAATCTTTAGAGAAATGTCTGTATTATTATTTAAAAGTTTAAGGTTACTTGCTCTAATTTTTAAGACATTAGAGAAAGTTAATTTTAAAAATATGTTTGTAATGCTTTTTGAAACATGACGTTTCTTTCAGTAATTAGATTTTAAAAAGGTGAAGAGTATCATTTTCAAAACTTGTTTTTCCTCTCAATTGTAGAATATATAATTTATTGCTAAGAAAAGTGGCCTAGAAAGAATATAAAAGAATGACAACTAACAGTCCTGATCCTTTCAAACTTTTTTTTTTAGTTTAGGAAGCTGTGAGTAGCAGAGGATAAAGTCTCATAAGAAGATGATGGTTCGTCTCAGGACAAGACACAGAAAAGACATTCTGGTGGACCTTTATTTGTCAGGGCATATTTCTGACTGATATCACAGAAAGCAAAAGAAAGCACTCTTTTTTTTTTTTTTTAATCAATAGTTAAGTTTTCATAATATTAAACCAGTTCACACATGAATGTTAAATAATGGCCATGTCAATACATTTTTTTCAGAAATAATAAATAAAGCATATATATTAAATGCAGTGTAGTAACATAACAGAATTTTTAACTCTCCATGTATTTGTACATAGGGAGGCATTCATAATGTCTAGTGAGTAGTAATTTAGTTTTCTGTTTTTTATTTTTTGTTTACCACATAAATTCATTGGAGTCCTCATTTTAATGTTTCTCTCTACTTGAGAAAAAGGGGTAGCGAGTGTGTGCCAACTTCTTTTATATAATGTCAGTGTTAGGGCTATTTAAGAATTTCCTCTGCTATGCACAAAACAATAAGAAGTAAAGATTAAGGTCATCATACCCTTTGATAATTTTTTTTTTTTTTTTTTTGATTAAGAGTGGATAATCCTGTTTGTTTGGGTGTAAAATTTGAGTCAGAATTCCTAAAGGAGCTCATATTCAGGAAGGTAGTGGTGCTCCATAAAGTTGTAATACAGAAGAACCAGTGTAAGGTCAGGAACACTCTTTCTCTCTGAATAGCTAAGGCTTGAGAATCATTAGAGTTTTGGTTTGGTGAATTCAGGTTTTATTAAGGAACAGATAGACATTTTTTGGGTCTTCCAGAAGCCCATAGGTTGGGGTAGAATTAGAATTCTGCCTTTCTCAGATAACCTGGCCCAGGACTTTTCTTCAACTGGACTAGTGTGAAGAGAGTTAAGATAGACACTCCTAGTACGTTGTGTATCTGTTCCATGTGTTCTCTAGGAGTAATAAGTGAACTTGTTTGGGGTTTGTGAAATACTTTCTGACTACGCTTCTTGTTCTTAACTGGAGCTGATATAATTTTTTAGATACTTGTTTTTCCAAGGGCATTTAAAGAAAAGAGTTCTTTATCCTTAAAAAGTAAAATTAATATAATTATGGGGGTCTTTTATAATATGAAAACTTTGGTTTAGAGTTATGAGCCTAATTAGGTCTATTCTTCCTAGAGCGGGAAACCTAGGTTTAATATAAGTAAATAGTTGGGGGAAGTAAATTAAAGAGTATGAACCTTATATAAATTTCATTTTTAATAAACCATTAGATATGTTATTTATATAAAAAGTGTATATTTATGTATTATTTATATTACCCTTGCTTTCTGTGTTGTTGAGGCTCCAAATGTGTTTTCTAATTTGACTGGAAACTGTTGAAGAGCAGTTGCTTCTTGCTTAGGAATGAGTTAGGATATTAAGTGAACTTCTTGGGTGGAAATTATGAATAGTTAAAAATTGCCCTTGAAAATCCTTCAGCTGGACACAAGTTTGTCAAAACACACTGTCTTAGTATGTTGTATGCAGTTGTGTCTTTTTTCCAGACTTGGAAAATGATCAGTTTCTTCAAATGAACCAGGTCAAAAGTTGGCTTGTGTTTAATGGCCATGATGTGTGTGTATATATATATTTAAAAGATTTTATTTATTTATTTTGAGAGAGTGAGAGAGTGTGCGGAAGCAGCGGGGGACAGAGGGAGAGAATCTTAAGCAAACTCTAAGCCGAGTGTGGAGCCAGAGGCCAGGCTTGATCTCACAAAAATCAGGAGTCCAAAACTCAACCTACTGTGCCACCCAGATGCCCTATTTTTTTTTTTTTTAAGGGAACATAGTTTTAAACATTGCAGTGCAGCAGGATGCTCACAGTTTGAGATGCATATAGTGATTCACACATGAAGGGAGCATGATAGTTTTATTGCTCATCTTCCATTCACTCTGGAGCAAGTAGTCAGTTATTAAATAGTGGCAGAAACTCCAGTATTACTGTTTCTGTCTGTCTATAACTTTATTTGGCTGATTCAAATAGGTAAATGTGCCTCTGATATGACTCTACTGTATTAACTAACTGATGGCAGTAATGTACAAGGTCGGAATAAAAGGCAAAAATCTTCTTTAGAATTCTAAAGAATTTATTCTTTAGAAATTACCCCCCTTTGAAATGGCATACTAGAGGATTATATATGTAATGTGTCTATGAAGGCTGGTGTTTTCTAAATTCAAATCTTGATTTAATTAACTCTTTTACAACTTACTTTTTAGAAGTAAAATATAAATATTCCAGTTTATTTTTCAAGATCTGGTTTGTTGGCATATAATTCTATTTTAAGTATTGAAATCTTAAATTCTAATTTTACTCCTTTCACAGCCTACTCCCGTTAGTCCAGTGTTTTTATCCCTCGCCTACATTATATTACTTTGACTTTTCCTGCCAGTAATTTTCTACTATCCATGATTGCCAAGAGTTAATTGGTGACTTTACATTCGTTAGGAAATATAGTGTGGCTGTTATTTGTTTATAATGAAAAATACAGTAACTATATTTTCCTAAAGTTAGGTCAAGCAGTCAGACCCCTTTTAGAAAAACTTGCTATGTGGTATTTCAGAATAATGTGTACTAGAATTCTAGTCCACTGGTTGTTGGTCAATATCATTTCACAAAGGGAAACATATTCCATTCAGATTTTTTTCTTCCCTAAATTGAATGTTTAAAAGGACCATTAAGTACTTCAAGACCTTTTCTTTTTTATCTGTACTTATATCCAATCAACATTCTGAAGATTCATTCAGATAATCACAGGTGGCTACTGCTGGCCAATAAAAATAGTCTTTTGGGTTTTAGTCTTTTATGAATTATATGCTAAGGTGTTAAATTTATTATTAAAAGATTTTTTCATTTATTCATTTACCATTTAGTAGGTCATACTAAATATGTAATAAAAATTACTGAGGTAACTGCTACATAGGATAGCTACATTATCTTAAAATGTATTAATTGTAGTCTTATAAACCAGAAATTTTCACCATGAACATTATGATGTATCTTTTTTTTTTTTTTTTTTTAAGATTCCATTCATTCTTTTGACAGAGAGAAAGTGCAAAAGGGGAGCAGCAGGCAGAGGGAGAGTGGGAAGCAGGCCCTCTGCAAAGCAGATAGCAGGATGTGGGACTGCATCCCAGGACACCAGAATCATGACCTGAGCCAAAGGCAGACACTTAACGCTCTAAGCCATGCAGGGCCCCATGATGTGTCTTTAAGACCTCCAACTTGAACATCATTTCCTTTGGTTTGGACCTCAAATCAGAGCTTGGTCTCATCATTTAGACTCCACTGTCTTACTTGCTATGTTATAAAACCTCAGTACTGGATCATACCAATCTTTGTTCTTTTGCCAGATTGTTGCCACGCTAAATTTGTGTTTTCCCAGTAAAAACTGAGTATTCAATGCTACCTGAAAAAATTTTTACTGGTTTCTTAATCAGTTTCCTAAATTATCGTTGGTGGTGAAATCAGACTTTTGCTTCTGTCTTCAAAAATTATTTTCTCGTTGTCTTTTGAATTGTTTTAGCAGATCTCAAAGATTTTGGTAGAAATTCCCTTTCACTACCTTTTTCTCTCCCTGTTCAATGCTTCACCATGTTACAATTGTATCTGTACCTCCAGGCATCCATCCCTCCCTGCTCTTCTTCTAGCAGTCTTATCTCTACCTCATGCTTTTATTCTCATTCACTCCTATGAGTGAATAGGAGTGACTATTAGGACTAAGGGAGTAGTCCCTTAGTCATAATGTTCTGATTATTCAGTGTGTCCCTCTCTCTCTACTGTTTCCCTCTCTCTCTACTCCCTTTCTTCTCCCCTGATTATTGAATTGTGCTCAGCTCTCTCCTATATTTTGAAAAACTGTTGACCCAATGTATTTTACTATTTCTTGCCTTTCTCCTCTTCTCTGCCAGATTCCTTGAAAAAATAGCTTGTACCCATTTTATTTCCTTATTTTCTCCCTTTCATTTATTCTTCAACCCACCGAAATTTGCTTTCTCCCCCAGTTTTTTTTTCAAGTATGTGTGCTAAACTCACCTAAGACCCAGGAGTGGCCAAATACTGTGAACTCTGCAACAGCAGTTGTAACATTCTGTTCTCTTGTGGTAACACTTTCTTCATATTATAACTGCTGTTTCTTGGCCCTTGACTCTATTCTTGGCCCTCTACTGTCTACTCTGAAGAGGTTTTTAGGAGTTCATGTGGATGGGTTTCATGGTATTCATGTGGCTTCTGAAATGAATTATAAAATATTTATATATGTGTATGTCTGTTTCCTTCGGGAGAAAGTCCACAGGTTTATTTATATTTGACTTAAAGCAGTGTATTCACTCATGGTTTTAACTGCCCTGAAGTCATAACTCTAAATTCTCTATTTCTAGCCCAGACCTTTGATAAGGAATCCAAAACTGGTGTTTATCTTACTTGATGGCACATGATCAAAACTTTCCAAAGCAGAATTATTCAGTCATCTTTCCTCTTCCTGTATGGCATCTATTACATATATATGCCACTATTCTGCCTCTCCTGAATAACAAATTTGGGTGTCCTTCTCCTTTCCCCTTCATCTTCACAGCATATCCTACCCATTCTCTCTCTTTTCAATTGTAAGTATCTCAAATTCATCTTCTCTGCTTTTTCTTGCCTTAATTCCACCCTCTTTATCTTACATCTGGTTTACTGTAATAAATAACTTTACAACTGATTTGCTGGTCTCCAGTTTGACCCACATTTAATCTGTTCACCAAACTTAAATCTGAGTAATTTTTCTATGGTATGTTAATTTTTTTCAGTGACTCGGGTTGTCAGGATAAAAAGTGTTTAAATTGAAACATGGTGTTGAGTCTCTGCTCACATCTTTATTCTTATTACATGAGTCTCCAAATGTACATTATTTAGTTTTCTCCTTCATGCCCTTACCTTTTCTTCTCTACTAAGCATTCATTCAAGCCCTGTAAATCTCAACTTCAGTCCTTATCTACCTTCCTCCCATTCTCTTAGATGTTCCACCTCTGTCTTCCTACAGTTATAGCTGCATAATTATTGTAACTCTTCTTAACCATACTGTAAGCTTGTTATTCAGAGTAAGTGTGGTCATAACTCCAATTTTTTTTAAATCTTTTAGAGCCTCACAATGTGTCTAATGTATAACTGGTCATATATAGATATTTGCTAATTAAATAAATAACCAAGATGTAAAATTTGTTTCTCATTTTGACTTTTGTGCATTTAGGTATCCTTAAGTTTAGTAATCTTTTTTACTGGTAAAAACTACAGTGAGTTTTGAAGAACAGAATTCTGTAAATCTTATTTATACCCAGTATCTAAAACTGTTCTTTGTAAATCAAAGAAACTCAACTATTTGTCAATAAATGATTTAGAGGTGATCATGAACAAATGAGCTATTACATTTTTGAAGTGTTAGTGTTCAACCTGAGGAAGAAAACAGAAAACAAATCAGAAAATCAAGTAGTATGGGTTACTTAGTTTTCTTGACAACTATAGTTCATATTGGTCATTTTGATGAGACCTTAGGGAGTTTTAAAGTTTCCTATTAGATGTGACAACATCTAACATCTAATGTAGATCGTGACAACAGTGCGCCTCATTAGCAGGCCATGCTGTTAGATCTCTTCTTAGAGACTGGGCGTATTATCTGGTTTGTTAGGGTTTGTTAGGCTTGTGAATTAGACTTCATCCATCTTTATTCTCATGCCCTACTGTTTTTAGAGAAGAACAGGGGATTCAGGAGATTATAGTGGGTTATGTCAAAATGATGGAAGTAGTGGTTCCAAATACCCGTTTTATTCATAAAACATAACTGAGACAGAGTATTCCATGTAGCGGAATATTCTATGTAGTGTATGTCTCTTGTTATGATGTTGCGTTTTGAAAATACTAATTTATGTGGTAAAAGGCACATTCTGAGGCAGATTATATTCAGTTTTCTGTCAAGATCTTTAAACTTCTGGGTTAATGTCAATCATTATGAATAGAATGCCTATCTTGATAGTCTCTTAATCTGGACAGAGAATTTAAACCTCAGTGCCCAAAGACATTGTTGTGACCCTTACTTCTCCACATGGAAAATAGTAACTATATGTTCCATCCTTGGGAGTATTGAGAAAAAAGTCACTCAAGTCACTTTCAGTTAAGACTTGATTCTCTCACAGACCATGGTTGAGAAAGGCTCCTAGAAAACAGGTTGTGCACTTAAAATTAAGCTCAGGTCACTAAATTCTTAGTAGGTGGAAACTCCTTGATCCCTGTTGATTTGAGACAAAATTGAATGTGATTTAAGAATGAAAGATAATAAAAAAAAAAAGAAGAATGAAAGATAATATCTCTAAAACAATTGTTTTCAAAGTGTGGTCCTTGACCTGAACTTGTTGGAAATGTAAAATTCTTATGCCTCATCTCAATGCCATTTAATCTACTGAGTCAAAATTGGGGATGAGAAGTAGAGGCAGGGGCTTATTAGTTTTAGCTGGGTAACTGATACATACTAAGATTTGAGAATCCGTTCTGTGCTATTTACCCCTGCTTTCATTTCTTCTTCCATATGCTCCAGACAGTATTTACCCAGTATTAGAAAAATCCAGATGTGATTCCATGAGTCATTTTGTTTTCAGAAATACTCTCCTAAATTCACTCCCAATGAGTAGTTGAAATTTAAAGTCAGCTAGGTAGGGTGTTTATTTGCAAATTAGGTCATTTTACTTTTCTGATTAAAATTCTTCGGTGTGATATAGGGCATCCAAATCTTATCTCCCCCCCAGACATTTTCATACCATTTTCTTATTGATTTGGAATGCAATCATTTGTGTTTTTTTTTTTTTTTTTTTACTTTATTTTTGTTGTTTCTGATTTCTAGTCTATTGTATTTTGCTCAGAAAATAGAATCTGTATCAGGAGTCAGCAAACTAATTTGGTCCCTCAGAGCCCAATAATAGTTTTATACTTTTGAAGTGTTGTTTAAAACAAAAGCAAAAACACATCCCAAAATATGTGACAAAGTCTGCCTGTGGTCTCCCATATCTAACATATTTATTCTCTCTTTCCCCAGAAAAAGTTTGTTGACCCTGTTCTGTGTGGTACTTATTCTTTGAAATTTGTTGAAATTTGCTTTATGGCCTAGACTACTTCATTAAACATGTACTCGTGAAGAGTATATATTTTCTCATCATTAGGTATAGATTTCTGTATATGTTCATTAAATTAAACTTACTGGTTTCACTGCTCAAGTCCCCTATATAACTTTACTGAATTTTTTAGGGCGTTGGTTTGACCTCTCAATAGTGAAATATTGAACTTTCACTTTGATGTTGCACTTGTGACTTTTTCTGGTGTTCTGTTTGAATTTATTTTGAGGCTCTTTCATCAGGGCATGCAAATTGAAAATTTTTATATTTTCTTAGTGAAATGTAATTTTTATTATTATGTAGGGAGGATTTTTTTAATCCTTTATAATACCTTTTGTTTTAAAGTCTGTTTTGTCTGATTTGATAAATTTTGGTAAAGCCACCAGCTACTTTTGGTTATAACTTACAGGAAGATCTTATTCAATCCAAGCTTCTTTGTCTTATGTTTTAGGTGTAACTCTGATGTTCACTTGTGTGCCATTTAGTAATTCTGTTGATCTTTTGCATGTTAAGTTTAATTATTGTGAATATTCATATATTTGGACTTCTTCCTCTTCGTCTCTCTTAATCTCTAATTTGTTTATTTATGACAGCATACTGGGTTACTTCTTCAGATCTTTATTTCAGGTCACTAGTTTTCTCCTATTCTTTCACCCTTACTGATTGTTTTTAAATTTAATAAATATATTTATTTCTAAAAGTCATATTTTCAAATTTGCCAGGTCATTTTTTATTATTATTCGTTGTTAAATTCTCTCTTATTTTGTTAAACATTTCAGTTATTTTGTTTATAATTATTCTAATATAGGACTCAGAGATTTTTTTTAAGTATTAAGCTTTGTAATAACTTTCAAGGATATAAACAATAAAGAAGAAGAGCAGAATCAGGTCATGGTCTGAAATATTCTATATGGTCCCCCTGGTTCTTTTCCTTCCCACATTGAACATATGTTCTTTGACCCAAAATAATCAATGAGTTCTCTTAATTGAGGTTTGTGGAACATTTCACACTGTAGGAAGTTTCTGGACTATAAAACATCTTTATTTCAGACTCTGGAGTGGGATTTCATAAGCTCTGCATTATTTACATTTTGGACTGGATAATTCTTTGTTGTGGGGAGACTGGCCTGTGCATTGTAGGATGTTGAGCAGCATCACTGGCCTCTCTGACAGAAGCTAGTCATACTCCCCACTCTCCAGTTGTGATAACTTGTGATAACTCAGAATGTCGCCAGATATTGCCGACTGTCCTATGTGAGGCAGAATCATCCCTGAGAACTGTCCTAGAGACTTAAATACCTTTTGTGACATTCTGCAGGGAGCCATGCATGCCTTATGAACCTATAGATTATAGTTTTGTTATAATAAGCAATCTTAACCCAGGATGACCCTCCAACAGTGTTTCATAGATAAAGACTCCCCTCATAGTCAGTATTATTAGTCTGTTTGCAGAAGGTTTAGTTGTTTAGTTGTCAGCATATAAACAGGGAGATCAGATCATCTGACTTCTTTATTTTCCTGGGAGTGCTCTCCTTCCCCAGCTGCTTTAATTTTTTCCTTCTGTTCTTCAGTCTCTCTGTTACCATTATCTCCCTTTCTCCCATTTTTTTTCTTTTACTATTTTACAGATAATTACCGAGTACACAGAGTATTCCCAGACTATTCCATTTGTTAGGACAGACCAGTAAATAAAGGTCTTTTTTTGGTTAAGAAGCAAGACAACAAGTAAACAAATAGGAGAAGGTCATATTAATTAGTATAAGGAGAATTGAAATTCTGTGCTTTGAGAGATAGGAAGTCGATAGCTATTCTTTCTTAGATTGAATAGTCAAGAAAGTCCCATCTCAGAAGGTGTCTTGTGTCAAGGAGTCTGTTAAATGAACATCAGAAGAGAATTTCAAACAGAGGGAACCATTAATGCAAATGCATTTAGATAGAAACATGCTTGATACTTCAAGAAAAGAAAAAGCCAGTGAGACTGTGAAAGCAAGGAATAATGTGAGATGAAATCAGTGAGCATAAAACAAAATTGAAGAAAAGATGGGAAAATGCTTTCCTATCTTTCAGTGTGACTGGCATTGGTTGTAGAGTATTGGAGTCCTTGGAAATCTGTAAAACTCATTTTGAAGGGATGTCGTGGTAGTACCCACAAACAGGTGTTTTTGTGTTTCTTTTTCCTTTAGCCATAGCCAGTGTAGTTATTAAAAAAACTTCTTGGGGGGGCGCCTGGGTGGCTCAGTGGGTAAAGCTGCTGCCTTCGGCTCGGGTCATGATCTCAGGGTCCTGGGATCGAGTCCCGCATCGGGCTCTCTGCTCAGCAGGGAGCCTGCTTCCCTCTCTCTCTCTCTCTCTGTCTGCCTCTCGGTCTACTTGTGATTTCTCTCTGTCAAAAAATAAATAAAATCTTTAAAAAAAAAAAAAAACTTCTTGGGTTAAAAATGTTTCAGGAGAACTTTTCAGCATTGCGTTTTAACTAATTGGTTTTTCTTTTCTCTTGTACAGGTCAATTTGTTGACTTTGATTACTTCTCCATCTTCCTCCCAACAAATAAATACCATTTTGTTTTGTTTCAATTTCAGGTTTCTCCTTGTATGGATCACTGATTGAATAATAGATGGCTTTACCACGTCTCACAGGAGCTTTGCGCTCCTTTTCAAATGTCACCAAGCAAGATAATTATAATGAAGAAGTGGCTGACTTAAAGGTAAACTTTTCAGATGAAAAACATTATCTAAATGTACAATGTGAGCAGATAATTGACACTCTTTTTCTCAGGTCTTTGTACTTAAAATGGTAAGTTTTATTTTGTTTGGTGTGATACCAAGAAGGGGAATGGGTAATGATGTTTCCTATGAGCATACTTATCTTAAGCACTTAGGACTGTATGTCAAAGAGAATAATCAGAACCATGATAGTAAATTCTTTGTTAACTTTTGTTGCTAAGATATCTGCCACAGTTAGTTTTATAATTTAATCCAGTCATTTAACTCTGGAACATCTGAGTAAGTTTATGGGTCTCTGGTAAAACTTTTATCAAATGGACAGAAATAATGTCTTTACCATAACATGGAAAATATGAATATTAATGTCTTAAAATCAGTGGCTTATCTCATAATTGACTTCTGTCTGGTCCTTATAATGACTTGTGGACTTTATAGGCCTGAAAGTGTATTAAATGTATTTATGAACATGTGAGCTATATAATATATATATGAAGGAATTGACCCTGTGTTGTTTAAAAAAAAAAAAAATAGTTATTTTGATGACTCTTTGACTCTGTTGTAGAATATTAATATTGTTTTCTAATAGGTTGGAATTTTATTATTCAGAGTCCTTAGGCCGTTTTTAGAATTAATGTCTTCATTTGAAGATTGATAGTAGGAAGAGATTTGTTTGCAGTCTTTAGATAGAGTTTTCATCTAACAGTGATACAGTTTTGCTACAGAAAACAGTTCGCATTCTTTATAGTGGGAGCTGGTTTGCATTTTCATGGCAATAAAAATAAAGGTATAGTCTATACAGTTAATTTATATTACTATCTTAAACTTGAATTGTTTTCTCTCATCTAACCAAAGCCCCTTTTAAAAGTTACTTTATATTAGAAATACAATAGGAGATTTTAAAATTTGGAAATATATACCATGTCATTTCATTTATTCTTACAGACTTTTAGATACTTCTTTTTTTCCTGAGGAAAGAAAGTGGCAGATCTAATGAGCTTTATTTTGTTATTTTCTATCTGCTTTTTTTTTTTAAGAAAGAGAGAGGGAGGAGGGGATGGGGGTAGGGCAGAAGGAGAGGAAGAAAAAGACTCTTAAACAGTGGTACCTGAATGGTGCAGTCTGTTAAGCATCCATCTCTTTGTTTCTACTCAGGTTGTGATCTCAGGGTCCTGGGATTGAGTGCCATGTTGGGCTCCACACCTATTTGACAGACAGAGATCACAAGTAGGCAGAGAGGCAAGCAGAGAGAGAGTTGGGGGGCAGGGGAGCAGGCTTCCCGCTGAACAGAGAGCCCAATGTGGGGCTCCATCCCAAGACCCTGGGATCATGACCTGAGCCGAAGGCAGAGGCTTAACACAGTGAGCCACTCAGGTGCCCCTTAATGTAACTTTTTATCTTGAGTTATAGCCAACAATATAAATGAGAGAATAGTAAGCACCCCAGGATGTTGGACTTTTTCCTTTGTTCCTTTTTCCTTTGCTGTATGAAAATAATTGCATAATGAAAATTCATTGTGATCAAAACTATAAAAAATAAAGTTTTTTTAAACAGACAAGATTTTTTTAAATCACACTTCAATAAAGCTCCTTCTGGGAGCTTAGTTACAAAGCAATTTTGAATTCTTGTGGGTGGTGCCATGTTGTGTAATGTAATGCAAAATATATGTGGTAAGTGATGGCTTTGAGGAGACCATTAACCAGTGTCACTGTATTATGCTGTTTCAGGTGAAGCGGTCTAAACTTCATGAACAAATTGTAGATTTGGATGTGATGTGGAAGAAGATAGTAAAATTTTTGAATGAAAATCTGGACAAGAGTGAAATGCAAAGTGTATATGAAGACTTAAATGATATATTGCAGGCTGCAAAACAGATAGGTATAGTTTTGTTTTGTTTTGTTCTGTTTTATTTTGTTCACTAGGGTTTGAAAATAGATTCCTTTTAAACTATATACTATATAGGGAAAGGCTCAAGTTTCCAGACAAGTATTTATAACTATAAAAGATAGTCTTAACCTATCTAGGGGCTCAGGATAGAGTCATGAAGTAGAATTAAATTAGTACTTATTATACAATTAATCATGGTTCATAAGAATTTAGAGTTTGAAAACCACTATTATGGTTGAAATAAGGAGAGAGTAAATGATAATTTTAATGTAGCTTGAAGGAACCTTAAAAGCCACGGGGATCAATTTCTTATAGAGGCCCGCCAGCACAGAGTGAGGGGCAGCACTAAAGCTAAATTTTGCTTCAGTTCCTTTTGCACACTAATATTCTCATCAATTGATTATATTTGAAAGAAATTATAATTAGAGTTTGTGATACCACATATTAATTTACTTTCCCGAAGTTAAAAACAAAACCAAAATAAAACAAGTAGTTTTTTGGTAAAACATCTGAGTTTGTTCATTGAGATTCATCCTCTTTCTAGACTCTGATAACTAAAAAAGCGTAGTTAACACTACTATAGATCTAAATTTTCCAGATTCAGGTTTGTACCCAAAAACTTCATGCTGATATTCAGGTCCTGTGAGATCTGGCCTCCACGTTTCTTCTGACCTCAAGTCATCCTTGTCCTCACCAGTTTGCTTCATGAGACACTGGCCTTTTCTCACATCCTCAATCCCAGTTAGTGCAGGTCTTTATACATGTTATTCCCTCTGTTGAGAATGTCCTTCTGTCCTACTCTTAGAGTGGGTAGATCCTTTCTTGTTATTTTGAACTTAGCCAAAAACTTTCTTCCGTAGTGAGGTCCTGACGGACCATCCAGTCTTGAGTTGTTACCCAGTCATGCTTTTGTCTTATAACCTCAGTAGCATTTTTCTCCTTAACGTGTATCATTATCTGATATTTTCCTTGTTTGTTTATTGCCTGTGTTTTGCTGCTAGGATGTAACTTTCATGAGGATAGGATCTTATTTTTTTTGTTCAATGCTTCAAGCTGGGTGCTTAGAATAGTGTTTGGCATGTTTCAAGCCCTAGGATTCACTTGATAAATAAATGAAAAAGTTTTCTCTGCTGATTTCTTGGTAGACGGAAAATTTAGATTCTTTGTCGTATGCTGGTTGGCAGTGCTCTTCCTTACACAAACTTTGGGAAGGGTTTTCCTATTATCTCTCATATACTTATTTATGATAAGCAAGTCTTTATATTTATTCTTCAAATATTTTGACTTTGATATATTATTTAATTATCATTGGTTTGTAATATAATATTTAAATTTAATGTCCTCATTGTTTTAAGTTGTGAAAGTACAAAGTGGATGTCATGTATACATTATCTTCTGAACTTCAAGTGCTTTATTAAGTAAGGGATTTTGTTTGTTTGTTTGTTTAAGTCTAGGGGAAATGAAGTGCACTTTGATGAGATTTGTGATAGCATTTGGCATAATATTTAAAAAATATAGAAGTAGTTAGATTCATTGGAAAATTGTAGTGCAAATGCAGTCTCCAGTTTACCAACATCAACTTGACTAGGATCTTAACCTTTCTGGACTTCACTGTTTTCATTTCTAAGATGTTGGGGCCATTGCAGGGATGGTTGTGATCTGACTAAAATACTTTTTCAAAAACTGTGGAAAGTGTCTATCTTCTTCTTTAGTTCAGTTTTAAAGATAACGCCAAATACTTAGCAAAAAAGTATTAAAATGTTGAGTTTATTCAGTCCCGTGACTAAATTATTTCTTTATTTAAATTACATGGAAATTAAGATTTTTTAAGAAATAAGGTACCCTTTGGACTTCTTCCCTGAAGTATCTCTGACAAGTCAGAAATCATTGCTTTAAGTATCAGTCATTAAATGTAATCCTAGGAGTTTTGCCTGTTGGCAAAACATCTGATTCATGCTCAGGGACTATTCTATTCATTGATGTTTTTAAGGATTGATTATTTTGAGATGTAATATCTCAAAAGAATATTTTCATGACAGAGAAACCTTAGGGTTGGATTTAGGGAGATGCTCTATCGTATCTACTTTTTAATCCTGTTTTAAGTTGAGTAATTATTAACTTTATTGATACTAATAGTTGCCTAGTAGTCAGCCATGCTTTCTGAATGACAGTAATGCTGATAATGGAAGTATAATTAAAATTAGCAGTTTTGGAAAAGTTAGTCACTTGGGAAAAATGTTTTTATGATTTCTTATATTGCTCTTTCACACAGCTAATTTGGTATAAAGAGGTAGAGCAAAAGAATAAAGAAAGAACAACAATCACTTACATTTTACTTGAATATATTAGTAGAAGGTACTTATTTAAGACCATGTATACTGACTAGTCATTATAATGGGTATTTTAAGCTGGTAAGGGACATCAGAGAACATTGTTCTATTCCTTTCACTTACTATGTAAATTAACAGAACCCATAAAGGTTAACTGAATCCCATGATTCATTCATGGTGAAGATAGGCTAGACCCAAATTCTGAAATAGAAACATGATGGAAATACTAGATTCTTTTCTCTTTTTGTAGTCAGATGTCATGTTCCATTGAGTCTGCTTTTCCCCATTCTTAAATTCACTCTTTCTGTCTTATTTACTTTAATTTAGACTTTTAACATGTTGTCTGATTACTATAGTAGCCTATTGCCTCAGCCTTCCTTTCCTATTTAACTTCTTCACTGTTACTAGACTGATCTTTGTAAAAACCAAAGCTCATTTTTTATTCCCATATTACTCTTAGACCAAATTCCTTAGAATGGACATAAGAAAAGCTTCTTTATGAATTGAAACAATTTACCTTTTCACTTCTTTGCCATTCTATCATATGTAATCTTTACTACTACTTATATGCAGTGTTTACTAACTTAATTTCTTTAACAGTGCCTACTGGTTTTTTCTGTCTTTTTGTATGTTAAAATAACTTTCGCCATTGTGTTCACCTGGTGAAATGCTTTTCATCCCTGAAAAAATGGCTTAGCTTTATTCATGTCATCTGTTACTCTTTTCTAATCTTAGTAGATGGTGTTCCATTAGACTATCATCTATTCCATACTTTATTATAATATGGAATACTAATACCTAATATGGTGCAATGGATATAGTAGATGTTCAATAATTAATAATTAAGTAATCTTTTGAGAACTCAACTAAAAGTTCTCTGTGATCTTTATTACTTCTGATGCTAACAGCTTTTTGTTATTGTTATTTTAAAGTATTTTTTTCCTCTCAGACTTACATTTAATTATTCCTGTACCTTTTTACAATTTTATTCTCCCCTCAAGATTATTTTAATAGTAAAACTTAGCTTTAGGGAGGAAACATTATAAATTATTTGAAAGTAGTATTCTTGGCCCTTAATTTTAGTTTATTTAAATACTCATTGTAGACATAGCAATCTCCTCCATGGATTTTAAAGGATATGCATAATCATATTAACCTATATTCTGTTGGCAATGAAACTTTGTCAGTATGTTTTATGTACTCTAAGTAGAAACGTCTTTGAAAATAAAGAGGTCAAGATTAGGGACGCTTGGGTGGCGCAGTTGGTTGGACGACTGCCTCCGGCTCAGGGCGTGATCCTGGAGTCCCGGGATCGAGTCCCACATCGGGCTCCCAGCTCCATGGGGAGTCTGCTTCGCTCTCTCTGACCTTCTCCTCGCTCATTCTCTCTCTCACTGTCTCTCTCTCTCAAATAAATAAAATAAAATCTAAAAAAAAAAAAAAAAAAAAAGAGGTCAAGATTAAAAAATTCATCATGTATTAAGCATGTGTATCTGTTACTTAATACTTATTTTGGGAAGCTGATAAGACCTCCACAGTGTAGATAGAAAAACTAGAGTGGGGGTCAAGAATGGAGGAAAGGTCAGTAGAAAGACCCTGAAGTTCCCTACTCTGCTCTGTAACTGAATCTCTCCCAGAGCCAGAACAGAATGATCTCATAATTTTATTCATATTATTTCACCATGCACAGACCTGTTTGTTTTGACTTCTCTGATTTATAACTCCTGCCTTATTTGGGTTTCAACGTTCTTATGCATTTTACCTTTAATAACTTCGCCTTTAAGAAAAGTATGAGTCAAAATGTAGGTTGGACAAAAGTGACTTGCAACAATGTGGCATAGGGAATTTGGTAATCCATTACATTTTATGAGTTGTAAAGAATAATAAGGTTTTACTACAAAAAGTGAGGAATTAAAACTGAGGGTAGAAATCAGTTTATGGAAAAGGCTTAAAAAGATATTAGGATCTGGAAATCCTGTCTATGGAAGACACACTACGCATTTAGAATAATAAAGGCCTGTTGTGTATTGGAAGTGGCAAGAAATTTTGCAGGAGTATTTGTGGAAAGTAGCTATCTTGAAAATTGCAGATTCCAAAAATGTTTGGAGTTCCATTTCCCTTAAATTGGCAGACAGGTTAATTTGGAACAACTCTCTGCTGAGAATAACTAGAAAAACTGTAAAATATTAAATTTGTTTAATTGCATCAGAGTCTACCAAAGCGATGAATTATGGGGCTGAAATCTGGAAGCAGACATAAACCCAGAAATGTGATCCTGGATTTTGGGCCACTTTTTCCTAGAGGTGACTGTTCATTCCAGAAGAGGAAGCTGGAAGAAGAGGAGAATGAGAAGAAGAGAAAAGTTTTTAACAGATTCAAAGGACTAAGATGACAAAAATGACTAAAATGGCCAAAAGTGGAAATAGAAAATCTGAATACTTGACTTAAAGAAACTGAATCTGTAATTAAAAACCTTCTCACGAAGAAATTTGTATGCCTTGATGGCTTTACTGGAGAATGTCATATAATGTCATTTGAAGAGGCATGAGGTTATTATTTGTAGATTAAAGAAGGTTACAGGCATATAATAATTCAATGTACTATCCTTGATTGAATTCTGAATTGGAAAAAAATAATAAAAATATTGGGGGGACCATTATGGTAGACATTTAAATATATACTCTGGATATCATGAGGTAATATTAGATCTCAAGTGAGTCAGTGGTTTAGTGGCCGTGTAAGTATATCCTGAATCTCAGGAGATGCATACTGCAGTGTTTATAGTGAAGTGTCTTGGAGACTGCAATATACTGTCAAATGGATCAATAAAAAATACATATGAAATGTGTGTATGAGAGGGAACACAAATCCACATGAATGCACAAAATGTTACTGGATTAATAGGGAAAAATAAGGTGATTCATGAAGGTTTGAAATCACATGATTAGTAGATAAAGAAAAAGCATTTTTTTTGAACATCTAAAATCAATTACGATAAAAATTCTTAGCCAACTAGGAATAGAACTTCCTTAATTTGACAAATAATATATTAAAAAAGCCTGCATCAAATATCATATGTTATGATGTAGTGTTGAAAAAGCTTTTCCCTTGAGGTAGGAAATTAGACAATGCCCTTCACCACTTCTTTTTCTCACTGTCCTGAAGGTCCTTGCTGAAAAGGCAAGAAAGTATAAAGATTCATTGAAACTCCCATTTTTCACATAACTATCTTTAGAATATGAATTTAGCAAGGTCAATATAAAAATCAATTTTATTTCTGCTTACCAGCAGCAAATTTAAAATGCTATTTACAAAAGCATTAAAAATCATCAAATATCTAGAAGTAAATTTAACAAAAGGTGAGAAAGATTTCCTCATTGAAGACTGAAATATTAGAGAAATTAAAGAAGACCTAAATAAATACAATAATATACAAAGGATTAGAAAACTCATTATTATAAGATACCATTTTTACCCATATTGACCGAGAGATTCATGCAATCCCAATCAGACTATCAGCGGGTTTGTGTTTGAGGACGTGCATTTGTGTGTGGAAATTGACAAGATAATCTGAAAATTATATGGAAATTCAAAGGCAAAGAGCAGCCAAGCCAGCCTTGAAAAATTAAGAGGGAACATTGATTCTACTGTATATTAAGACTTGTTATAAAGATAGTAAATTGTAAGTGAGATGTTGGTCTGAAGATAGATAAATAGATGAGTGGGGTGGCATAGAGTCTAGAAACTGACCTACGAATATTAGGGCTCTTCCTTTACCACGAAGGTCATCAAGTAGTGAAACATGGCTGTTTTTTCAGTGCATGATGCTGGGTCAGTTGTATATGCACATGAAAAAATTAAACCTGTACAAATAATTCTAAGCAGTCTATTAAATGAAACGTGAAGCTTGAGATAATAAATCCTTTAAAAGATAATAAAGAAGAATATCTTCATGATCTCCATATATGGAAAATTATTAAATAGTAAATAGCACTCATAAAGGAAATGACGGTAAATTGGACTACATGAAATTTATGAGATTTTTTATTCTTTGAGAGTAAAAAGACAAGTCACAGAATAGGAGAATATAGCTTCATATATAACCCAAAAGAGAGTTTGTATCTATATTAAATATGAACTCCTACAAATTAATAAGAAAAGGTAATCCTATATAAAAAGGAGCAAGAGCCTTAAATAAGCACTTTGCAGAAGACAATTGAATGTCCAGTAAACATAAAAAGGTGTCCAACCTTATTAGTAATCAAAGAGATGGCACTACATGCACATCAGAATGATTAAAATTTTAAAAAATGATATACCGGTTGTTGGTCAGGCTCAAGATTATGAAATAACAATTCTCATCCACTACTCATTGTGTTTTAAATTGGTATGACTGCTTTGAATAACTGTTTGATGGTATCTGCTGTGGTTGGACAATGTTACTTTAAGTCTTGGTATATATTATCCAGTAATGTGTACATAAATTTCCAATAAAAATGTCTGCACATGTATGCAAAAGACCAGTGCATGATTTGTAATAGTCTTAAAATGGAAACAGTCCAATTCACTATTAAATAATGGCATAGAAAAATATGATACGTAGACTACCTTTTAATAACAATGAACTATAACTACATGTGACATTGTAAATGGATCTTATAATGTTGAATGAAAGCAGCCAAACACAAAAGAACAGATAGGATAATGATTCTGTTTTTATGAAATTGAAAACTAGGCATGACTGATCTCTCACTCAGAAGTCAGGATATTGGCTATTTTTGAGGAAGCAGGTAATGATGGAGTAGATTTGGCAGTTTCTGGGGAGTTGATAATACTTGCTATCTAGAAGTAGCTATCCAGATTAATATTAAATAGGTGCACTCATTTTGTGATAATTCTTTGAGCTGTATGTGTACTGTATATGTTCTTGTTTTATTCAATAAAAAGTAAAAATTATGGCTTTTCCTATTATTTTTCTTAAAATATTTCAGACTGATAACATAATGAATGCCTGTGTATTCACAGGTCAGCTTAACACTCGGCTAGCTATCTTTCCTTCAGTATTTATTTTTTAAGTAATAAATTTTTTTTAAGATTTTTATTCGAAAGAGAGAGAGAACATGGGGGGGGCAGGGAGGGACAGAGGGAAAAGAGGAAAGAGACTCCCCACTGAATTCAGGAGCCCAATGTGGGGCTTGATCCCAGTACCCTGGGATCATGACCTAAGCTGTAGGCAGTTGCTTAATTAACTGAGCCACCCAAGTGCCCCTAAGAAATAAAATCTTAATGATATGGTCAGAACTCCTTATAGACCCTGCTCAGCCTCTGGTACTCAATATCATAAGTATAATAAATAAATTTGTATTATTCTCATGCTTATTTTTATTACATATATTTATACATTCATAAATATGCATTAGGAATGTATTCAGCTCAAATCTCAAGCCTGCTATGGTAACAAAGACCAAATGAGATTATATGTTTCATCTTACAAACTCCCTCTGTAGGATTCAGTAACTTGGTAATGTTAGGAACCAAGGCTGTGATGGCTTGGCTTTTTCTTCTGTTTGTTGCCTTTTGTTCACCACTTGCTCCACTTCTAGCCATCATATCTACGCAAGATGTTTCTTCTTTAATTTTCATTTCTGAATAAACCACCTTTTCATTTCTGAATAAACTCTACTTTCCGATAGTTTACTTTTAGATACATAGATGGATCCATTAAGTTAATACTTTGTTCGGAATATTCACAACTGTATTTATTCCATATATGCTTCTGTTTTGTTTTCATAAAATTATTTTCTTACAGTTTAGGATGATTTAAAGTTATCAGATAATAGACGTGGTATAAATACAATTCTTTCATTTACTAGCGAGTAGCTAATTAATATTACTAATCCTGTTTCCTCATTTATAACAGTGATGATAATTCTTATTTTGTATAGTTGTGGTGTGAAGCAGTACCAGAAGTCTGTAGAGTAAAACCTAGTAAATGGCTGTCAGTGAATGATTTTATTATAAACGATTCTATTATAAACTATTTGTTTATAAATAAATAAAGTTTTTTATTATTTTATTATAAACAAATAGTTTATAATAAAATCGTTTATAGTTTGTAATTTTTTTTTTTTTTAACCAATAGCCTTGGTAAACAAATAGTTCTGTACATAAGGTCAGGAACTGTGCTTGGGTGAGTCTGGAAGGAATTCATTAAGAAGAACACTGGTACAGATTTAGATTTTGTTTTTTAAATAGTTAGGATCAAAGTTGTTAAATTTATGTCTGTTTCATGGAGGTTTCTGGGAGAAATTACAAAGTAAAAGCTGAATAACTTAATGAAATCATACATGACTGAAGATGTATCAGCTGTATAAACAGGCAGTTCAGATTACTTGAGGATTTGGCAAAACAGTAAATTGAATGGACGTTATAGCAATGCAAGAGTTAGAAATAGGATCAGATCTTCACAGTTTAGTTTATCATTATATTATTCTTCATTACAAATGATTATAATTTCCTAAGCAATTTGCACTGCATTTCTTAGTAGAGGCATTCATAAGGTTGCAGTTGATTGTCCTGGCAGTATTAACAAGTATAACATTACTAAACATCTGATAAGTGGGGACAGAACTGAAGTATATATACTTTATATCATCCTTTTTTTAAGGTGTTTCTTTGGACATTAATAAATTTAAAATGCTAGGTCAATCTCAGTAAGCTATGTTATTTGTTCAAAGGTACAGTTTCTTTAGTGATGCTCAAAATGATGGTTTTATGTAGGAAGCTCTTATATAAAATTGACATTTTTATGTTAGCTGTTTCGTTGCTTGGGAAGTCAAGTTATAATTTGATGAAGGATTTAATAGTACTAGAAATAGCAATATAGTGGCTAGATGCTTGAAGCCTACACTGTAAGATGAGTATTCATATTTTGTACTGAATATACATAAAATTGAATGGCTGACTAAAAGATGGGGAAGTGCTTTGGACTATTTTTATTTAATCTCTTGTACTGCTCTTTTTCTCTACTAAGTATGTTTCTCTTTTTGTTTTCCTTTAATAATTTGCTCACCCTGAAGGCAATAATTTCTGTGTAAGTGCAGGAATAATTTCAATGTGTAAGCAACTCCTTTAAGTTACTATATTGAACATTTCTTGAATACTAAGCCTACTTAATGTGAGGTTTTGCTAAAGGTGCTTTGATACAGAGTTACACTCTGAAATAAATGCAGGTCATTAATTGCATAACTAGGCAATTTTAAGTTTAGGTGACGTAAATTGTTAAGTTCATCCCCCAACAAAGTCATATGGTAGATGCTGATCTCTGTTACATAAATTTGTTTGACAATTTGGTGATTATTGAAAGATGGTATAATGTAAAAAGAAAATACCTAATCCTGGCTCTTGTAGTCTTAGTATGTCATTTAATCTCAGTATATCTGACTTTCTCTGTAACATAAGAAAGATACTTGCACAATTTATTTTAGAAAATTTTAGGTACTATTCTTGTTAAGAAGCACACCAATGACACTGGAAGAAATATGTAAAGGGAAAGAAGTGTTTGGGGAACAGAATAGTGTGTATTTAAGCAGAATCCTTATTTTTTTTTTAATATATAATGCTGCCTGGAAAGTTTATTGCATAAGTATTTTACATATTTGCAAAAAATTATTGTAATTATCAGCTAAAAATCATTTAGCTAATGTCTGCAAATATAGCATAATAATACTTTTATCAAATGGAGTAAACTTCAGTTGACACTGATGCAGGGTTATAATAGAGTATTTGCAGATGCAGAACAAGTGTTTGGTAAAATGAACACTTAAAGTTTTGCAAAACATGAAAAAGTAAATTTGACTGCTTTGAACATTTCAGTATTAAAATATAAAAGATCTTGTGGAATATTTTCTACTGAACATTAAAGACATAACTGGACAGTTATGTCCAGGGAACTCATTTGTTGACAATTTGTAAATTGAATATTAACAGTTAAGAATGCAAGCACTTGATGGATTTTTTAAATTCAATTTTCAATTAAAAATTTTTATTCATTTTTAAGAATCTCCCAACTATAAGGTATAGGTTATTCCTTAAAAGTTAGTTTACAACCCTTTAATTCTTTAGCATTTTGCTATCAAAGGGAATCTAGAAATAAATTTTTGTATCAAGAATGATTTAAGATATCATTAATGCTCTGATTTTTAAAATATTTTGTTACAGTAATCAGTTACCAATTATATAGATTACTGTACACTTTGCATCTCATTTTTTCTTTCAGTGTAACTGGGAAGTAGGCAGGGCAGGTATTTATTATTAATATAGAATAGTCTAGTGACCTTCTAAGCATATCTCTTTAAATATGTTGCAGTTGAAGTGCCAGGTGGTAAAAGCCAGTTTTCTGATTTACAGTCCACCTTGTTTAGTGTTTTATGGATAGAAGACAGGATATTCAAGTGGTTAGGTATCTAGACAAGTTTTCTTATAGGTTTGGAGATCTTAAGTTTCATTCAAGCTTTGACAATTGATTACTTAGTGTATATCTTATTTTTATACTGATTTTTTTTTTAATCTTAAGGACAAAACTAAGCTTCTTAAAATCCATCCAGAAAGATTAGCACAGGCAGTCTTGGGAAACAGAAAAGGCTTAAAAATTAGGAGCAAATGTTAAGTGGCTGAAGAGCTTGAGCCTACGAAATAATTCGTTTGAAAGTTCATCAGTTTTACATTGTACATAAAATATAAACCAGTATTACATTGTACATAAAAACGAAGAGGTTATTATTTGTGAATAACATCCTCACAAACTCACAAATTTAATTTTGGGTACAGTGTAAGAAAGGACTATTTATTACAAATTTCCACTTTAGGCGCACACCACACGCGTTTTCTGAGGTCTCCCCCTCCTCTCGCTGTGGCTCATTATTTATGCTCAGGTTCAGCTAGCCCATGGACCAGCGCCTAGGTTTCCTGGAGGTTTCATTTCCGCTGCCATTGCTGTTGAGGGAAGGTGGGGCCTGCCAGACCTTTGACAGGTCAGATATCAATTACATTCAGTCTCTTCAAATGTTCTCTCCGTGTTTTACAAATACCTTTAATATGGTTTAGTCACCATAAGATCTGTGTGCTGCCTTCATGGGTGCGCAAGTGTTAGTAAACGGGGTGGCTCCTTTGCTTCCGCCTTGCGTGAGGCCAGGATTCTCTGCTCCAATCCTGAGGTGCATTCTCATCCGGGTGGTCGACTAACAGCCAGCGTCCTGTGCTGACTACGTCATCACGTGCGGACCGCGCACGCTGGAATGCGTGTCTCGGCTCTGGGCGCGGAAGACACGCGTGTGCGGTTGCCGGAAGGCAGCGTGGCAAAAAGCCAGCATCGCGTGTTTTAGCACCCCAGAGAACTTCATCATTTCCAGAATGCTGTAGTCTGTTCGAAAGCCAACAGTGGCCATAAATGGTGTTTGTTAATTTTTCTCAAAAATGAACTTCCAGACACCTGAATAGTGTGGTGCTGGTTCACCTTCAAGAAACCACTCTGTGATGTGAACACGTGTCCTATTCAAAGATATGTGGAGTAGGTTGAGCAGAGTTAATAATTAGGCGAGGGTAGGGTTAATAATTAGGAAGGCGTATTAACATTTATGAGCACCATTATCTAACTTAGTTTAAATAATTTTTAAAAGACTTCAGTTTTTGGTTTTATTTGAGGGTTTTTTGTTTGTTTTTTGGAGGGGGTTGCAAATAGATATGTCGATACTCATTTAAAAATTTGAAACACTGAAAAAATGTTTTCGATCTTTGTGTATGTTTCCAAGAGTTTGTAGTTATTTTTCTTCAAAGGTAGACTTATAACTTCTTTTCCACTACTACGGAGATTATTTTCTGGCAAGATGTTTGGTTCCATTCATTGTATTAGTGAATGCAGTGTATGGTTATAACATACTTACCAGTGATGTAATAACGGTACTTAAGTTAATTTCACTTTCAGTAAGAAATTAAGACTGTTCTCACAATTAGTACTTTATTTCCTAATGTGATTTATTATTTATTTAGTACATGAGACTTTGAGATAAATCTACTTTCTGGGAATTTATAGGAGATCATTGTGGTTTAGTAGAAGCACTTTGTTTGATGTCTTCCAAGTTATTCGTCTCTGATTCTCCATTTTAGCATCTGTAAGATAAAAAAGATAATTTTGTTAGGAAAAATTGAGATAGTTTGATTGAAAAGTTCTTAGTAAGCTGTTTAAGAAAAATCCGAAGGTATAAAATATCTTTATAAAAGAATATATGTTTACAGTGTTAGATGTAAAGTGAGTTTGAGAATGTAAGTTCCATTTTTTAAAGACCTCAGTATCCCAACCTTATTGAATTACTTGTAAAATTATCACAATTCCTAAATTATTGAAAACCAAATTCTCTGTCATGTATAAACTAAGTAAAGTGCACATAAATGTTTTATAGAAGTTTTTTGTCATGTATTTTCCTAAATAATAAAAGAATATATGTCCCATACTGTTTTATAAATTCTTTATAATCATGCAAGTAGACTTTATACTTGAGGATATTAGAAATAATAGTCATTGTAAAATTATTTTCACTCATATAAATTGTTAGTCTCCTACACACTTGTGTAAACATCAGATAAAAAATTACAGAGGCAGTGTCAGATAGTGTAAAACTGCTAGTCTGGTGTCATTGAGGCCTGGGTTTAGGTTAATTCAACATATTTCTATTGAGGCACCTCTTTGGGCTAGGAACAGTGAGGGAGTACAAGGTTGTACACAATATTATACTCACCTGAAAGAGGCAATTAAGCTAGATTCTGAAACATGGGTAAAATTTGGACAATCAGAGACTTTGGGGAAGGTTGGATAGAAATAGGCATAGCGTGGACAGGACCTAGTTTTTAGATGTTAAGAAATCCTTGTTGGCTAGAGTTAACAATGGATAATGGTCAGTAAGGCTGGAATAAAAGAATGGGGTAGCTCCAAGGGTGACGTGAAAACAAAGTATAGGAGTTTGGATTGACTATCAGGCTGTACTAAGCCACTCAAGACGTGTGATCAATTCTATGATTGCAGCCATGGTTTCAGAATGATACTAGCATTAGTTGTCTTACTAACTTTAAAGTTAGTCACATTGCCTTTGGGACTTTCTGAAGATTAAAATTCTTTTTTTTTTTTCCTAAGGCCATTCTTTGAGTTCTATGACACAAAGATAGTTTCTTTTATTTGAGAAAATCAGCAATGAGAAATTAATGCTTTAAAGAAATTAGTGGCTGCTCCTTTAGTTTTCCTTCCTCTTACTTCAGTAAGAAATTTAGATCTTTTAAACTGCAGATTCTTTTAAATGTTTTATAATATAACTAAGTTTCTTTGACAAGATTCTGTTTATGTCCATCCTTGATGGTATTAAATGTTTTTGAATAAAAACCATATAAATCTATTTCCTGCCATTTCAGATTCACAGTACAAATTGGAAAGGAAGTTAGAGATCTCCTGAGTTTTTCTTCTAGCTCCAAGTCTGTAATTCAGATATATTTTTTATACTTTGTTTATTTGATTAGCCTTTTAAATTAGCTTTTAAAAACCACTTTTAAATCAGTTTTAGCTAACAGCTCAAACTGTTTTTAGAAATAGGTAGAGAGTTGTTACTAGGTAGTTTCTCCTTTCTAGATAGAGAATGATTACTGATAATGATTTATTGACCTAATATGGTTCTTTGGGAATTTGGGAATAGACGTAAAAGGATTTTTTCTGTTCCTAAATTGGTTGTCTTTATCAGTATATTTTCACTGCTGGAATTACCCAGAAGTATATTTGTAGTAGTTTTTTTTTGAAGAGGGTAACTTGAACAGTGATTCACTTGGGCTAATACTGTTTTTTTCATTTTCGAATAGTTGGAATAGGTAATGGGAAAGAAGCAATTGAAAGTGCAGCTGCATTTCTCTTCAAGACATTTCACTTGAAGGACTGTGTTGGTCACAAGGAGACAAAGGCAATCAAACAGATGTTTGGTCCCTTTCCGTCGTCATCTGCCACTGCAGCTTGTAATGCTACCAATCGAATTACTTCTCGTTTTCATCAAGACAATCTCACTGCTCTTATCCAGATGACAGAAGAAGAAGATGATAGAGTTTTATTTGGTAAAAATTTAGCATTTTCATTTGACATGCATGATTTGGACCACTTTGATGAACTGCCAATAAATGGTGAACCCCAGAAAACTATAAGCCTTGATTATAAGAAGTTTTTGAATGAACATTTTCAGGAGCATTCCACCCCAGAGCTTAAGCCTGTGGAAAAAACAAACGATTCCTTTTTGTGGTGTGAAGTTGAGAAGTACTTAAATGCAACTCTAAATGAGATGGCTGAAGCAACAAGAATAGAAGATCTTTGCTGTACTTTATATGATATGCTTGCTTCCGTTAAAAGTGGTGATGAACTTCAGAATGAGGTATAGTGGAAATTATTGAAGTTTTATATTAGTATGAATATATGAGTAATGTGAGTTATTTTAATAACCTTTTTAAACATGCATATTTATCAAAGATAATTTAATATTATGCTGATGTAAAATAAGTAGCCAAATGGTTTATATAGTATGCACGTGTGTCTTTCCAGTAAGTAGTTGTAGGAGGACTGTGAGCACAATGAATAAGCGAAGACTTAGAGAGCATCCATATGTCCTGGTTATTGGGAAAGTCCTGGTTAAATCTGTTGTTATTATAATAATTAGTAGGGTTTCTTCTTCAAAATGTGTATAGGTTTAAATGAATCATATGATTACTGTGCTAATAAGTGTTAATGTTTATATAGTGTTTTATATTTCTAAGAGTTATTTGATAAAATGCAATAAATTTCAAAGTATGAGAAATTTTATCCATATATTGAGTGACCCACTGATTTAGAAAAATATTTTTTCACTAGTTTGTATGTTTGAAAGAACAAACTTTGAAAAACAGACTGATCTGGAAGTATCTGGACTAATTTATATTACTTAGTAAAAAACTGTCTTTATAAGTTTTTTATATCACATAAAGGAAAATATAATTTTAATTTTCTTCTATGCCACGATTTACTTAATGTTATTTAAAATGATGAATTACTCTTACAGTTACCTGAAAAGTTTATCTTAAAGTTTTTAGTTTTGCTCTTAGTACTGGCATTGTTTTCCTTTCTTGTTATAAATTTAATGTAATGTCAACCCAGTATTAATGCTGGATAAATTAGGTGAGTAACGTATTTAATGAAGAATTAACAGAAGTGATGTACTGTTGCAGAGTAGGTGTAGGTTTTAAAATCAGACACTCCTTCCTTTCTCTACCAAAGTCTTGGTAGTAAGGCTCTAGGTAATTGAATAGCTCTCACAGGGCTATGAATACAAAGGTAATAGAATTATTATAAGACTTAAATGATCTGTCAATAATGTGAAATGATAAGTAGCACTTAGTAAATACTCATTACATGGTAGCTGTATTATTTATTGTTATTATTATTTTAAATCACATAAAGTATCAGGAATACAGGTAATATTAGGGTTTTTTTCAGAGAAAAATTAATTTAGGAAATTAGCTAAACAGATATAGGAGGTTTGACCCCATGGTAATGTTAGGTATTAGGCCGATTAGCTTTAGTTTGGAAGTAAGTTACTGTATTTTTAATTCTGTGATCAGTTTCATTTCTCTTGACTTCTTTGCAATTTAGATCAAGATACGTTCCACATTTGTAAACGGTTTTGCTCTAATATTCTGTAAATAATAATGTTTTAAAAATTGGGATTTATAAAGAAAATCCTACTGATACTTCTTTTTTTTTTTTTTTAAAGATTTTGTTTATTTATTTGACAGAGAGAGATCACAGTAGGCAGAGAGGCAAGCAGAGAGAGAGAGGAGGAAGCAGGCTTTCTGCTGAGCAGAGAGCCTGATGCGGGACTCGATCCCAGGACCCTGAGATCATGACCTGAGCCGAAAGCAGCGGCTTAACCCACTGAGCCACCCAGGCGCCCTGATACTTCTTTATCATAATTGAGTACATAGTTTTCTTGTTATGATTTTAGTAGACTGAAACTTATAAACATATAACTAATGGAAATTTTATTTTCTGACTTAGCGGTAAAACTATTCCTTCAGTTCTGAATATCTGCAGTGAAGTTTGTATTTACTTCCTTGCCACAGTTTTTAAGTAGTAACTGAATCTGATTGTTGGACAGAGACTGTTTTTTAGTTCTTAAACTGAAGTTCTCATGTTTTTCGTAATCTAGCTCAGTAATCATAATCTAGTTTAGTACAAGGTCAGACTTAATTCATGCATCCATCCATTCATCCTATATTTATTGTATGGTTATGTGTGACGTACAATACTAGTTACTGGACATAGAAGGATGAATAAGGTAGCAGCCTTACTCTGAGGGAATTCATTGTACATTAGGAGGAGGCATAGCATTAAATAAGTGTACTCAAATACCATAGGCATTATGATACTACAGTTGACCCTTAACACAGGTATTAGATGCATTGGGGCCAGTGCACTTCTGCCCCTTGCACAGGCAGAAGTCCATCTATAGCTTTAGACTCCCCCCCCCAGAACTTAACTACTAATAGCCTACTGTTGATTGGAAGACTTATTGATAATGTAGTTGATTAACAGATATTTTGTGTATGTATTGTATACTATCTTCTTACAATAAAGTAAGCTAGAGAAAAGAAAATGTTAAGAAAATCATAAGTAAGAGAAAATAAATTTATAGTCATGTACTGTGTTTATTGAGAAAAAACCCATATAGAAGTGGATCCACACAGTTCAAACCTGTGTTGTTCCCAGGTTAACTGTATATAGAAACAAAACGGGGAGTAAAAGAACTAATAGATGTGTTGAGGGGTTACTGTGGTAGGAAAAGTATTATAGAGAAGGTTAATCTTGAGCCACGTCTTAAAATATGACAAGATTTAACGTCTTCAAGTGGACCAGAAAGGTAGAGAACCTATTTTAAATGTGAGCAAGAATGCGGTGTTTTTAAAGAGCTATAATCTGTACAGTGAGGGTGCCGGGTATAAAAGGCATGTGGCTGAGAGACAAGGATGGGCAGAAAGAAGGGTCAGAGAAAGTAAGGCTTTGTATACCTTGTTAAGTTGTACTGTGAGCCACTCTAAAACCTATCCATGCACCCTGTATGGTCTGGTTCAGTCATTTTTCAACCGGTGTTTAATGGACAGTTTAACATGTAAGTGGATATTTCACAATCTACCAGTGGCTTGAGTAATGGAGTTTTAAATGATTCATTTAGTGTTTTGGTTTTTCTAACTGTGAATGAAAATAAATAATTATTAAGATAGTTCTTAAAAATTTTACAGTATATGTATTCATACTTTATATATTTGACTCCTTTCTGAGCAATTATAATTTTACAGCAAATTTTCCTTATAATTTTGAAGTAATTCTTGAATAGAAAATGTTTCATTACAGTTACTCTTCACCATGTTATTTTCACTTTAAGGTGTGCTATACCTTATGTGTTATCTTTTGACTCTGAAATTCTTCACTTTTAAATCTGGAAAGGGTGTAATTAAAAGAGTTATCAGTATATGTGATAGCATGATTAATTTCCATTTCTTTTTGAGGTTTTAGTTGACTCTGGAGTAGTAATATTTAAATAAACACACTATGTGCTGTTGCTACAGAAATTTAGCAGAACCATAGAAATAGATTTTTACATATAATGTATGAGGAGTATGTCAAAAGCTGTGTCTATGATGAGGGCATTTTTTTTTCCTCAACACAGGATTTCCCAATTCTGCATTTAGTTTCTTGACCTAATGACTGATGATAAAGCTAAGGACTGGCTATGTAAAGGGCTTTTTACCCCCCCAAAGACCTTTGTGTTATTGTTGAAGTAGTATTGGAAGCATGAGAATAAAAAGTGTGTGCATATGATGACATTTACCACAAAGGTGGTGCAAGAGAGAGTTTCTAGTCTGAAATGTGTGGAGAGAAGTAGTCCTAATCACAGTAGTCATAACAGTAAGGCAGCTTTTGCTTGTCTGCTGTTTGACTTAAACCTTATGTTAAGTGGTATGTGTACGTTACCTCCTTTAATCTTTAAAAGCAATACTTTGAAGTAAGCAGTGTTGGATTAAAAGCTGTTAGATGAACCCTCTTACACTGTTGGTGGGAATGCAAGTTGGTGCAGCCTCTTTGGAGCACAGTGTGGAGATTCCTCAAGAAATTAAAAATAGAGCTTCCCTATGACCCTGCAATTGCACTCCTGGGTATTTACCCCAAAGATACAGATGTCGTGAAAAGCAGGGCCATCTGTACCCCAATGTTTATAGCAGCAATGGCCACAGTCGCCAAACTATGGAAAGAACCAAGATGCCCTTCAACGGATGAATGGATAAGGAAGATGTGGTCCATATACACTATGGAGTATTATGCCTCCATCAGAAAGGATGAATACCCAACTTTTGTAGCAACATGGACGGGACTGGAAGAGATTATGCTGAGTGAAATAAGTCAAGCAGAGAGAGTCAATTATCATATGGTTTCACTTATTTGTGGAGCATAACAAATAGCATGGAGGACAAGGGGCGTTAGAGAGGAGTAGGGAATTTGGGTAAATTGGAAGGGGAGGTGAACCATGAGAGACTATGGACTCTGAAAAACAGTCTGAGGGGTTTGAAGTGGTGGGGGGGTGGGAGGTTGGGGTACCAGGTGGTGGGTATTATAGAGGGCATGGCTTGCATGGAGCACTGGGTGTGGTGAAAAAATAATGAATAATGTTTTTCTGAAAATAAATAAATTGGAAAAAAAAAAGTAAAAAAAAAAGCTGTTAGAAACTTCTAAGCACTGAAAAGGTTACATTCTGAGGCACTTCACCTCCCCTCCCATAAGTTATTAAAAAAATCATAATAAAGCAAATATAAGAAATTCTAATAAACTTTCATTTGTACCATTGTAGTTAAATTGAAGTCTTTTTCAAATATCAGATTCTTTAAAAGTGTTTTTCTTATTTTTTGGTACCTCTGCCTTGCTGGTACTTATTTAAGGAGCTACTCTGGTGGCTTTATGTATTATTGCTTACTAGGAGGTAAAGCTATTTTATAGAAATGTTGGGAAATTTCCCGAAGGTTACAGAATAAGTAGTGAATCCTGGATTTAAATTCAGACATTCTGACTCCACTGTGGTGTACTGTCTTTGCCAAAAAAGTAAATCTGTACATCATGCTGTATTTGGTGCTTTGAAACATAAAGCATTTTAAATATATTGAGGAATCTTTGGTGTTTACTCTAATTCACAATTGCATTAGAAACCATGTTTTGCCCTTTAAGAGAGTTCCAAATACTGAAATTGAAATACTGAGTTGGCTGAAATAAGAGAAAGGATGAAAACTTATTAAGGATGAGTTTCAGTATTTCTGCAGAGAATTAGTTATACTTGAAGTACTTTTATGTTTTAGTGGCTATTTAACTAATACAACAGCCCACTTCTTAGGTTTCCCAATACCCTCATCTTTTACCTGCCGTACCTAACAACTCTAAGGGCTTCTTTTCACCTCTCATTTCTAGTCCTCTTGCTGTTAAGGCTACACGCATTATGATTAATCCTTAGAATTTGATTGGAGTAGAGATTCTTTAAGGTTCTTTATGCTCTTGAGGTATATTTACTTTAAAAAATATTTCTTAGCATTAGAGCATTTTAGCCATCAGAAGCAAGTAAGATTTGAACATTCCATATTATTTTCTTAATCAAGACCTGTCATGATTAGTACAGACATCTTCCTGTTGCTGGTGTTCCATAACCAGAATTGTAGCAGTCAGTTTAGTCCTACTGGGATCATGTAATGAACTTTGAAAACCGACTTCCCCCTGGAAAGTAGTAAGATTAGTAACAGGAAGTATATACTGTGTTTTCAGTGCCTGTTATGTGTGGACCTGGACCAGGCTGTCTTCCTCGACATAACCAGTTTCTTTATAGTCCTGCATGGTACGGATGGAATCCTCTGTATAAAGATAGAAACAAAACAAAACTGAGGCACATGGGTTTCCTAAAGTGATAAAAGCGAGACTGGTTGAAATTCTGGGACTTTCTTCTGAACTTAGGTCTACTGTTCTATCCAGTATACCATTAGATTCTTTTTGAAGAGAAGAGCACTGACTAGCAAGGTGGTTGGAAGGAACTTCTTTTCTTACAAAGCCAGGCCAAATTCTGTTTGCTTACCTCCGATTGACCACCGGCAAACTACTAAGCCTTTATAAACGTCAGCGCCGTATTTGTAAAATATCTGCGTAGGAATTTTGCTGTTGGGATTTGTGAGATAATATATATGAAGTATTTAGCATAATGTTTCACAGACAGTAGGCATTCAAATGTTCTTTTCTTGCCTTCCATGCTAATGAGCATCATATATTTATACATATCAAAGTTTTATTAGAGTATATACTCTATTATAGATCAGTATATAAAATTTTATCTATGCCTTATATATAGATGTTTCAAGTAATAAAATGATGCTTAAAGGCTAAGTCTTAATTCAGAGAATTGTTATTTTTCACCACTTTTTCTGTTTGCTTTTTAAGTCTCACTAATCCTAAAGAAAATCTTTTGAATTTAATTTTTGAAGTGGGTTCTGATTTTAACAGTCTTTGTTAAAATAGAAAAGCTGTTAATAGAAAGACACTTGAGAATATTGGAGATCTGTTGAAGATGTATTGGCGTCTACGTTATCTCTTGGTATTCTTTCAATATTAAATGCTATTTGCAGGGGTTTTAATACTGATATAAATATTGATAGAGTTATTGTATAATCAGTTCTTAGGAAAAGTGAATTTTGAGTTGTATTGATATGATCATAGTTTGCTTTTGTGTATATGGGGCTTATTCTTTATAGCATTTGTGATTTGACATTTGCTATTAGCATTATCTCTTGACGCTTTGCAGATGGTGTTACTTGACTCATTCAAGTTCACTTCTGAATTTAACCCTGTTCCAGACATGTGTCTGATCCTAAGAAGTACGAATTATTTGGTTAGATTGTCTTCTGAGGGAAGACTGTATTTTTTTTAGTACTTATTTGCATTATAAAGGATTCCAACATTCTTGTGAAATTTTGATATAGAATAATTAGCATGGTTTAATTTGGTGGTTCTTGAACATTTTGTTCTCAAAACTCATTTACACTCTTAAGAATTACTGAGGACCTCCTAGAACTTTTCTTTATGTTGTTTATCAGTATGTTCTATTGATATTGTATTAGAAATTAAAACAAAAAAATTTAATACATTAAATGATTTAGTATTTTAGGATAATTCTAAACTATTGATACTAATATACCTCATTTGTTATATTAAGATAAGGAATATTTTTATTAAAAATAACTTCCCTAAAATAAAAAAATACAGTTAGAAGAATGGCATTGTATATCTTTTTTCAAATTATTTAAACATCTAGCTTAATAGAAGACAACTAGGTTCCCATATGTGCTTCTGCATTTAGTGAATTCTGATATCTTGCATTATGCCTCTGCAAAACTCAACTGACTTTATACTCCTGGGAGGATGTGAGTGAATGAGGCAAATAATATTTTAATTAAATAAAATATACTAATATTAAATTTATTATATTAAATAATAATGTTATTTATTTTTAATAACAAATTTGACCTCATGGACCTCTTAAAAGGATCTTAGAGATTCCAGACCACACTTTGAAAACCACTGATTTAATGTATATACTGCAGTCCGACAAGGAGGATATAATGATGATTTTGGTATCTAGAATAGGGTATTTAAAATATTATTATGCTGAATGATACCATTAATGTTTTATGAAAAGATTTTTCATCTATTTGATGTTGTATATTCTTTTTGGTAGATTTAGCACTGTTGAATAATACAAAGACACTGACATCAGCCAGGTTAGAATTAAAATAGTGTCCCTTCAGCTGTGAGGACCAAATGTGTGTTGCCTTTTCTATAGTCTTTCCATCAATGATCAGAAGAGACTTTTTTCCAACCAAATCTGAATGGAGAGCTGCCACTGGGTAAAATTACACTTTTAAGATGTAGAGAATCTTTGCAGTCATAGAATTTCTCCACCCAATCTAGTATTTGTGGGTCTAGCAGTCTGTCAAAATGGTGGTGCCCCTATAATGAGGTCTACTTATTGTAATGAAGAGGTTTTTGTTTGTTTGTTTGTTTGTTTTTTAGAAGATATCCCATTCCTGGGATGTAGGTGGCTCAGTGGGTTAAAGCCTCTGCCTTCAGCTCGGGTTATAGCCTTAGGGTCCTGGGATTGAGCCCCGCATTGGGCTCTCTGCTTGGCAGGGAGCCTGCTTCCTCCTCTCTCTCTCTGTCTGCCTGCCTCTCTGACTACTTGAGATCTGTCTGTCAAATAAATAAATAAAAATAAAAATCTTAAAAAAAAAATAGAAGATATCCCATTCCTTTCTTGAATAGTTCTCTTAAAACTTGTTTGTTGAGGGGCTCCTGGGTGGCTCAGAGGGTTAAAGCCTCTGCCTTCGGCTCAGGTCATGATCCCAGGGTCCTGGGATGGAGCCCCACATCGGGCTCTTTGTTCTGCGGGGAGCCTGCTTCCTCCTCTCTCTCTCTCTGCCTGCTTCTCTGCCTACTTGTGATCTCTGTCTGTCGAATAAATAAATAAAATCTTAAAAAAAAAACACAAACTTGTTTGTTGAACTGATACTATTTCTGTTAAGTCTGCCATTTAGTCCTGTATTTCTACAGTGAGGCAACAAAGTTGTAGGCATCTGCTCTTTTACATGAGGATATTTTATGCATATGGTGGTAGTTACGTTTTCGCTCCCTTACCATTTTATTTAAGTGTAAAACTCAGTTTTCTTCTGTGTTGCCTTTTAATCCATTATCAAAACAATTTTGATACAGTTATTCAGTGGTCCGTAGATCTACCAATGTGGACATATACAATGCTTTCATCATCTTGTCTTTAAGGATATTAAACTGAGTTACCTTGCCAGTTTAAGAACAATTAACCTAATAATCTCATAGGAAAATTAACTAAGACTATTTTTTCATGACTTTATTTAGCAAATCCTGTTCTTTTGTTGTTGTTACATTGCTATGTATTAATTCTAAGCTTATAGTTAAGTGGTTTTCACAATCTATCATTGTATCTCTTCTGTTTTCTTTTTCAAAATTGGAGAATTTTGCCTTTCTCTGGCAGTTGTGATTTTCTTCATTATTTCTCAGAGATAGCAGTGATTATGCTTGAAATCCTTGCCTGTTTAAAAGAGAGGAAATGGTATCTCGTTGAATTACATTTTTTTAACAACTGAGGCTAACTTTTTTTTTCATTTATTTGTAGGCCATTTACTGTTTGCTTGTGAGAATTACCAGTTTTTCATTTGATGAATTTGTTTTTTATTTATATGATTTAAAATGAGATTAAAAAAATTTTGCACATGTTTTAAGTATTTCAAGTTGGCAAATCTTTCATCTTTTTACATAGGAATCTTCTTTTGGCGTTAGATTGCTTAGAAAGGCAATCCCCAAGACATGATTGAATCTACCATGTTTTTTTAACTTTCTTCCCTTTTAGTCTCACAGGTATTAAATAGAATGTTATTTGGATCAGATGTCTCTTTTCTCTGTATTTGATTAATGGATACATAACTGAATATGTCCATATGGCATACTCTAAAGTGGTAGAGCCATTTTTTCCCAAGACTCTTGTCACTTCCACATTGCTTACCATTCTAGGTTGTTCATTTCTACATTTACTTGATAAGCAATGAAGTTTTCATGAGGAAAATGAAGAATCATTTGTTCTACTTATAGCTAAATGTGAAATTTAAGAAAGGTCAAAATAGGTGAACTATTTCACCTGTTATAATTGGTCTCAAGTTTTATAACCTGTAATAGGAAATCATTAGCTATATTTTGTATTTACCTTGATTGTGTGTTGCTTTTGTTCCTCTTTTTATGGCTCCAGTTATTAAAATGATAGGTTGAAAGGACGTGATAAAATAAATATAAATTTATGTACTTGTAATCAGGAGTACTGTTAATTCTGGATAGGAAAATCTGGGTTAGTAGCTACATTTGTTTAAAAAAAATACATTTTTAACCAGTCACTATTTCCTGCTTTATTTTTTTTTCCAATTTATTTATTTTCAGAAAAACATTATTCATTATTTTTTCACCACACCCAGTGCTCCATGCAAGCCGTGCCCTCTATAATACCCACCACCTGGTACCCCAACCTCCCACCCCCCCCCCCGCCACTTCAAACCCCTCAGACTGTTTTTCAGAGTCCATAGTCTCTCATGGTTCACCTCCCCTTCCAATTTACCCAAATTCCCTACTCCTCTCTAACGCCCCTTGTCCTCCATGCTATTTGTTATGCTCCACAAATAAGTGAAACCATATGATAATTGACTCTCTCTGCTTGACTTATTTCACTTTTGGTCACATTTAGGTTTTAAGCATATTTTACTCGTATAAGAAAACAGTGATATCATAATGAAGATAAAATCCATTTTTTAAAAAGATTATTTATTTGAGAGAGCGAGTGTACAACTGTGGGAGAAGAGGCAGAGAAGCAGACTCTCCATTGAGCACAGGGCCTGAGAGCAAGGGTGGGGATATGGGGCTTGTTCTCATGATCCTGAGATCATGACCTGAGCCAAAATCAAGAATAGGACACTCACCTGATTGATTCATCCAGGTGTCCCAGAACCATTTGTTGTAGGTAAAAAAACCTGTTGTAGGTAAATGAGTGTCCATCTGTTGGACAAAACTCCATCTCCACCTCTTAATAAAACTATAGCTTAAACTCACAATGAAGACTTAAACACTTGCTGTTATTAATCTGTTACTAGTCTGTGGCAGTAATGGATTTCAAACCATTTTGCTTTTCATTGGAATGGTTATTCAAAGAGTAGGGCGTTTTGCCAAATTTCGTACTTTTTTTCTCTTATTTTTCTGTTTGGCTGTTTACTCATTCATTCATTCATTCATTCATTTTCTACTGTTTATCAAATACTCTTAGGTTTTTGGGAACAAAAAGGAAATCCAACAAAGTTTAACTAACCGACTCTCATTACCTTGTTTCTTTGGTTTCTCTTAGAATTTCCTTACATGTATGTATGTGTATACCTATGTGTGTGTGTATACACACACACACATATATATATATGTTTATAAGGAGAATGGGAAAGAAAATTGTGTTTGACATGATGAATAATAATATGACTAATTTGGGAGAGCACATGTATTTATATGCTGAGAGATATCTGTAATATATTGATATGTTAAAGAATTAAGATAAACGCATTTATTAGTAAAATAAAAGATAAATTTCTTGTTTTGATATGTGAGATTAGTAAAAACATTTTAGGTGTTTCAATTGTCAATTTGTAAACAAATGATTATTAGATTTAGAAATTGCTCTGAGCATTCATTTAAATCTTTAATACATTAATTGTGTTCAGCTTTACACATACATGCACACATATTTATACACATACATGTAATGACTAAATTTATTTATTCCAAGGCAGTTAAAATCAATGTATTTTCTAAGAATCAAGGAAACTATCAATTTGCCATGAAAATATAAAGCAAGCTTTTAAATATACAGTGGTATCTAGCTGTAACCTTACTTAAATACATCTAATTAATTATAGCACGTGAAGAATGAATAGGTTCACATTCCAAGTAGTTTTAATTAAGTTGTAAGTGACCTTGGTTTTAGCTTTGTGTTAGATTAAGTACCTGTAAATAATGAACATTAGTTATTCTGAAAATATAATTTATCTAATTTTCTGTAGTGCAACAACAATTTGCATAACACATTTTTCTTGAGAGAAAAATAATTCTAAATAAATGGTGTCCTAATTTTCATGGTCATTTTCTTATGTATTTAAGACTTTATTTTGGGGGGTATGAATATTTAATAATCTTTTATGCCACAAACCAAACTAAGAATAATTTACAATGTTATTAATATACTGTGCTTTATGTAATTATTCTTATACTCAGTTCCACATGGACTGTTAATTCAAAGCTATTTTCATTTACTTAGCTTTTAACATTTTCTTTTATTACACTTCATTATTCTTAGTTTTCAATATGCATATCTTTTTCATTTGACATGCAAATCTAAAATAGCTTGTTATCTCAAAAGAATACGTTCTCTAAATTGAACATTGTTTTTCTTTAGATACTGTGTTTACTACAATGTATGACATATGCTGTTTAGTACACACAGTGGAGGTATAGATACAACTTTAATTTTTACAAAGTATATCTCTGTATAATTAAAAAAGAAAATACATGTATTTGCTTTAATTCACGGGAACTGAATGCCTCCTTTTTTTCCTGAAGCTTTATTCATTGGGTACTGGTGCATTATATGGTTTTTTGATCCTCCTTGTATGCTTAGAATCCCAGCCCAAGTAGAGGATTTGAAATTATCCTGTTTTAATGGCTAAGGTTATTACAACTTCATAAAATAAACTTCAGAAGCTTTCTTTCTTTCTCCTTTTTCAAAAATGTTTCTATAAGAAAATGATTATGTCTTTCATGAAAGTTTTTTTTTTTTTTTTTAAAGATTATTTATTTATTTATTTATTTGACAGACAGAGATCACAAGTAGGCAGAGGACAGGCAGAGAGAGAGGAAGGTAAACAAGCTCCCTGCTGAGCAGAGAGCCCCATGCGGGGCTCGATCCCAGGACCCTGAGATCACAACACGAGCCAAAGGCAGAGGCCCCAACCCACTGAGCCACCCAGGCGCCCCTCATGAAAGTTTGATACAACGTCTGGTCTGGTGTCTTTTTGAAGATAGACTTTAATTACCAATTCAGATTTTACAATAGTTGTTGGCTTATTCAGATTTTTTATTAGTTAAATCAAGTTTGAAAATTATACTTTTAATGAGATTAGCCATTTAATCTGTGTAGTCAAGCTTTTTGCTCTAGAAGTATTTATAATATTCTCTTATTTAAAAAAAAGATGTTACCAGTTTTTAGTTGGATTGCTCCTTTCTGCCTTTTCTCTATTTTCTCTTTAGTGACAGAGGAATGTTTGTTTTATTTTCAGAGAACTACTTTTGGTTTTGTTGCTCTTCTGTTTATCCCCCCCACACACATATGCTTTGGCTCATATTAATATAGCATGTATTAGTTTTAAATAATAAGGCATGTGGCAGTTTTCCAACCTTTAGATACGTAAGGATTGGGATAAAGCCCAATGGCCTTCTAGTTACACCCAGGTATAACAGATCTATTTGTATCACAGTGGAGATGGGTTTCTTTAGTTGTTTTCTTATGCTATCAACAATAATCATGATAACATTTGGAATACTCTAAAAATATAAGGTGACCTTAAGGACATTTTATTGTATTTGAAAAATAAGAGATCCCAATGAAAATCCAAGAGATGTATATTTCATAACCTGATGACTTGTGCTGATAGAAAATGACTTCATATTGATCTTTTTATTACTTACTTATTTTCTTCATAAGGATTTATGAAGCATCTTTTTATATATAAGGCATTTTATAAGGTAGTTTTTGTTTAAACTACAAGTAGGATAATTCAGCTTTGCAAGTATTAAAAATAGGGTTATAATTCTTTTTTTTTCTTGAATCATATATCATCTTTTAAAAAAAATTAATGTACTTTTTAGAGACCAGTTTTATTTTTTTTTATTTTATTTTATTTATTTTTTTTTTTAAAGATTTTATTTTATTTATTTGAGAGAGAGAGACAGTGAGAGAGAGCATGAGCTAGGAGAAGGTCAGAGAGCGAAGCAGACTCCCCATGGAGCTGGGAGCCTGATGTGGGACTCGATCCCAGGACTCCAGGATCACGCCCTGAGCCGGAGGCAGTCGTCCAACCAACTGCGCCACCCAGGCGTCCCGAGACCAGTTTTAAGTTTACAGAAAAATTGAGCAAAAAGAATAGAACATCTCAGTATATACCTCTTTTGTTTCGTAAATTATCTTAAGTTAAGCAGCTGCTCTGTTGATCTCTTTGATAGTATTATTTTAAGTCTTTGTCTCCTTGTTCCGTATTACCTTCTTCTGGAGTGACCTCAGGTTCCACTCTTGATTTTGTTAATTATCATTTTTTAGGATAAGATTTCTTCACATGTGGGGCTTCTGGGTGGTTCAGTGGGTTAAGCATCTGCTTTCAGCTCAGGTCATGATCTCCAGGTCCTGGGATGGAACCATGCATTGGGCTTCCTGCTCAGTGGGGAGACTCTCTTTGTTTCTCCCTCTGTCCCTCTCCACTGCTCATTTTCTCTGTCTCTAATAAAATCTTAAAACAAAAAAAATGATTTGTTCATATGTTTTGGAATTTTAATTCTTATGCAGAATTTGTTACTTCTCCCCGCTGCATCTCCCCTATGCGCTGTATTAGATTCTTGTAGTAGTTGTGGCCCCAAGTGTCATTTTTATTGTAGTTCTTTCATCCCTTTTCATGAACAACACAGCCCAATTCCCTTGAGCTAGCTTCAGCTAAGCCTTGTTTCCATGTGGCATGGGACATTTCTCATCTAGGTGAGAGGCTCCCAGGGAGCCAAACCTTCGGACCATGCTGTCCAGAACTGGAGCCCAGCTAGTCTCTTCATGTCTACACAGTGCTTTGCCTTTTTTGCTCAATGTTTGGTCCAGGGAGGTATTTTGTTGTTTTTAAGTTTGAAATGTGTCTTTTAGGTTTTCTCTTTCTATTCAACCAGAAGAGATACTTTAAAGCATGAATTTTGTGTCACCGTTTCTTTTTCATCTTAATTGCTAATACTTGTCTTTTTTCAGAAGGAGTCTTCTTCCTATCTTAAGCATAAAGGGGAAGGGATTTTTTTCAAAATAATTTTAAGAAGTTTAATAGTAAAATCTCTTTTAGTGTTTGTATTTTTTTAAAAGGAGGAATGACTTGTTATTCTTATAGGATCAACATTTTTTTTATTGTGGCAAACTAAGGGTTTAGCTATTTGTGAATATCGTAAAAACTGAAAATAGTAGAGTAACTAAATTCAGCATATAGAAGGTACATACCAATTGTATTGTCTTAATCAGTGATCAGTAAACACCTATTCAACTGTTATTTCTATTTAGAGTTAACATTTAAATCTCAAATTTGCTCAAGGTAATAGAAAATTAATCATGATAGTTATGTTGATTTAATAAGAATAACAACTATATATAAATATTTTGATGATTCTGGAAAAAAAAAAAGCCAAAACCAGGAACTAGTTGCTTATAATATTATCAAGCCTTATTTATATTTGCTTTATTTTGGTATTTTTTAGCTGTCTCCAGTTTTATATGAGTACTTTGTTGTACTCATATAACAGGACAATAGCTTTGTTATTTATGCATTTTATATATCAGTTGTTAACTAGGAAAAAGTGATGTGTGATATGCTGTCCTTAGGGATTGAACTTCTGTGTAAAGAATTTAGTGCCTCGCAAATCCCCCAAATAGAAAAGACCCCTAATAAATGCTATGGTTTTTATTGTCTGTACCAATAAGGAAAGAGGCTAAACATTGCTTGCATATTACCAGTCTGTATGAAATATAATAAATAATTCTCATACAAATATTAATTGTGTATATGAGCAATCACATGTATTGCTTTCTGCAAAAAAATGTTCTTTTTTTTTGATACACAAAGAAATAAACTTCCTTGAAGAGTAATATCTCACCTGCTTGCTCCATTTTATAAATCTGGCTATTTTGATGCTCAAACACATTTTTAATTTCTGTGTATAAGCTGCTATTCTTTTTCTTAACTAGTTAAGAGTACTATGTCTCTTCTGCTTAGGAAGACTATAATGGACACCCTGCACTTACTGCCTTTCCTTCCTTCTTAGCTAGTTGTAGTTATATGTTAGAATAAGGAGTTTGCTTATGAATCTATATGATTAAGTTGTGAAAACATTTATTGCTGCCATGAAATAATAATAATTAAACATACTATAATAATTTTTCAGTGGTAAGATTTTTTAGAAAATAGTGTATGTCATCATGATTCCCATGTGGTCAAATTGTGTTTGATTTTTAAAAGATTTTTATCTGAAAAATACAATTTGGTAGAAGAAATAATTTGTCTTATCACTGGTTGTCATATTCTTAGTTATCAGCTAATTTGACACTTGTTAAGAGATTTTATTTGTATATTTTCTGGTGTTCATTCCAAATATGGTAAATAAACCTATTTTATTTATTAGTTAAGTGAGTGATGCTTTGTGTCTTTGGCAGACAAAAAGTGAAAAAACTTGATAAATCAGAATCTGGTTTTTGTTATTTAAAAATAAGATAAAGATAAAAATAAGATATTTGTATTATTTAAAAATCACTTCTTTGATCAAGTATTATATGTTATGGAAAATTTGAAAAAGATAAAAATAATGAAAAATGAAAAGGGTACAACTTAATGAAATAAAAAAATGAAGACATCATTACCAAAATGTGGAAAGGAATGGATGAATAAACTGAGTTATAACCATATAATGGGAAATTATTTAGTGATAAAAGGAAATGAGCCATCAAGCTGTGAAAAAAATGTGGAAAAAATAAATAATGCCAAGTGAAAGATGTCATTCTGAAAAGGCTACATATTATATGATTGTAACTGTGTGACATGCTGGAAAAAGTGAAACTTTGAATATAGTCCAAAGATCAGTAGTTGCCAGGGGTTGGGAAGGGAGGAAGGGATGAAGTGAGGAAGCACTGGGCAGTGAATTTATCATGTATAATACTATTAATGGTAAAAACATTCATCATAGTCATTATACATTTGTCAAAACCTGTAGAATATGCAACACACAAAAAATAAACTAATGTAAAACTGTGCACTTAAATAAAATCTAATTTGGTAGTCATTATGATACAACTAGACAGATAAATTATGCTATGCAAATATCAAAATATCTTCCAGGCCACTGATTGCATATTCTGTTTGAAATGAAATATTCTGTTTGTTCTCCAACATAATACCCACTAGCCACTTGTGTTTGTTGATCTCTTGTAGTGTGGCTAGTATGACAGAAAAATTATATTTTAAATTTATAATTATTTAGAGTATAAATAGGTCATGTGCCTAGTGGCTACAATATTAGGGAAGTATCGAAATTAAATAAGATGGAAAAATGTCAGTAGTTAATATAGTTAGGTGGAATTAATAGGTTGTTGAAAAACTTTACCCTAAATATTGGTTCAGTGACAATTTGGGGTCAGTTCTTTCTTTTTTTTAATTCTTTTCTTATTCTCTATTATTTTTATTTTTTGCCCTGTCCTCATTACTTTATTTTTTTTAAGATTTTATTTATTTACTTGTCAGAGAGACAGAGCACAAACAAGGGGAGTGGCAGGCAGAGGGAGAAGCAGACTCCCTGCTGAGCAAGGAGCCCCACTGGAGATTCAATCCCAGGACCCTGGGATCATGACCTGAGCCTAAGGCAGACACCTAACTGACAGAGCCACCCAGCCGTCCCTGTCCTCAGTATTTTTAATCAATCATTTGCATACAGGTACGGTTATTGAACTTGGATTCAGGACAGATTCAACATTGATAGTGTTTACTGATAAAACAGATGCCTAAATCTGGATTTAGAAAGCTCTCAAAAGACTAAAAAGAAGAAACAGGAAGAATTTGAACCTTATAAGCAATCTATTTGAATTCTGGGCTTACGAACTGTAAAAAATACAGGATATAGGAATCTTGGACTATTAGGAATTCATGTGGAAAAAACCTAAAACTAAATGTTTTTACTTGGCTGCACATTCAGTTTGAACCAACAGTGTGATGTTGTTATCGACTTAGGCTATGCTCAGAAAAGTTTAACATCTAATTCAAGATACTGGTGTACTCTCTTGTGATCTGCCCTGACCAAATTATATTTGAAATATATGATCAGTTTGGGTTTATGATGTCTTTTTTTAAAAAGGCTGAGGAAAAGGTGTATTTGTATACTAATGAGAAAATGGGAGGCTTGGAAGGATGTCTAAGGCCCTCAAGCTCCTAAGCATTTGGCTTTTAAAGATTTGAGCCGTGGCTAACTTTCTCCTCTGCTAAACTGCTATGTTATACTAGCATTCATAAATTTGGTAAACTCTTGAATTAAGTTGACTGACAAGGGATAATATGAAGAAATGATAGGTTTGCTGACTTACAATGAACTTAGACAAAAAAAAATTTTGAAAATATGAGTAGCGATGGTATCAGTGGATTGTATATATTTTGTATTTTTTAAATTCTATAAAACACCTGCAATTTTCAGAAACACCATTCATTTAATAACATTTTCAGAAAAAATATCATATTAAATATAGGTAGTAGTTATAAGACATGACTAGATTAGAAAACTGTTGCATTGAGATAAACTTCATAACAGAATATTTGAAAAAATTGGTCTCCCAAACTTTTTTGATCATACTTTCTAATAACCACTTCAATAATGCATTCCTGATAGAAATGTAGTTATTTAATCATAAATTATAAACATATACTGTTAATGCCTTATGTTCATCATAAAACATACATAGCAATGGAAAATTAAAAAGGATGATGCTGTTTTAAAAACAGTACTTAAATTTATTAATGGTACTAAAATTCTTTCTAGTCAGAGCAACATGATTGAGTATGTGTCCGTATTTTTAATCATAGTTTAGCATTTGTGATGTTTTGGGATTCTGGTTCTTTGTTCATGTCGATTTAGTACTTCATCTTTGAACAATGGAGAGTCATTGGAGAGTTTTGTTGGCAAGCAGTGGAGGGGAGATGGCTTGTATTTACCAGACCTACATTTCATATGATTTATTATTGTTGCTATGTGGAGAATGGATTGGACTGTTTTGGATAGATGTGCAGAAACCTTTTAAGAAGCCATTTGAGTGGTACAGGCGGGAAATGTTTGGGAACTTAAAATAGACAAGCAGAAAGACTTGACATCTGTTTAGTAGTTGAGATCAGAGATCAAGGGCCATATGCTCTACCAAATGAGCCCAGCTGGGAGCCCCACTAAGTGAGATATTACTATTAATACACTAAATTTTTTCTAGCCTTCATTGCATTTTTTATTCATATTGACCTTGCAAGTAAACAACCCCCATCCTTTCAGGAATTTTCTTAGGAATTTATTTGTGTGTCCAAGTTTCCCCATTTTGTGGAAATTTGCATAAGTTTTTTTTTTTTTTTTTTAAACCTACTTGTGGGGTTTTATATTTGTCTCTATTACTTCTCCTTAGGATTGGCCAGATATGTCAGACTATTTAGAAAATTTAAAATCTTGATTTTACCATGCAACTAATTAATACTTTAACAAATTTGAGTTAATATGTCTTCTAGTTTATATATCATTGATAAAATTTTGAAAAGAACAGAGCCATGGGCACTCCTTGAAGAACAGCCTTAGTAGCTTAACTCAGTATTGAGATAATCCCATAATGTACCTAACCATATTGTCATCCAAAAGGATACCTTGCTCGCATGAAGATTTTGTGCCTACGGTGCTTCACTACATCATTTTTCAGAATGCCCGGTGACTATCTGATACATAGATGGGTTGGTCTCTCTTCTGAAAGAGATCTTTTGGAACTCCTGATAGACTTAGTTTTGACTTTTGATGAACTCTTTAATATTGACTAGTTGGAAACAGAATGGAACAAGGGGTACCTGGGTGGCTCAATGGGGTAAGCATCTGCCTTTGGCTCAGTTCATGATTGCAGGGTCCTGGGATGGAGCCCCATGTCCCGTGTCTGGCTCCCTGCTCAACAGGGAGCTGCATGTCCATCTCCCTCCTCCTCCTCCTCCTCTCTCTCTCTCTCCCCCTCTAAATAAATAAAATCTTAATAATAAAATCTAAATAAATAAAATCTTAAAAAAAAATAAAAACAGAACTGACAAACCTTTTATAAATGTTGAAACTTTACTTGCTTTAAAGCCTGAGTTAGTGATTAAATACTTTAATTTTTCATTTTTTGACTAACCTGAGAAACAGAGTTTGAATAGGACATTAATGTGACCAAAGTTGTGTTTTACTTGGAAATAATGTTTTTTTTCTCTAAATCTTTGAGTAAACTGATAATCCAAGATATCTGCCATATTTATTCTGTGGTTTCATAAACACTCAGCATATCTCTGTATACACCAGTTTGAGAACAGATTTATAGTTCTAATTTAGGTTCATTTTCTCTCTCTCTCTCTCTCTCATCATTTTCATAGGATTTATAGCACAATTTTCCATGGTATATTATTCAGAGGTTTACTGTATTTTGCTTTTGTGATAATGTGATATTTGTGACTCACTTGATATTGTGTTGGGAATACAGCATCCATTATAGCATTGTTCCAATTGGAATAAAAATGATATAATTAAGAATATGGGATAAAGTGGGGATTACCTTTCCTGAGAGATTCACAAACTACATTTGTCTGTTAGAAGTGTTATAAGAAACAAGGACAGAATGCTGTTTTAAAGTTAGTCTGTACATGTTTTGAAATTTTTTTTTTACATCTTAGGAATATAGACTGTTGGTTCATTATTTTGACTCTTTACACTCATTATTTCAATTTAATGAACTATTTCAATTTAATAATTTAATTTAATGATAAAGGATTTATAATAACGAAGAATTCTAAGAACCTTTGTCTTTTGACAGTACCTTAATAATAATATATTGATCATAATAATGGCTTTAACAACCTCTATCAGGGAAAGGATGTTACCTGTCTATTCCTCATGTGTCTACTTTAAATCTCATATCTTTAATTTATAGCCAGGATAGTGAAATTTATCTTTTTCTCTCTCTTCCTCCCCCCGCTGTTTTTCTTTCTTTCTTTCTTAACTTTGTAGTTGATGTCTGTTTCTCTACCCACAGCTAACTTTTCCCTCTTTGTTTTTCAACTTGATAGCTTCTGGAACTTATGACAGTGCATAGAGCAGTGATCCAGACAGCTGCATCTTTACAAATAGTCACACTCATTGCCAAATTAGTTTGTAGTGCAAATCTTGAATGAGAACTGCACCTGCTCTCAATGTGGATGAAAATGGCAAATGTTAGGGAAAGCGTAATTTGGGGATTACTTTAAAACTGATGACAGCTGATCTCAGAATTCTTCTGGGGATTCTTCATCTCAGAAGTCATAGAAGTCCTACTATTCAGAGCAAAACAGCCTTCTTGTCTCTTTTGCTAGGTCTTAGGTGAGTTATTTTTAAGAAATAATGAGCTAAAGAAAGAAAGGAGGAAAGAGAAAGAAATGGTTCTTTGAGCTGCGATCTTTCTCCTGAGGTGTTACATTAAAAGTTGTATTCCAGATATACTGATGTTTTCCTTAAAGTTACGTTGGACTAAAACTTTGTGAATCTCTAGTTTACCATGTGTGAACACTGTAGTTCAGATTAAGTAAACTTGAGGAAGTCAAGAATATGCAGAAGGGTAACTCTGCCATGATAAATTATTTTCTTAGAGAAGAAATGGTCTCAATTTAAGAATTAACACATTCTTTGAGAATAGATAGAATGTGAAAGACTTTTCATGCTGTATGTAGAGAACATTTCTTGCTGCAATTTGTTTGTATTATGGGGATATCATTTTTTTTTTTATTTGCTGGTTTTAAAATACCACGCTTAACCTTAAGCACAGGGCTTATTACATTGAACTAATAGCAATTCAAAACATTTACTTGAAATTTTTACCGAGAAACTTGTATCCAATCTGTATCTTTCAACCATAAGTAATTTTTTTGTTACTTTTGGTATTTTAGTTTAAGCCATTTTGGTAAACTGAAAGCTTCATTGATACATAAATCACAGTTCATCCCTTTCAAGTGTATAAATCACTGTTTTTTAGTATATCCGTAGATACGTGTAATCATCACCACAGTCGTTTTTAGAGCATTTTCTTTACCTCAAAAAGAAATCCTAAACGTTTAACTTCTATCCTTCTATTCCCTCCTTGTCTCCCTTCCCAGGCCTAAACAACTACAGATCTACTGTCTTTAGAATTTCTCTATTCCTGGACACTTCTTATAAATGGAATCTTATTATATGTGGTCTTTTGTGACTTCTTTCACTCATCAAAATGTGTTTAAGGTTTACCATGTTATACACTACGACATTCCTTTTTATGGCTTAGTAATATCTGTTGTATGTACATACCATATTTTGTTTATCCATCCTTTAATTGATGGACATTTGGGTGGTTTCTACCTCTTGGCTATGTGAATATCCATATTTATTATATATAAGTCTTTGGACACATGGCTATACATTCTTTGGGGTATATTCCTAGGAATGGAATTGCTGGGGTCACATTATAATTCTGTGTTTAACTCACTGAGGAAACAGAAAACTGTTTTTCACAGTGGCTGCACAATTTCGTATTTCCACAAATAATGTATAAGAGTTCCAGGTTTCTCCACATTCTTGCCAAGATTGTTATTTTCCATTTTTTTTAAATGGCTTTTCCAGTGGTTCTTATGGTTTTGATTTGTGTTTCTCTGATAAATAATGATGTTGAGTATCTTTTCACCCACTTATTGGCCATTTATATATTTTCCTGGGGTAAATTCAGATATTCTGCTCAGTTTTTAATTGATATATTTTAATTGGTGATAAGAGTTCTTTCTGTATTCTGGGTATAGGAAGTGATTGTACCAGTCTCTTGCCAGATATGTTATTTTCAAATATTTTCTCCCATTCTGCATTTTCCCCCTATGTTCTTGATATTGTCCCTTGAGGCAGTTTTTTATTTTGCTAAAATCCAAATTATCTATGTTTTCTTCTGTTGCTCATGTTTTTGGTGTCTTATTTAAGAATCCTTTGCTAAATCTGAGGCCATGAAGATCTTTTCTGTTTTCTTCTAAGAATTTTATAATATTTAGCTCTTACATTTAGATCACTGATCCATTTTCTGTTAATTTTTGTATGTGGTATAAAAGTGTCTAACTTCACATTATTGCATATGACTAGCTAGTTGTCCCAGCATCATTTATTGAAAAGTCTGATCTTTTCTCACTGAATGGTTTTGTCATGCTTTTAGAAAACTTATTAGTTTGAATAGTATTTGAGTGGAGTCTTTAGTATTTTCTATATAGACGATCTCCTATTAGAAATAGTTTTTTATTTTTTCCTCTTTGATCTGTCTTTTATTACTTTTTCTTGCCTAATTGCCCTCCAATGCAATATTCAGTAGAAGTTACAAATACAGCCTTTCTTGTTCTGTTTCTGTTCTTTCTATTTCACCATTAAGTATGATTAACTAAAGATTTTTCATAAATGCCTTTACCAGGTGGTGGAAATACCTGTCTAATCCTAGTTTTTTGAGTGCTTCTATCATGAAAGGCTGTTGGGTTTTGTCAAATGCTTTTTCTGTTGCGCTGATCATGTGGTTTTTGTTTTTTATTTGTTGGTATAATACATCAATTGATTTTCTTATTTTGAACCAACCTTTTATTCCTGACATAAATCTCACTTTGTCATGGTATGTAATTCCTTTTATATATTGCTGGACATGGTTTACTAATACTTGGTTGAGGATTTTTATGTCTCTCTTCCTAAGAGATTGGTCTCTAGTTTTGATGTGTGTATCTGGTTTCAGGGTCAAAGTAGACCTGGGAAATGTTCTCTCTTTTGTTTTCTGGATAAGTTTGTGAGGAATTGTCATCAAATCCTTTGAATGAACTTACTTAGTTTGTGTCTTTCTAGGAATTTATTTTATCTAGTTTACCAGAGCGTGGGTTTATTATTGTTATTTGTTTATTTGTTTAGTGATTAGCTGGGTTATTTTAGTACGTACAATTCCTCTCACCCTTACCCCCACAGTATTTAGATTCTAATATATTCTTCAAGGAGGCACACTTTTGGGTATATCCACAAGTCACTCTGGAATCAAAGTAGTTTTGGCAGGAGCCTCTGCTTTTCTTACCCTGAGGACACCCAACTGTTAAATTTACCAGTTACCAGATAATTGCTCTGTTGTTTGTAGAAATGTCCTGGGGCATAAATTGCTCCATAAACTAATCCAGCAAATTTGGGACCCTTTTAAGGAGTAATTCCAGAGATGCTGAGCTGTTGTTGGTATTTATTCTCACCCAAAAGGACTCCTCCCATTTGTCGCTCTTTAATTCTCTTTTGTAATCCAGTGTTGAATTTGTGAATTTCTAGTTATAGTTAACCACAGTCTGTGTTGTTTTAGAGATGGCCCTAAGGCTTCAACTTCCTGCCACATTGCAAATGAGGACACACCTTTGGAAGAAATTGGGACCCTTTTTTTTTTTTTTTTTTTCTTAATCGCCTAAAATCTTTGATGCAAACTCTGAAGCTAGGAGTGGGGACAATGGAAAGCTTATCTCTTGAGTGACACCCCGGCTTTAGGAAGGAGGGTAGGCAGTAACCTAAGTTCTTGGCTTGCCTCTTCTGATGTGGAATTAGTGCCTTATGAGCCAGGGTGAGAGTGATTAGTTTCTGTGATGTTTAGCCCACAAGTCAAAGTGTTCCAGGACTGGGGACTGTGGCCTTGTATGTAGATAATGTCTGCAAAATGAACAGCAAAAATAAAATATTTATTAAATATTAAACATTTCATATATACTTATCATAAATTCCTACTTTATGATTTGTGTGGGGTCTCTGAGAACAGAATTTGACTAATATAAAATCTTCACATGTAAAATTAGATGAAACATTTCTGGACAGGAAGAAAATATATCCTCTAACCACATCTGAAGAAGTCTAAAAGTTTTCTGGAGCAGTTATTTCATACAATCATATGATTAAAAGTCTTTCTAAATCACTAGTTCTCTGATTCTAAAATCAGCTTAATCTCTGGCAATTACTCTGCATAAGATACACATGGAAACTTTTACAAAAAGTTAAAGCACCTATGGAACTGTGTTTTGGATTTCAGATTTATTAAGCATTAAAAATTATTAATTAAGCATTAAAATATAAATTTAATAAAAATAATAAAATTAATTATTAAGCATTAAAAATTTGCAAGTCATGAATCATTAAAACATTTTAATGGTTCTTTAACTCTATAATGATAGCTGTTATGTGTAGTAAGTTGTAAGAAGAATGGTACTCTGGACTCTATTTGTGAAAACCAGAACAGTATAGTAAAATGCAAATTAATTTTGGAATTTCCTTAGGTTATACCAAGAAAAACTAAGTGTAAGAATTTGTTATTCTGTGATTTAGTTTTATATATAAAACATAATTATTTTGAAAAGTTGAATCTTGTGCTTTAGTAATTGCAAATTGATTTTGTAAAACTGAAAAATGCATAACAATATGAAGAGTTATATTTCTTTCCTGAGTTACTGTTTTTTAAAAAATACTTTTTGGGTACTTCTTTCTCTGTTAGTTTGGCACAAGGTTTAATAAATTGAAAATGGTGAGTTTGAGGTAACAGTTATTTTGATAATTTTTCTTTTAAGCTTTTTGAACTGCTGGGACCTGATGGACTTGAACTTATTGAGAAACTCCTTCAGAATAGAATTTCAATTGTGGATAGATTTCTTAATTCTTCAAATGATCATAAGTTGCAGGCTCTTCAAGGTAAGAAAGTATTCAGTGGTAATTCTAATTTAATGGAAACATTTCACTGGTTAGCAAATCTTTTAAAAATAATTACGCTTTTAATATTATTTGGTCTATTATGTAATTTAGTGATATCACTTTCTAAGGTAGATTTTAAATCTGGCAGATTATGCAACAAATATTAATGCCTTAAATAGGGCATATTACAGTAAAGTTTCTCTTATGTTTAGGTATGGCATTTTTTCTTGCTGAAGATTGGAGTAGACAATTTTTTTTAAAGCAAATACATTACAGTATTTACTCTGAGCTAAGTAGTGTTTTAATTTCTTCCCAAATTTTTTACCATGAAAACTTTCAAACCTGTAGTAAATGTGTAAAATTAATATAGTGAATACTTGTATACCCTTCATCTGGATTTGCTAGTCATTAACATTTTGCTTTCTTTCTCTCTCTTTCTCTTTCTTTCATTATTCTCTTTACGTATGCACTCACACACATATACATAAACAAATACCTACTGTTAAAGTTTTTACTGAACAGTAGCCTGACTAAGGCTTAGATGAATTAGAAAACTAATTTTCCCATCTTGATGCTTCACCTAATTCTTCCCTTGTTCTGTGTTGCATCTTGGAGTTTGATAAGATAACTTGCACTGTGCTCCATCAGAGTATGGACCAAATCTGTCTTCATTGTCTTCCTAGCTTAGTTAACAACAGTGCCTGGAACTAGTAGGTCTTCAATACAATAAATGTGTATTGTTTTGGCTGCTTTGAGCAACACTTTGAGCAGTTCCTTTAGTGCTGCATTGAGCCAAGATATACTACTTGGAAAGATTTAATCAAACATAGAAGGTAGTCTGTTGGAAGAAAAAAATTCCTTAATATTGAGTTGACCAAACCACATGTTTAAAGTGGAACTTGTGAACATTGAGCTTTCATTGACCTGATTCTTAGTGGTTCTGGCCATCTTCCCATTTTTTTAAAACTCGGTTTCCATGAAAAGGTGGATCATGCTCTTTATTTGCCTTGGTCATCTTATAAATATATCCTGAGCTAATGTTAATATGTTTTATTATTATGTTAACAGTAAGTGCTAATTAGTATTGATAATTATTTATTGAAATTGTGTAAACAAATAATTTCAGAATTATAAAACTTAATTTTTAAGTTCCTGATGTTGGTATCTAAGAATTTGTAACACTAAACTATGTAATCTGTATAAAGAAATATCTGGTGACTTTTCTTAAGCCACTGTATTAATATCACTTAGATTTTATATTTTTAAAAACCTCTCCTTAAAACATACAATTGAAGGGACGCCTGGGTGGCGCAGTTGGTTGGACGACTGCCTTCGGCTCAGGGCGTGATCCTGGAGTCCCGGGATCGAGTCCCACATCAGGCTCCCAGCTCCATGGGGAGTCTGCTTTGCTCTCTGACCTTCTCCTCGCTCATGCTCTGTCTCACTGTCTCTCTCTCTCAAATAAATAAATAAAAAATCTTTAAAAAAAAAAACAACATACAATTGAATATGGCAGTTTAAAAAAAATGAATTAAAGCATTGTGCAGTCTTATATTTTGGCAAAGGGAAAAATCATTTTCATAAAGGTTCAATTTATAAAACATGGTATTTCTTAAATTTGCTTTGTAGACAATTGCAAAAAAATTTTAGGAGAAAATGCTAAACCTAATTATGGATGTCAAGTTACTATTCAGTCTGAACAAGAAAAACAATTAATGAAACAGTATCGCCGTGAAGAAAAAAGAATTGCCAGACGAGAAAGAAAGGCTGGAGAAGATGGAGAAGTTGCGGAAGGACTTTTGTGCTTTGATCCTAAGGAATTGCGAATACAAAGGTAATAAAAACCAGAAGCTGAAAAATGCTTCTCTTGTAATTGCTACCATTAGGTATCATCATTTTTTAGTTTAAGCATTTTAGATGATTCTTACTTCTAGTGTTGTTTTCTTACAAGAACAGAATTTTGATATATGAAAACCTAATTTTCTGGGATAAAAAAGTGGTGATCTTAATTAGAATATTCTTGGTTGCATCTATGTAGGTGAGAGGTTTGGATTACAGAGGTAAGCTATTTTTAGGTGCTGTGCACACACCACTAGTAAAATTTGTGAAGCCTACACAGATTTATCTTGAGACTTTTGGGTTGTTTTTTTTTTTTTTTTTTCCCTAGCTTAATAAAAATACTTTTCCTCATGTTATTTGAATTAGGAAGGAGGAAAAAGAAATGAAGGCATTATGGTACTTATTCTTTTAAATATTGAATCTTTTTTTTTTTTTTTAAGATTTTATTTATTTATTTGACAGAGAGATCACAAAGAGGCAGAGAGGCAGTGAGAGAGAGAGGAGGAAGCGGGCTCTCTGTGGGCCTCGATCCCAGGACCCTGGGACGATGACCTGAGCCGAAGGCAGAGGCTTTAACCCACTAAGCCACCCAGGTGCCCTTGAATCCTATTTTTAAGGAATTTATACCTTGTTACACATCCTTGGATTATGGCAAACAGAATTATAAATAAGGAACATTAAATTAAACTTATCAGATGATATTATCTAAAAAAGTACCTAAAAAAATGTGTTAACTCCTATGTAGTTACACGGAAAATTTTAGGATTGCTAATATCTTTCTTTGTATAATTTAGTTTCTTCTACTTCATAATGGAAGGCTACCTGAAATAGTTATCATCGTGAGTATTTTAATATATGCAAGATAAAAATTTCAGATTTACCTTATTATTTTTGTATTTACAGAGAGCAAGCACTTCTGAATGCTAGAAGTGTTCCAATTCTGAGCAGGCAAAGAGACACTGATGTTGAAAAAATACGCTATCCCCATGTTTATGATTCCCAGGCTGAAGCCATGAGAACATCAGCATTCATTGCTGGTGCAAAGGTATGTTATTGGTATAAGACCACTTTGAGATAATATGTCTATTCTGTGGAAATAATACATAGATTTTCCCTATTTCTTTTGTGACGTTTGTACTTGTTGATATACTATGCTAACTTTTAAAATAGTGGGGAAAGTGAGATAATACTTTATGTAAAGTTCTTGACACATAGTAGGTATTCAAAACATATTTGTTCTTTTCCCTTCAGTTACTTATGGAACTTGTATTTTTGAGTTTTAGTGGTTGCATTACTTTTTGGTCTTTACACTATACATTGCACATTTTTCCTAGCCACACAAGTACATCTGTCTTCAAGAGACCATCTAATAAATATATACTTAAAATTCATCAGCATAATAGGTGTTTTATATGAGATATCTGATATATGAATAATTTGTGTGTATGTGGGTTTTTTTGTTTTTGTTTTGTTTAGACTTGTTTTTCTTTAAATTTGTTGTATTTATTTACCAATGCTACGTCTAAAGCCAGTAGTGTTCTCTCTCTCTCTCTCTCTAATTAAAGAATCTTTATCAGAACTATTCTTTAATTGATTTTTATTCTTTATGTTTATAGATGATTTTACCAGAAGGAATCCAAAGAGAGAATAACAAGATGTATGAAGAAGTAAAGATTCCCTATAGTGAACCAATGCCAGTTGGCTTTGAGGAAAAACCAGTTTATATCCAAGACTTAGATGAGGTGAGGTGATCATTTTATATATTTATTTATTTTAAAGATTTATTTATTTTTAGGGAGATAAAGCAAGAGAGAGCATGCACATGAGTGGGGGTGGGTAGAGGGAAAGAACTAAAAGCAGACACCCTGCTGAACGTGGTGCCTGAGGTAGGGCTCAATTTCAGGACCCTGAGATCATGACCTCAGCCAAAATCAGAAGTTGTACACTTAACCTATTGAGCCATCCAGGTGCCCCAAGATGTTCATTTTAAAAAGTTGATATTTTTGATGCTTGGTATGTTTTATGAATAGATTTGTAATAGAAAAATTACACACACACACACATACACACATAATATTTTAAAGATTTTATTTATTTAATTAAAAGAGTGAGAGAGTGAGAGTGAGAGAGGATAAGCAGGCAGAGAGGTAGGCAGAGGAAGAGAGAGAAGCAGGCTCCTCACTGAGCAGGGAGCCCCATGTGGGACTCTATTCCAGGACCCCAGGACATGCATGACCTGAGTCGAAGGCTGGTGCTTAACAGACTGAGCCACTCTAGTGCCCCTAGAAAAATTATTTTTAAAAGTCAGTAGTTGGCTGACATACTAGAGAGGATATATGCAGTTGTTTACTAAAGAGGTACAGGAGGGGAATTTAAATTTTCTGGGTCTTTTTTTAAAGAATTTATCTATTTATTTGAGTGAGAGAGAGAGGAGTGGGAACAGGGGAGGAGCAGAGGGAGATGGACAAGCCGACTTCATACTAAGCATGGGGCTGGACTAGGAGCTTGATCCCACAACCCTGAGATCATGACTGAGACAAAACCAAGAGTTGGACACTCAGCGGACTAAGCCACCAGAGGCTCCAGGGGAGTCTAAGTTTTAAAAACTTATTCCTTCACACATTAAACACATCTTTGTGTATATATTTCTATAATTTCATGTTTGTTTTGGTTCTTTCAACTAATATTTGGGTAACCTACATAGGCTGGCTTAAACCATTTAAAAGGATTCCATTGTTGATGTACAAGATGGTCAGCATATAAAACAACAGAATACGATTTGAAGAGGGGATCAAATTCTAAATTGTTTTATTTTTCTCAACTTTTAAATTTTGAATAATTTCAAACCTATGGAAAAGTTGCATGAATAGTATTATCCATATATCCTTTGTCTCCTACGTATGTCATTTGTTAAAATTTTTCCATATTTGCTTTATCTCAAAATAAAATATTTCTTAGTTACTTTTACATTTATTTAAATTGACTGTTTAGCTTGTAATTTATTATTTTCCTGATTTTTTGGAGTTTTAGTAAATTAGTTTTAGGAAAGGATTATTTATAATTTTGACTAATGTTTAAATTGTGAGGATTTGAGAAAGTTTAATTTATAAAGCTGTGTAGAAAAATAATCTTTCCCTTCAATAAACTTACCAAGCAGTGCCAATCCAAAATATACTGAAGACTCTGTATACTCAACAGTACAGTGGTAAACTTGTACGGTCCCTTGAAAGAGTATACAGAAACATAAATTATATTGAATTTTGCACTCTGATGGTTTTAGAGAACATCAGTATATTGAGGAGAGTGCTAGTTTGATTTGAGTATTTAAAGTTACTTGGATGACTACTAGTAATAGGGCATTTACAATTAACTAAATTATAATGCAGACTAATGATTAACTTTAAATCAGGTTTTCTTGGGATCTGATTTATTGGATTCTTTGTAAATTAAAATAAAAACTGTTCAGATGATTGTTTCATATGTATTTGGAAACATCTTAATTAGGGTATATATTTGTCAGAATTTACTTTTGCATATTATTTGCTTAGTCAATTCCTTGAAATATAATTGAGGTCAAATTGAAGTTCTTAGTGATCTACATTTAAGGAAGTCAGAATTCATGATTTTGGAGTGTGCAGGGGTTGGGAAGAATTAGGAAAAGAATTGTTATATTGAAACAAACTTCTTAAGCCTATAATCAGAGCAAATATGGAGTATGTAGGAAGGCACATCATCTTATCCCTTTTTATAAGAAGACAGTTATCCCCCTCATAGATTTTATTTTTATCAATTCCTAAATACTCACCTATACCAAATGCATCCATATATACATAAAATATGCCCTTTATTTGAAGAAATATGGCAAAGATGTAAGATAGCGGTAGCATATTTAGGTAGACAGTGAGAGTGATAATGCAGAGTATTTCATAAAGACAGTGTTGATAATGAGTAAGAACCTCTGGTCAATATCTCATCAGCCTTAGACTTAACACAGTTTCAATTAAATGTATATCATTTAATGGTTGTCAAACAATTTCAGCCAAATCAGTTGATTATGAAGACTCAAAATATATAATCCAGAACTTTATTTCGGCACTTGTCAGCCACCTAGGTTGTTTATTTTCTGGGTACTACAGGATCCAGTCATGTGGATATTAAACTCACAGAAAAGTCGAAGAAATACATAAGCATGTACTAAATTAAAAAAAAAAAAATTCTTGGAGTATACACATTACTTAACATTAGCCTTTTCTTCATGATCCCAGGGTTGCGTCTGTGTCTCCCTCTCCATCTGCCCCTCCCCTCTGCTCATTGTTTCTCTCTCCCTCTTTGTGCCTCTCTCTCTCAAGTAATCAATAAATCTTAAAAAAAAATTAGGTTAACCTTTCTGTCACCAAAATGAAGTTCCTATATATATATTATATATATACATATATAATATATCATAAGTAATCATTTAGAAATATCAATAATGGAGGTAAGCAAAAAGAACAGCATAAAGCAGCATAAAGAGTAACCACAACCAACCAAAATGAACTCCATTTTACACATATATGTGCATGGGTATTTTGTTTTATAAAATGATATTCTATCATACATATTATTTTTTGTGTATTTATATAAATATCTACATACATCTTTCCATGTCAACAAACATATCTGTAGCATCATTTCTAACCACCATACTGTATTCCATTTTATACCTCTATTACTTTTAAACCAATTTCTTATTATTTCTTTTTTTTTTTTTAAAGATTTTATTTATTTATTTGACAGAGAGAGATCACAAGTAGGCAGAGAGGCAGGAAGAGAGAGAGAGGAGGAAGCAGGCTCCCTACTGAGCGGAGAGCCCGATGCGGGACTCGATCCCAGGACCCTGGGATCATGACCTGAGCCGAAGGCAGCGGCTTAACCCACTGAGCCACCCAGGCGCCCCCAATTTCTTATTATTTCAGTTTTGTTCTATAATAAGTTTATATATTAGACTAAAGTTGTAATTTTATTTTAGTCAGTTTCATCCTATGCATCAGAATTACCTGTGGATCTTTTTCAAAATCCAAGTGCCTTCTCCCCTATTAAATTATAATATCTTGGGATGGGCCCAGATACTTATATTTTAAAGATGATTTTTGGAGCACTCTAAGTGATTCTGAAATACAGCAAGGGCTAAAAATCTATAAGAGTAAATAATTTTATACATAATTCTTTTTAAACTTTACCAATCATTTTAAGCATTATCATCATAAAGAATTATTTTGTTTAGTGTATTAAATATTAATATTTTTCATATGAAAACAATATTAACACCCATAATGAATGGATCAGTCTTCTTATTTTTCTTTCATATTTATTTCTAAAGAAATAACTTTATTCATGTTAACTTAGATTATGGAAGTAAGAGTTTTCCTTAAATGGGTTAATGCCATCTATAACCTTAATGTCTGTTTGCCATGTAACCTAATATTTTTATGAGTACCATGGAGTAGGATGTGGACATCAGTGGGAATCGTGATATGGATCATCATAGTTTAACTTTTCATCTGTTGAAGTTATCAATGTTGCTTATAGTTTTTTGCTCTTACAAATTGTATAATTCTTCTTAGGCCACCATAACCACAGACTTGGTGGTTAAACAACAGACATTTATTTTTTCACAGTTCTGGTGGCTAGAAATCCCAGATCAAGGTGCTGACAGATTTACTTTCTGGTGAGGACTCTCTTCCTGGCTTAGACACAGGCACTTTCTCACTCTGCCCCACACCTTCCCATGGCCTCACATGGGCTTTTCTCTGTGTGGTATCTCTTTTCTTCTTATAAGAACAGGAGCTCTATTGGATTAGGACCTCACTCACATGACCTTATTTAACCTTGTTACTTCTCTAAAATCTGTGTTACATTGGGAGCTAGGTCTTTAATTTATGAACTTTGGGGGAACTTAATTTTATCCATAATATGGATAAAGCTGCACTACACGTTGGTCTACAGGGTTTTGTGTGAATATAAGTTTTCGTTTCTTTGGAGTAAATGCCTGAGCTTGCAATTATTGGGTCATATTGTAGCTGCATGTTTAGTTTTTTAAAAAACTGCCACACTGTTTTCTAGAGTAACATTTTATATTCCCACCAGCAATCCACTATAACTCAGTTTCTCCACATACTTGCCAGCATTTGATTATCACTATTTTTTTCTTTTTATTTAGCCATTTTAATTTATATTTTTATATTTTATTTATATTTTTATTTTAACCATTCTAACTGAATGTAGAGATTTCCCATTGTGTTATTAATTTGCACTTCCATAAGCAATAATAATATTGGAGAATAATGCATTCAAATGCAATGTGTCATTGTAAGTACATAATTAAACCATTTGATGTCCTGTCACTTTAGATAATGATCCCACCAGATGTCATTAACGTGAATAGTAATTTAAACCTCGGGAAAAAATATAGGTGTTAACAGAATGTTTGTTTAGTGGATGTTTTTGTTGGCTTAGATCTATTTTATACAACATAGGATCTTTATGGATTACAAACAGTACTCCAGAAGATGATATCTTTCTCTTTTCACTGAGTGCATAATTGCATGCCATTCCTAATGGTCCTATGGAACCATAGATAAAATCCTCTTCCTACTGAATGTCGTCTCAGATAATTTTGTCCTGGTTGCAATGCAGAGTTGAAGGTTGACAGTAGAGCTGCTGGAGTAGTTCAGGACAGAAATGCTAAGTACCTAAATTAAGAAAGTGGCAGCCTATATGAAAAATGGGATAAAAAAGAATAATTTAGGTACGAGTGTATATCAGTTCTGATAACTGCTTAAATGGGAGGGGATGAAGCAGAGAGAAGACTCTAGAATGACATCTCAGTTTTTGTTTGAATCTAGAACGATGTCTAGGTCATCTTGAGTGAACGATAGTGTCATTTACCAAGGTGAGGAATAGAAGAAAAAGGAAAGGTTTGTACCTGTTCAGTCCAGGAGGCAGAAAACCACTTCGGTTAAGAACAGAGCCTCCGATTCCAGGCTGGCCTAGTTTGACTTGGATCCTCCACTTTCTAGCTGTGAGACTTGGGGCAGGTTACTGTCCTCTGTGGGATCCAGTGTTTCATCTGTAAAGTCGGAATAATAGTACCTTCCTCATAGTTTAATTGTGAGGATTAAATTTATTAATATATGTAAAAAAAACTTTGAATACTATTAAGGATTTATACATTTTAGCTAAAATGTTAGCTTAAAATGAAAAATGTAATGATGAAAACACTGTGATGTCAAGAGTGAAGATAAAAGGACTTATTGTTACTTCGGAAATAATATTTAGTTAAATAAATTACTCTTGTATTCATTCATGCTATTTGGCTATTCTTTTATTCCAAACACATGTGGGAGTAGTATCAGATACTATCCTACAAGATCAGGAAGAACTAAACTTATAGTCACTCTATTAAGACATCTAGAGTACTTTCTAATTATTTGATAGAAACTAAAAAAAAGTCATTATAATTACTGACATCTGTGGTTATTCAAGAGAGACATTTTGAAAAAAGTGAGATAGAGTAAATATAAAAAGTACTACTTTTCCTGTTTTACTTTGTTTTCTAAACATGATGTGGGGATCCTAAAGCCAAAGAGTTTATTGACACAGTTGGATTTGATCAAAATTGTAAAGACAAGAAAAATAAAGAAGCATTCAGGAAAAACACTTCACAGTGTGGATCTTTTTCATGAGACCAATTTGAATGGGTGAAATGTTGCTACAACCTGGACATGCCCCCAAATAAAAAGCCTTTTCTAAAGTGTCCCACAAGGCTGGTTATTACACTGTCAAGCATATCATCAGTTTCATCAGAACCATGGCCTTGCATCACTCAATGCCTTTTTAAGAGGTGGTAACAGGAAATAATAACAAAATATAAAGTTGAAAGTTGTATAGTGAGTTTACGATATTGTTTACACCGATAGGAATCTTAGTAAAGATTTCACAAATTTCATGGAGAATGAAATGGTGTAGCACAAATTAAATTTCTAACCATTTTAATAAATTCTGTTTCCCTTTATAAATGCTTTGCTTCACCTGGAGATTGGAGCCATGAGAATCTTGATTCTTACAGACTTGTTTGCTGTATTTGATGCTAATACCATCAAAACAAACAAATGAACAAACATGTAGGTGTAGAGTACTTCTACATCCTTATAATTCCTACAATTCATTTTTATTCTTTTTGCTTTAACAGTCTTTTTAAGACATTATGATATCTAGGGGCACCTGGATGGAGCAGTCGGTTAATCATGGAATGGTTTCAGCCCAGGTTGTGATCTGAGGGCTTGAGATCAAGCCCCATGTTGGGCTCTGTGCTCAGCACAGAGGCAGCTTGACAGTCTCTCCCTCTCTCCCTCTGTCCCTCCTGCTCATGTGCACTCTTTCTATCTCAAGTAAGTCTTTAAAAAAAAAACTTAAGATACCTAATAGAAACAAAATTTCTATACTTGTGTACCTATCAGGTTACCCCTTTATGCCTTGTGTAGATACAGATTTTTATTTGGTATTTGTTTCTTATAGTGCAGGTTTGTTGATCAATTCTTCCAGCTTGGTATGTCTGGAAAAAGCCTTCATTTTGTCTTTGTTCTTAACAGATATTTCATTTGATATAGAATTCCAGGCTGACAGTTTTGTTTGTTTGTTTTGCCATTCCCTATAGGTGTAGCTGTATTTTATTGCTTTCATTGTTTCTAATAATAATGAGCATGCTATTATTATGCTATTATTCTTAATCTTCCTTTCTGGGTAATATGCTTTTTTTCTGGTTGATTTTTAAGATTTCTCCTTGTCATTGGTTTTAGGCAATTTGATTATGATGTGACTTTATATTAGCTTTCTGTCATTGTACAAGAAATTACCAAAAATTTAGTTACTCAGAACATCCATTTATTATCTCCAAATTCTGGAAGTCTGATTTGGGTGGGCTTAACTAGGATCCTCTGTTCACTGTTTCGTAACAGCAAAACTATTGCTTTAGCCAGGCTGATCTCTTATCTGGAAGTTCTGGGGAAGGATTCGCTTAACAAGTGCCTTCAGGTTGTTGGCCAAATCCACGTCCTTAGAGTTGTGGAGCTGAGGTTCCTGATTCTTTGCTGTCTATTGTTCTTAGCTCCTCAACACTACCCACATTCTTTGGCATATGGCCCACTCCATCTTCATAGCCAACAAAGCAGTATCAAATTTCCTGTGTGCTCTAAATCTCTCACCTCTTCTGATGGTGAAAAAACTCTGACTTTAAAAGATTCGTGGGATTAGGTCAGAGTCACCCAGATAATCTTCCTTTCTAAAGGTCAGCTGTTGCATGTAGCGTAACGAAATCACAGAAGTAACATCCATCATATTCATAGTTCTGAGGTTTATTCAGGAAGTAAGTACACTGTGGAGTGTGGCAGGGATTGAAGAGGAAATCTTGAGAGCCAGCTTAGAAATCTGCCTACCACTGCCTTGATGCAGTTTTCTTCAGGGATTTTGTGCATGCTATTGGTTAAGTGTCTTGGATCTGTGGGTTTCTGGTTTTCATCAAACGTGGGAAGTTTCCAGCCATTATTTTTCAAGTTTTCTATGCCTTCCTCCCTCTCAGGAAGTCTTATCAAAGATATACTAGGGTTCCAGAAGTTGTCACACAGCTTACTGATGTTCTATTAACTTTTATTTTGTTTTTTGATATTTTTCTCTCCTCATGCTTCATTTTGGGTGGTTTCTGTTGTCTTGGCTTAAAATTCACTGATCTTTTTTCTTTGGTGTCTAAGATACTGTTCATACCGTTCAGTGTATTGTTCATCTAGCACTGAAGTTTTGTCTCTAAAAGTGTAATTTTCTATGTCTCCACTTGCATAGTCATTTCTGTAGGTTGGGGTCAGCAAACTTTTTCTGTAAAGGGGCAGATAGAAATTATTTTAGGCTTAGTGAACCACATAAGGTCTCTGTTCAACAGTCATTATTCTTTTCTTGTTTCTTAAATTACTCATTCAAAATGTAATGACCATTTGTAGTTTATAGGCCATAAAAACCAAACCAAAAAAAAAAAAAAAAAAAAAAAAAGAAAAAAAAAAGAAAGAAAGAAAGAAAGAAAAAAGAAAAGGAAAGAAGACCAGGGGCACCTGGGTGGCTCAGTGGGTTAAAGCCTCTGCCTTCTCCGGTCATGATCCCAGAGTCCTGGGATCAAGCCCCGCATCCACATCGGGCTTTCTGCTCAGCGGGGAGCCTGCTTCCTCTTCTCTCTCTCTCTGCCTGCCTGTCTGCCTACTTGTGATCTATGTCTGTCAAATAAATAAATAATTTTAAAAAAATCTTTAGAAAAGAAAGAAAACCAAACTAAACCAAACCAAAACAAAACAAAAAACCAAAACCAAAAAGAAGTACCCAAGATGTCTGGCTAGATTTGGCCCATAAGCCATAATTTGCTGACCTTTGCTCTAGTTATTTGAAGAGCCCATCATTTGTGTTATTTCTTGATTTGTTTTAGTTGCTCAGATCAGTTTATATTCTTATTGTAATTTTTTTCCTGCTTTTTACCATGCACAGTCATTTTTTGTGAAACCCAGACATTGTGATTTTATCTTGTTGGGTGCCAGATATTTTTTGTATTCTTATAAACATCCTTAAGTTTTTTCCTGGAATATAATTAAGTTTGAGTCAATTTGACCCTTTCAGGTCTTGCTTCTAAAATTTCTTAGGTGGGTCAACGCAGCATTTAAAGGCTAGTTTGGCCTCACTATTTAGACACAGCCCTTCTGAGTAAAGTACTCTACATAATTACCAGTAAAATAAGAGGTTTTTCACTGTGGTTGGTAAAGAAACAGATCTGTTCCAGACCCTATTGGGTGAAGTTTGATTTTACTTCTTCTAATCCATTTAAGTGGTTCTTTCGCCTACCTTGGGTGCTTTTCTCATATGCTTGTGCTAGGCAGCAGTCACCAGAGACTTAAAGGAAGCTCTTTGGAATTCCAGTCTCTGGAGCTGTCAACTCTCTCCTTCTGATTATTATTTATTTTTAACAACAAAAATATCTCCCCCAAATGGAGAAACTCTGCTCTAAAGGGAATGAAGTAGAACCTGAAGCTGATGCAGTTGAGAATTATTATTCCATCAAAACTGACAAAATCCCTGTGTTTTAACAGAATCTTCAGTGATTTATTTATGGATTTTATTTTTCTTTTTGAACCAAAAGCAGCAGATAACTCTGAAAATTGGGAGTTTTACCAAGTTAAAAGAAGGTGTGTTTTCCCCCTTCTTTCTGAGGGAGGCCAATGGTTTATTGCATTCCCAAATAAGTTGTTATTAAAGAAAGGAAATAATCCTATTTTCAGAATTACAAATTATCTGAAAAGTGAGATCTGTACTCTGAAGTAAGGTCTTAAGTAAAATGAGAAAAGAAAAAGAAGATTCCACCCCAGCTGTTCCCATTCTTTACCTACCTTTTCACTGGGCAGCCCTCCTGCCCCATCCTTCCTAAAAAAATATTTGGCAATATTTTAAGGCACTTTGGGTTGTCACACTAGGAGGGTGCTTCTGTCATCTAGTAAGTAGAAGCCAAGGTGCTGCTAAACATGACAGCCTCTCAGAACAAAGAATTACCAAAATATCAATAATGCCAAGATTGAGAAACCACAATAGCACAGAGCCATCTAAGAATTTTATACCCTCCAGAGTTAGATACCTGCAAACTTGGCCCTTTTTTTTTCTTCTAAGCATTGAATGGAATCTAAAAATACTACAAAATAAGGTGGTTAAAACTTTTAATCTCTAATCACTCCCTTCCCAAGCTTCTTTGATATTGTTGTCATGTATTTTAGTCTCTCTTGTTTTAATTTTTCTCAGGTATTATTTTTACTGTTACTATTGTTTACTGTCAATAATTGTTTGCTCACTATTTTTTAATTCCATCGGTGCATTTATGTTCTGTGACTTTTCCTTGCCTGAATTTTCTTTAGTGAGAATCTGATACTGACAAAAAATCTCTTAATTTCTGTTAATCTAAAATGCCTTTAATTTATCTTGTTCTTGAAAGATATTATTGCTGGTAATAGAATTCTGAGTTCGTGCTTATTTTCTCTTACCACACTAAAGGCATTACTCTATTGCATCCTATCTTAAAACATTAAAGATGTCCTTATAACATCATCTGCTTTTCATTTTTTAATTGAGTTTTTTTGTTTGTCTGTTTGTTTGTGAAGTAAGCTTTCTCTCTGGCTGCTTATAAGAGCTTCCTTTGCCCTTGGGATTTCCAGTTTTATCACGTCTCCAAAATAAATCTTTTTTGGTAACTTCTTGTACATTTTCTTATTCTATGATTTGTTTAATGTCATCAACCAAAAGAAGTAAGGAAGGAAAAACGATTTTATATTTTTCATGTACCTATAACTTAACATTGTTAAAAATGAAAAAAGAAATAGTTGTGTTTCCCATGTCTTCCTTGAGCTTGCATCATAGCTGGGGACATTAAAAAAAAAAAAAAAAGTCCCCTGTGCTGAGCATTTACAAACAATGTACTGTAGAATGCACTAAGTACAAAATCAGTAGTGCAGATTTAATCGATCATATAGAAGGCAGAGGGATTAGAGCAGGCTGTGGCTGCTAATGACAGTTTCTTGGAGAGCATGAGGCTTGAGTTGTTTCTTGACTCCTGTGTTCAGGGGGAATTGATCTTTATCTGAACAGTGACAATGAATTTAACAATGTCTTTTTGTAATAGAGCTGGGTGTGGAATATACAGAGAAAGGAACATTTTTTAATTTTTGTGATGAAAACTTTGTGTGGACCTGGTATAAAATAGTAGAGATTATGTTATGTCCACACTACTCTTTCTATAGAAACTTTAAAATGGTGTTTCTGTTTTAAAAACTTGGTCACTGACAGAACACTATTTTATGATTAGAGTATTATGTGAAGTATTATTCTGGAAAACTCTAAGGAAAACCCTAAAAATTTCTCAGCTTACTCTCAAAAGTAATTAGGGATTTTGAAGTATTCTGTCTGTGTGAAAAGGTTGCTTTTGATGGACTATATAATGTTTTGGAGGTCAGTAGGGGTTCAGTGTGTAAAAATGTGATGTATTAACTTTCTTAGAAAGTTGTAAATAAGATATTTTTATTTATTTGTGATTCCCAGCAGTTATTTAAATTGTGATTAAAATGTAATGTTAACTTGTTGTGAAAGTGCTCTGTAGTTCAAATATATGAAATGGCTAGGTCTCATTTGAAGGGAAATTCTATCTATAGTTTTCCTTATAAAGAAGAATTAATTTTGTCTGTATACTGTGAACTTCTTTGAGATTATAGTATCATAAAGTCTACTGGGAACACTTGCAAATTGCTAACTAGGAAAAGGACATCAGCTGTTTGAAAAAAAAACCTGCTAAACTAAAGAGAGTTATAACTAACACCTGCTCTTCTAGCTAGTCATAATCTAACAAAAGGACTTTCTTTACAACATACACTTTGTTGATTTTATGACAAGAAATTAGAAGAGATATTAAAAGCCTAAAACATATTGTGCTGTCCCAGAATGATAAGTTTAGAACTCAAAAGTAGATGAATTTAACTTGTAATGTGAGAATTTCAAATTGCTTTAGAAATAGACTCAGTCCATATCTTCCAATATATCTATGTATTGTGGTTACACAGACCTATTATAATAAACAAATATTTGATAGGATTGTATTGCTATGTATAGATTTTCATTATTTTTCTCTGGAAATATGCATGGATTGATTATCATTCATCAATAATCATTTCTTGAGCTCCTGATGGATGCAAGGCATTGTACTAGGAGGTACGATGGGTGCAAAGCAGTTTAGAATTATGATCCTGCCTTTAAATGAAATTTATCCAGTTAAGCAAATAGAACTAAGGTTAAATTCCACCCTTGGCACGTTTTGTGTTGTGGCTCAGAGTACATAACACCTCTGAATTTCAGTTATCTCATCAGACTATTTATTTTGAAGATTATATGAGTCAACACACAGAAAATGTGTAGCTGTGTCTGTGATACATTTTAGGTGATTAATAAATTCCCAGACTGAGAAATAATTATATAAACTGTTCTTACATGATAGCTGAGTTTTGCTGTTTAATTGGAAAGAGTACACATTGAGTCTATTAAGAGATATTGGTAGGTGAAATTATTTTGGTATAAATAACTTCAGAATTCCTCAAAAATGAATGTTGAAGTAGTATAGAAGACAGTTTTAAATTAATAAAGATAAAGTGACTTATGTTTCTTTAGTTAATACTCTACATTTTATTAGGTACCTTATATTGCATTTTCTAACTGAATTCCCCCTTGTAAGCTCTGTAAGCAACTTTAGAGAGGACAAGTTTAAATTTCATCCACTGATGCAAATATCAGTGACTAAACATAGGCCACCTTGCTTTTTACACTCTTCTTATTTATTTATTTATTTTAATTTATTTTCAGCATAACAGTATTCATTGTTTTTGCACCACACCCAGTGCTCTATGCAATCCGTGTCTTCTCCAATACCCACCACCTGGATCCCCCAGCCTCCCACCCGCCCCCTTCAAAACCCTCAGATTGTTTTTCAGAGTCCATAGTCTCTCATGGTTCACCTCCCCTTCCAGTTTCCCTCAACTCCCTTCTCCTCTCCATCTCCCCTTGTCCTCCATGCTATTTGTTATGTCCACAAATAAGTGAAACCATATGATAATTGACTCTCTCTGCTTGACTTATTTCACTCAGCATAATCTCTTCCAGTCCCGTCCATGTTGCTACAAAAGTTGGGTATTCATCCTTTCTGATGGAGGCATAATACTCCACAGTGTCTATGGACCACATCTTCCTTATCCATTCATCCATTGGAGGGCATGTTGGTTCTTTCCACAGTTTGGTGACCGTGGCCATTGCTGCTATAAACATTGGGGTACAAATGGCCCTTCTTTTCACTACATTGTATCTTTGGGGTAAATACCCAGTATACACTCTTCTTTTTAAAAAAGATTTATTTATTTTACGGAGAAAGAGTGCGTGTGTGCAATTGTATAGGGAAGGGCAGAGGAAGAGTGGAAGGGAAGGCTGACTCCCTGCTGAGCGGGGAGCCCAATGCAGGGCTCCATCTCAGGACCCTGAGATCATGACCTGAGGGAAATCAAGAGTCAGACCCTTAGCCAGCTGAGCCACCCAGGTGCCCTCCTTTTACATTCTTAATAAGCTGTTGCATTGTTGATCAGTTTCAGAGTTAATATGAAAATAATAATTATTTAAATATCAAGGGAAATCATTGTATAAAGGAATCTCAATGTATTCTTAAGTAATCTGCCTAATAATCACATTTTATTACATAAATGTTATGATTTCTTCCTTGTTTTGCTTATCCTTTCAAATCTCTGCATACTACTCAAGAGGTTCAAGCAAAACATTTTCCTTTTAGGGACCCCCTTACTAAATATATGCCTTCAACTTGATACATGTTTCAAACAAAAGTTTTTCTGAGCCAGAGGTACTTTGTTTTTTCCATAGGTTTTCTCCATAGGTTGTGTTAAATTATTAAAGAACAGATGACTAAAAAAACCTAGTCCCTGTGTTGGGAGGTAGGTAGGGAAAGTTAGGATAACATTTTTTAACCTTGCTTGTGCTTGATGATCCTTGGGGTGCTATTAAGAAATGTACGAATTACCATTCCCACCCTAGATAATTGAATGAAAACCTCAAGGGTTAAATTCTGGAAATGTCATTTTTAAAAGCATGCACACTACACTCCCTCTCAGGAGTATGAGGAGCCTCTTCTCCAGGTACTGGCCTCCTCGGCATACCTTCATTGGAGCTCCTCTCCAGCAGTCTTCAACCAGATCCTTTCCCTACTCTTTTGAGTGGTGTGTTTAATGTATCTGGAACCCTTCTATGTGAGTCTCAGATCTCATGTGGGGAAACAAGTAGTAAATTTCAGTTTAAGGAAGTAATTTATAAGCCCGCTTTATTGCTTGTTTCCCCAATAAATAAATAATTCTCAGATCTTCCATTTTGTAGAAATGACTTAATGATATTACATTGTGTATTTAAAATGTTAGAAATTTTAAAAGGTACCAATTTAAATACGTATTTTAAAATTTCTGATCTTCAGGAAGTCGATACAATGTATGTTCTTAAGCACTGAAATACACACACACACTTGTGTATTAAAGTGACCACTCTAAATAAGTCATTAACACTTTTGTTATATGATATATACTTTTACTGTTATTATTATTTATAGTAAATGAATTATTGACTTGAAATCAAACTAAGTTATTTTCCAGTATTGTGGGATTAAATGCAAGTGGAAATAATCTCTTACCAGTCAGAACAATTCATCTGAGGATTCTATTAAGGACAAAATTTTCTTCTTTAAGACAATCCAAGTTTAAAGTACACTCTTGCTTTATTTAATTAGTTTTGGAAAGTTTAAAGTAATATACAGTGGAAGAATATTTAAATTAATAAATCGCCCATAATTTGATACCTATAACATTTTGAGAGCTTAACTGTGTAAGTGCCAAAATATTTATCCTTCCTCAAGATTTCAAGTAAGCTAGTGGAAGTAACTTAAAGGTTAAACTCAGAGCTGAAACCAGTTATTACCATAAATATCAGCCAAGAATCTGAAAATGACATTTTCTTTGTAGGATTCAACAGAATTTGACAGAGACTGTTGTGCTTCTGTTTTATTACCCTGATTAGAAGTGCAGCTGTTGGTTGGAAGGCAGGTCTCACAGTTTGGACCAGAGTAACTGTAGTACCAAATAAATAATGGTAACTTATATTTTTAAGCTATACTACTTACACTGATATCCTGGAGGGATATTTAGGTACACGTCAGTATGAGTTCATCTCCCTTGTGAAAATAGTGTATTAACTAAATAGAAAATACCAGATCCTTAACCTTCAACTTCACTTCTGCTTTTTATGCCTCTGAAGTTTGTGTACTTAATTATGATACTGGTTTTGTGAAATTAGCCCTGTCTTATTATGGTAATGAGTTCTAATGACAAGGAAACCATATTTACCCAAATCAAACCCATAACTGAGTTCTCTTTTCTGTCCTCGTGTGCACTGGAATTGTGACTATTGGCTCAGCATTTCAGTGTCACTTCAGAGAGATAACTGACATGATAAATTGTCAGATTGATGTGTGCTGAGAAGAAGACATCCAAATATGCCATTTGAAGAGTTTATCAGTGGAGCTTACGGGCAGCCAGGGTTTGGGGAATTTTAAAATTCCCTCTTGAGAACGTTTTCTTTGGTTCTCCTTAGCATTCAAGCCTTCACTTATCTTAGGAACAAGGAAGCTAACTTCCCCTTCCAAGAAGAGGTGAGTGCACCTCTCTGACTCCCACTGTACCTTAAGTTCTCATTCAGTGTAGTATTACCATTGTTTGTTATTTTGTCCTTGTTATTTTTTTTCTCTTCAAGGACATTAATAGCTTCTTATTTATCATTTTGACATTGTGTAGTGGAGTTTATTTAGACGACTCATCTATTTAGTTGGGTTTATTTTTTATTGTTTTTATTATGCTTCTTAGATGGAGTATTTTCAGTATGAACAAATTTTCAAGAGTTGATAGATACTAAGAGCATATTAAGTATTTCCAGTTACTATTTTAGTGATATAAATGCATTCAGTTAAATAACATGGAAGGATTATGAATTATGCATTATAATTTCTGATGGCTTTTTGTCATATGTAATAACTTACCTGATTTTCACAAAATCTTATAATCTCACTTCTTTCAAAGATTTAGTAGTAGATTACTCTCCTGAGGCCTTTTGTTGTTAAGATTTAATTTCCTCTACCCAGATTGTCTGGTTCAAAATGAATTATTATGAAATATTAAGATGGACGACTCTTCAGTAAAGAGAAACTGGCCATAGACTGTCATTCTTTTCTCTTTATAATTAGCAGAATTCAGTAATTCTTCAGTGTGTTTTTAGGTGGAAATACAAGTTGGAAATTTGGTGTTTGGTAAAGATGTTGGACTCTTTTTATGAGATAATGAAAAAGGATGACTCAGTTAATTTGTATTAACATAAAAACATTACATATTCCTATCTATAAAGAAACAAATTAGTTTATTTTTAATGCATTAAGACAGTACAGAGCACATCTTCCTTTTTTTGCTTATTGTTAAGATAAATTGCACTTAAATAAAAGAATTTTTGGTGGGGCTGAGTATAAAATCTGTTCACTACCAAAAAAAGAAGTATCTAAAATATAATATTAACATTTTTAAAACAGAAAGTGAAAGTTCTTTTATCATCCCAACTCCTGTGGAGCAGTTTGATATATATCTTCCTGTAATTTTTTTATATATTAACAAATATTTAATTATGTTAATGTTCTGTGGTATGCTTTTTTTTTTCTTTTCTTTTGGATACAGTTTCCTATAAGCACAAATATCTTCTTTATTCAGTTTGACTACTGTAGTTCATGAAGAATGTAACATGAGTTAATTATCCCAATCTGTTATTTGTGGACATTCAACTTATATCTATTTTTTCTTGTAAATGTCGTTTTAGCAAATGTCTTTGTGCTTATTTCCTGGCATTTTTGTTCAGTTAGTTTAAGTTGGATAAATTTTTTGAAGTGGGATTTTTAGGTTAAATATATGCAAATTTATTAACATTAACCATTTATAAGTAATGTATATAATGCATTTGAAGATATAAACATTATCAAGAATAATCATTTTTTTGAAAATTGTAAACACTTGGTTTAATAAAAATTCTATTTGCCTTTATTCAGTTGTTAGTATGGTCAGTATGTTCATTGAGTTTGCATTTTTATTTTTATTAAATTAGGTTACTTTGTTAAAAATTAGCATAAGAGGGGCGCCTGGGTGGCTCAGTGGGTTAAGCCGCTGCCTTCGGCTCAGGTCATGATCTCAGGGTCCTGGGATCGAGTCCCGCATCGGGCTCTCTGCTCGGCAGGGAGCCTGCTTCCCTCTCTCTCTCTCTGCCTGCCTCTCCATCTACTTGTGATTTCTCTCTGTCAAATAAATAAATAAATAAATAAAATCTTTAAAAAAAAAAAAATTAGCATAAGAAATTAAAGTGTAAAGTAATGAAATCAGGAAGCCTTATAAGCTTTTAACTGGGATTTTTAAATTTGGATTTTGGTATTAGATTTGCTCTGCTTGCTGCCTACTGGCCATTTATCTTTGGGCAAATTCTTTGAACCTGCTTTGTCCAGTGTCCCCATCTTTAAAATAAGAGGGCACTTATAGTGATGAGCACTGTATTTAAGTGATAAGTCACTAAATTCTACACCTGAAACTAATATTTCACTGTATGTTAAAAAACTGAAAATTAAGTAAACCTTGAAGAAATGTAAAAAATAAAATAAAATAAGGTCTTTTTATAAAGACCTATGTCATGATGCTTCTTTGGGTATTAAATGAAATAATCCCCTTATAGTATTTAAAACAAAGTCTCATATGTATCATGTGCTCAATAGAAATGCTAACTATTACTATTATTAAATGGATTAGTGAACAATTATCAACTTAAATAATAAAGAATATATTATCTTATGTATTTATAATCCAAGATCATTGAAGATAACATTTTTAATATTTGTGTTATATCATGTTAGTTTACTGATCTTGACACAGATCATCTAGTTTGGGATTGGCGTATTCAGTGAAATAGTATGTGAAGTCTTCTCTCTTTTTTTTTTTAATTTATTTTTTAAAGTTAGGGTATGGAGGTGTGTAGTAGTTTAGTTGGGGACCTAGTAACAGGTTCCTTGTAGTCCAGATTTACCTGGTGCACCATGAGTTGTTGAGGACAGAGGAAAAAGTCCTCACAACTTGAGACTTTGTGGTTAGTGTTCAATATACATTGCATGAATGGGAGAATGCAGTTTAGATGATGACAGGAATATAGTTTAACTTTTGCATTTAATAACATATCTGATTCTGTGATGAAACCATAGAGTCTTGTGTGAGGCCATAGGTCTAATGTATCAGGTATTGGAGGTAAGAAGAATCTGCCATTCTTCTATTCCTAAACGTTTCAGAGATACCTTTGAGTAGCTAGGTGTATTCAGATCAAAAATAGAATGTCAGAGAGAGTGAGTGGAGGAATACATGATTTAAAATAATTTGAAGGGTCTTCAGAAGAGTAATTCAATTTATCTTTTTGTCTCTGGAGGGTGAAATAGGAATAATGAGAAGAACTTTTTAATATGAAATGTTTTTGAAATACTTAACTCATTTAGGATTCTCTATTTAATTAGATACTTCTTCATTTTTAAAAAAAGTCACTTGTATCTCTTTTTGTGTCTCTCTTGCATAGGTATTATCATGTTTCAAAAACTAGAAACCTATAAATAGTGCGAAGTCTCCTATTCTATCTCTGTTCTTCATCTGCCCAGATCCCTACTTCCTTCCTTAATAACCACTATGTTTAGAATTTATGTATTCATCTTGAATCTTTAAAAACAACTAAATATAGATTCTTATTCTCTTCCTCCCACCCCCACCAAATTTAAACAAAAAATAGCATATTAAATCCTGTTCTTCACCTTACTTTTTTCACATAACAAGATATTTCCAGAATAGGAAATGTTCTTGTTCTGCAGAGAGGTTTTTTTTTCCTTAGAGTTTTTTTCTAGCCTCATAGAATTCCATTGTATTGATGTGCCATAATCTATTCACTTTAGTACTTTCTTGATGACATTTGGTACCACAGGTAATTTTGTGATGAGTAATCTTACAAGTGCACCATTTTCTGTATGCAAGTATGCTTTTTTTTAAAAAAAGTGAAATTTCTAACCTCAAGATTATATACATTTGTTAGAGAAAGATTGCTGTGTTCCCAAAATGAAATATCATACTTTGAAAGAATTTGTTTATTGGAAAGTGTTTATCTATAACATTGAGTTTTAGACTATTACTTCTTTTTTTTTTTTTTTAGTTTTTTAAAATTTTATTTATTTATTTGACAGAGAGAGAGAGAGAGAGATCACAAGCAGGCAGAGAGGCAGACAGAGAGAGAGGAGAAGCAGGCTCCCTTCTGAGCAAAGAGCCCAATGCAGGACTCGATCTCAGGACCCTGAGATCATGACCTGAGCCGAAGGCAGAGGTTTAACCCACTGAGTCACCCAGGTGCCCCTATTATTTCATATATTGATTCAGTCACCCAAACACAAAAATTTTATGTAACAGTATTTGCCCTTATATATGATATGCTGCACTATGTTTTTTCTTTTCTATTCTTTCAAAGTGCTGATTACCATCCACTAAATTGATTTCATAACCCACTAGTGGAAGGTAACCTCTTGTTATACACTGACCAGAGTTTAGTTGACCAACTATGTTATATGTGGTAGGAGTCTCTAGTTGCAGTCTCCTAAGAACTCCCTACAATTTTTTTGCAGCTAAAATAAAGAAATAAACATAGTTTATACTGATTTTTAGAAACTCTCTCAGAAATGATATTTTGTTATCTTTGGACTCAGATGTTATGATATTTTAAAATAATAGCATGTATAGCATATGTTGCTGTATCTACATAAAAGATATAAATATTTAAAAATACAGGTAGAAGTATTTATCTTGGATTGGGTATAAATCAGCCAAGCAGTTTCTTGAGGATAAATTATTTCTTGAGGATAAACAGTAAAGATAGAATGTTAAATATTCCTGACCATAATTTTTATGTTCTATGACATGTTAAGTATTTGATTATTTTTAGGGTTTCTAATGCTATCTTAGTGCCAAGAAGGTTTTAAAAATGTAGAAGTATGTTTCAAAACACTGCCTTTTTTCCCCCAAGAACAAATTTAACAGGGACTGATGTCCAAGGAAACATCTAGTTCTCTGGAAGCTGCAGTGAATGAATGTAAAAAAAAAATAGTTTGGCTAGGTTATATGATATCTGGTAGAAAACATGTATCACACTTAAATAATGTTAGCAGAATAATATATACCCAGCTTCTGTTCTGGAGTTAGTCATTGTGCTTAACATAGAGTGTCTTAAGTATTGCTTGATTTATGAAAATTCATCAGTGATGCAGCTCACAGATGAGAATTTGGTTTAATTAGAATGGCTCAGCTGAAGCAAGTACAGGAAAGAAAAATAATTGAATATTTTCTTTGTGCCAAGTACTATGGTAGGTATTAGGAGGATGAAGATGAAAAAGATAATTCCCAACCCTTAGTACACTCATTTTTTTTTAAAGATTTTTTTTTCTTTTAGAGAGAGAGAGAATCTTAAGCAGACTTCGTGCTGACCTTGGAGCCCAACACGGGGCTTGATCTCAAGACCCTGAGATCATGACCTGAGTGAGACACTAAACCTACTGTGCCACCCAGGCTCCCTAGTAGTCTCATATTCTAAAGGGAAATAACTCCTTATATTTATCATTTAGCACTTAAGAGACTGTAAGTAATTTTTGTTTGATCAGGTGAAGTTTTGTCAACCTTTAATAAAGGTGAGTAGTAAGGCTTCAGTCGGGACCAGTTTAGTATATCAGTATGTGGTGCATGCTTAGACCTAACTGTTGTACTATTGTTGACTGGGATGGAATATAGAAATAAGTATTATGTGTATATGTGCATTATATATATATATATATATATATATATATATTAGTGATTTAGTCATTGTTGAAAAAGAAGATTAATTCTAGTCTTTAAGGCATGGAACAAATGATTACTCATTTTTGTTTGTTTGTTTGTTTGTTTCTTTGCTTACTAAGGATGACCTTGTTAAGAATGAGAGGTCAGATAAAACTAATGTTCTTTCTGTTCCTGGAAGCATCCTTGATAATAGTTCTTCTGAGTTCCAAGACCCTCAGATTATGGCAGGGCCTTTGAGACCATCTTAGGATTTTGTACGCTGTCCTAAGAGTCTTTCCCATGATTCATTCTGTTATGTTATGACAATATATTTATCAGGTTTAAAATATTATATAAGTTAGCTGGGTGCTTCTAGAGCTGCACCGTTTTATACAGTAGCCACTAGCTACATGTGCTGTTGAGCAGTCTTGAAGGAGGTAGGGGTGGAAGGATAGGCAAAATAGGTGAAAGGGATTAAGAGGTACATACTTCCAGTTATATAAAATAAGTAAGTCACAGGGGTGAAAAGTACAACGTAGGGAACACAGTAAGAGTATAATAATTTGTACAGTGACAGATGGTGACTACACATATCATGGTCAGGCATGTTGTTATGTATAGAATTATCAAATCAGTATGTTGTACACCTGAAACTACTAATATGATATGTCAACTATATTTCATTTAAAAAAATTTAAAACAAATAAAAGAAATATGGCTGGTCTGGATTGAGATATGCTTTAAGTGTAAAATATACTTATTGCTCAGATTTGTTATGTAAAAAGAATAATTTTTATTATGTATTGAAAAGATATTTTAAATATATTGGGTCAAATAAAATTTTTATGAAATTGATTTCAATTTTTAAAAACTTTTTGAATGTTTCTTCTAGAAAGTTAAAATTTACATGCATGGTTTACATTTCCTTTTTAATTTTTTTAAATTTTATTATTTATTTAACAAACAGAGATCACAAGCAGGCAGAAAGGCAGGCAGAGAGAGAGGGAGAAGCAGGCTCCCTGCTGAGCAGAGAGCCTGATGCGGGGCTGGATCCCAGGACCCCTGGATCATGACCTGAGTCGAAGGCAGAGGCTTTAACCCACTGAGCCACCCAGGCACCCTTAAATTTTCATTATTGAAGGATAATGTGACATTTTATTTTAGGTCTGCTACTAATGTGTAACCTTGGGAAAGTCAGTGTAACTCTCTGATAATGAGTTGTTGTTTTTTAAAAAGATTTTATTTATTTGAAAGAGAGAACAGATAAATGGGAAAGAAGGGTAGAGGGGAGGAAGAAGCAGGCTGAGCAGGGAGCCTGACATGGGGTTTGATCCGGTAACTCTGGGATTATGGCCTAAGCCGAAGGCAGATGCTTAACCGCTGAGCCAGCCAGGCATCCCCTGAAAATTAGTTTCTTTAAAAAAAAAATCCTTGACTTTTCCATTGACCTCCAAAGTCAGATGCAATTGCCTGTTTGAAATTTCAATTTGGACATATAATAAGTTCTTAAAATGTAGTTTTTTTTTTCTTTTCCTCTCTTAGTCTGTCTTTTTAATCTTCCTTATACAGCATCAGTAGAACTGCCATCTATCTACTTGAGGGAAAAAGGTCGTCTTCGATTTATGTCTCTTTTTTTTTTAACCCACTCTCACATTTAAATTGCTGTCAAATCCTATTAGCTGTACCTCAAAAATGTAGTCTGTATCCTCTTACCTCACTTTCCATTCCAGCATCACCCTCCACCTGTACCACTAGCATAGTTGTCTACAATTCCCAATCTGTTCTTCACATAGTAGCCAAGTAGGCCTTTAAAAAATACATTTGTCATTCCTTACTTGAAATCATGCAGAGACCTTCTCTTGTATTACTAATAAAAATCCAAGCTCTTTACCAAGATCTACGGTTTCTCCATGACTCCTATCTCCCTTTCCTGTTAATATCCTCTTCCTCTGTATTACACTGTTCCTTGAAATGGAAGTATATGTGAAATGACCTCTAAAGACCATGGGAGCCCTAAGACTGAAGATAAAGGCTGACAAGTCCAGCTTGACAAGAAATGACTTATTAAGGGGCCTTAGAGGTACAAGTCTATCTTGGGCAGCTGCAAGAGGAATAGATCTCTACAATCCCATTTCCCTTAACACTTGCTTTTATAGCCCTAGAGACTGGGAGTCCATACTGGAGGGACAATCCAAGGGGAGAATGTTTAAGAATAAGTGTGTGTTATAGTCAGATCTCTGGGGGCATGTCCAGAGGTTATGTCCCAAGGGCATACTTAACGTTGCGTGGTTAACTAAAAGAAAAAGATGTTGGAGGGGCAGGAGGCTGTGCTCTAGAAGTTTTAAGTCCTGGAACCCTCATAGTGACAGATTTATCCAAAATGGCATTAGTTTGGTTCACATTTATACCATGGATTAAAAATTAATTCATATCAGTGTTTGAAATAATCTGAATGTGTGTTTTCTCTCTAATATCTTTATTACAAGTTGTGTAACTACCCTTTTGAACATTTAAACAATAAATATATGTAATAAGTAAATAAATGCAGCACAATAAATATTTGCCAAGTGAGCAGATGATAATCCCAGCCATGAATGGGTGAGATTTTCTTTAATGTCCTATTAAGAAGGTGAGATTTTCCTTAATATGTCCTATTTAGAAGGCCAATCTTCATGGTTAGAATACCCCATAATAAAGTTTTCAATACCATGTAAAAGCTCTTCTAGGAGAGGAAAGATACAGCTGTAGTCTGATGAAAGGTTTTTAAATATCTTACAATGAAAAATATATAATGTGCCTTAAATATTTTATACACTGAAATTTTATGTACAAGAGGCTTAACAAGAAAATAAGGCATCACAAACTATGGCTGAAAGAAGTTTTGAGTGGTGTAAGAGACCTGATATTGTATTAGTAAAATTCCAAAGAATTTATTATCAACACTGAAAACATCATAAAGTGTACACAAAGTGATAAACCTTTACAAGGAAAAGCAGCAGTGCAAGTTTACACACGTTGCTGAAGGCAGAGTAAGAGCAAAAGAGAACTCCAGTTGGAATGTTGAGTTTGTTCCTACAGTCTCCTCTTGATTTAAACACTCAGGACACACTGAATGAAATCATCATAGAGGGGAAATTCACAACACCTTGTGGAGCAGTATCCCATCTTGGAAAGCTGTCTGTTAGATGCAGCAGGTGATGTAGTCATTGAAGGTGATCTTGAAATTGGTGCTGTATCAGTTTGCTGTTGAAGTCATGGCTTGGGAACTCGATTGAAATCCCACTGTGGTCAGGGCCTTCTGTAGTTTCTGAGGATCTACTCTTCCACTCCAGTCATTGTCTAAACTGATGAACAGTTGTGTCCAGGCATTCAGAACAGCCCAGAGTTCTTTACATTCACTGAAACCCATTGTGCCTGACCTGTTTCTAGCCAGCATTGAAATCATAAGCCGACAAGTCTCCATGTTAAAAGGTTTGTGCCAGCAGTGCCCATGTCAGGCATCTCTGCAGTTCAGCAGCATCTGTTTGCTCATCTTGTCCAGCTACAGCAGCAAAGTAACATACAGTGGATCCTGAGCTTGTCTGGGAAATGTAGGTCCTCCGGGACCCCCTCCATACCTATCTGGGTAGTACCTACTGATAGCACCAGAGTGGCCTGGGTACACCATGGTTCAAACTCTGCCACCTCCCTCACTTGTAACAGTGTTTTAAGAATTCTTTTGCAGTGTTCTATTGAAATGAATGTAGAGTCTTATTAATGGGCAAAATAAATCATCGTATAATATTAAACAGCAAATTGGGTGGTTTGTTTTCGAAACTAGAGAAACTGAGTTCAGGTCCCATCTTTTCCACAATTTATTAGCAGTGTGGACTGGAGTGAGTTATTTAACTTTTCGGGACCTCAGCTTCCTGTGCTGATTCCTTCACATTGTCTTTCTGAGAAAAGACCTTTAGTGGTCTTCATAGTCTGGTCATGGCTTACTTTTTTTTTTTTTTAATCTTCATCATCTCTGCTATTCTATCCTTCCCTATCCTTTATGCAACTACAGTTGACCATTTGTACAACTTGGAGGTCAGGGCACGAACCTCCCATGCAGTCAAATCTGCATATAACTTTTGACTTAGTAGTTAAGTTTAACTACTAAGAGGCTACTATTGACCAGAAGCCTTACTAATGACATAAACAGTTCATTAAAACATACCCTGTATGTTGTATGTATTATATACTGTATTCATCCAATAAAGTATGCTAGGGAAAAGGAAACGTTAAGAAAATCATGTGAAAGAGAAAATACGTTTACAGTACTGTACTATAAAAAAAATCTGTGTATAAGTGGATCTGTGCAGCTCAATCCTATGTTGTTCAAGAGTCATCTGTACTAATTTTTAGCTAGTTCCAGGTGTTTTTCTTTTTTTCTTTTTTTAAGATTTTATTTATTTGAGATAGAGTGCATCCACTCAAGAGAGAGCAAGTACTCTCTTTTGTATGTACATGTACTTTTTTTCCTCTTGGATAAAACCTAGAAGTGATATGGCCAGATCACATGTTAATTGTATGTTTAACTTTTAAAAAATTACCAAATTATTTTCCAAAGTGATTGTACTATTTTTACATTCCTACCAGCTATAGGTATGAGTGCCAGTTTCTCCACATCCTCACCAAAACTGGCAGTGGGCAGTTTTTAAAATTTTAGCCATTTTAATAGACATGTAATTTTATCTCATTGTGGTTTTAACTTTCATTCTCCTAATAACTAATAATGTTGAACATCTTTTTGTTTTGCTGCCATCCAGGTATTTTCTTTGGTGAATTGATTGTTCAAATATTTTGCCCATTTTAAAAATTAGATTTTTTGCTTTCTTACTGTTGTGTTCAGAGAATCCATTATATATTCCATTACCAGATGTATGCTTCACAAAGATTGTTTTCCATGCTGGCTTCTTTCATTTTCTTAATAATGTCTTAAAGATTATGGTTTTTTTGTTTGTTTGTTTGTTTCGCTTAAGTTGAGTTTATCAATTTGTTCATTTATAGGTTATGGTATACTTAAGACATCTTGGCCTAACTCAAGTAACTTTTCATGTCATCTGCATGGTCAAATTTATTGACATAAAGTTGTTTATTAATATTTACCTATTTTTTCAATATCTGTAGCATCTGTAATAATGTCAGTATTCTCATTCTTGATGTCAGTAATTTCTGCCTTCTCTCTTTTATTTCTGATCAGTCTGGCTAGAGATCAATCAGTTTAGGTGGCCATTCTCAAAGAATGAGCTTTCCTGTTTTCCATTTTGTTGATATCTACTTCAATCCTTACTATTTACTTCATTCTGCTTACTTTGGTTTTAATTTTCCTTTTTTTATTTTGGAAGGTGAAGATACCCACTTAAAACTTTTCATCGTTTTTCATATAAGTGGTTGGTGCTATATATTCCTCTCTAAGTATTTCTTCAGCAGCAACCACAAATTCTAATATGTTGAGCTTACTCTTTCCCTCAGTTAAGAATACTCACTAATTTCCTATTGATTTTTTTCTTTCATCCATGGGTTATTTAGCAAGCATGTTATTTAATTTCAAATATTTGAATATTTCCTGAGGATATTTTTGTTAAGGATTTCTGATTTCATTCCTTTGTGATCAGATGACATACTTTGTATGGATTAGTTTTTAATTTATTAAGACTTGTGTTATGGCCCAGAATATAGTATATTTTTTAAGTGTTTTACAAACACTTGAAGAGAATTTGTATTCTACTGCTGTTAGATGAATAAATGTCGGTAGGTCAAATTGGTTCATAGTGCTATTCAAGTCTGCTTATAACCTTGTCGATTTTCACGCCTACTTGTTCTGTCAAGTGTTGGGAGGGATATTGAATTCATTTGCATGTCTTGAGTTTTTGCTTCATACATTTTAAAGATCTGTTATAGATATATAAGCATTTAGGACTGTTATGCCTTCTGATTAATTATTCTCTGTCATTATAAACTGACTGTCTTTATTCCTGGTAGTATTCTTGGCTTTGGAATTTATTTTTTCTGACATTAATTTAGCCATTCCAGTTTTCTGTCACTAATCTTACCCAGTTTTTTTCTTTAATCTAATACATTGTAGTTTTCATTTCTCAAGACTTTTCATATGAAAGACCTTAGGAAAAATCATTTAACCACTCAATTTTCTTCTTTATTAAAAGGGTATAATAAAAGTACCTGGGGGGCCTGGATGGCTCAGTCAGTTGAGTGTCTGACTCTTGATTTTGGCTTAGGTCATGATCTTGGGGTTGTAAAATCAAGCTTTGCTTCTGGCTCCCTGCTCAGCCAGGAGTCTGCTTCTCTCTTTCTCTCTGTCTACCCCTCCTCCCCCACATGTGCATGCATGCATGCTTTCTCCCTCTACCTTCCTCTCTCTCCAGATAAATAAATGAAATTTCTTTTAAAAATATATGTATATATATATAAATAAAAGTACCTATACCATGGAATAAATAAATATATCAAAGTGCTCACAATTAATATGTATCACAGTGTAAGTTCTGAATGAATATAGTCTGCAGCTATTGTTCCTACTATTATGACTACAATTAAAAAAGATATTTTAAAATCCATAATGTGTTGAAGTAGAGTTTCCTATTCATTTATATGCCCAGGAAATTTCTTGTTTGGACTTCAGTTATCTTCAATTTAACTAAGCTAGAATATCATTATATAAACTCAAAACATACCCGTGTTTCATTTTATTGCCTTATGTTATTTATCATTGTTTTGTATTTAAGATCATGTACAAAGATACAGATACATAGTGTCATTATCATATTTTTCAAATTTAGTGAGTATGCAACTCCAAAATTCTTTAGAATCATATAGTAGTTGTGAGTTCTCAACTGCACACTTTGGTTTAAATATTGGACATATTGAGAGACTGAACAAATTAGTTGTCTTTTTTTTTTTAATCAAAAGAAGTAAATATTTGCATTTAGTATTTTGTATGGGTCCTTCACATTATCATCATTTATAATGAGTCATTTTTTTTTCTCTCTCTCTTTCTTTCTTTAGATTGGGCAGCTGGCTTTTAAAGGAATGAGGAGACTCAATAGAATCCAGTCAATCGTGTTTGAGACTGCCTACAACACCAATGAGAACATGCTGATTTGTGCCCCTACTGGGGCTGGAAAGACCAACATTGCAATGCTTACAGTTTTACATGAAATACGCCAGCATTTTCAACAAGGTGTTATCAAAAAGAATGAATTTAAGGTAGGAAATTAACAAGTCAGACCACAGGCTTTTAAATTATAAAGTTAAAATCATTTGTAGCTATACATATTAGATGAAATCTGGAAAGTTTTAAGGATATTATTAATGATGTCATGTAAAGATTGCTGCTTGATTTACTCTATTACTAGTAAGGCAGTCCCTATTTGTGTTATGAAAATCCTGTTACCCCTGTGAAACACTGAAAATACATTTAGCTTTGAAGCAGAACCAGTGTTCAAAGCGACGAGGCTATATAAACGAATTCCATTGTCCTTTAAATAGCTGCACACCTGCCTAAGAAAGGTAAGTACTTTCCAGATATCGCTATTAAGATTTTTTTACTGCTAGAGTCTACAATTATATTTCACAATAAATTTTGATTTATATTGAATGCTGTGAAACAAATGACTTGTAGTTTTTGCTCGTTCATCAAGGTAATGTTTCTTTGGCACAGATTGTATATGTTGCTCCAATGAAAGCCTTGGCAGCTGAAATGACAAATTACTTCAGCAAACGTCTGGAGCCACTGGGCATTGTTGTGAAAGAATTGACTGGGGATATGCAGTTGTCAAAAAATGAAATTTTACGAACTCAGGTATGTTATATACTTAGGTATTTTTTGTTTAATACCAATCCTTTTTTTTTTTCAGATAAATACAATACAAATATAATGTAATGAAATACTTTTATTTGTAATCACATATTACCTCAACAAAAGAGATTTTTGCTGGTGCTTTGTCCAATTTTATCCTTCTGACTTCTGTGATTCCTGCTGTGTCTTGAATATTGTTACATGCCTGGTATAAATTTTAAGTTCGTTGACAGTAAATGTTCTTTTAAAACAGTAGAAAATGAGAATGTGGATAAGACCGACTTCAATTTTAAGAGCAAGAAAATATATAGGTCCTTAAATGATCCCATTAGTATTCTAAATATTCTATAAGGCTGCTTAACATATAATAAAAATTTTTAGTCATTCTTTATTTCATCAAATAGGAAGTTACCATGTGTTTTATAAAGCACTGTATTGGGCGAAATGCATGACAGCAAAGATACTTAAGATACAGTTCCCGCCTACAAGGATCTTATATTATGACTGAATAGGCAAAAACTATATTATTAGAGCTACAACTAGATTATCATTAATTGGGTAGAATGCGTAAATAAGGTAATATTCATAATGCTTTGAAAAAATCCAACAATTGATAACTAAATATTAATGGGACAGTTCAGCCTCAGCAGTGGAGTGGAATGAGTGAAGTAAGATGCTGGCTGATTAGCCTGACATCTTTGCCAGCCTCTTTTCTGGCAGACAGTTGCCTGTCCTTACTGGTTATCAAATGTGTATTTTAAACATTATATATACATTATGGAGTATTATGCCTCCATCAGAAAGGATGAATACCCAACTTTTGTAGCAACATGGACGGGACTGGAAGAGATTATGCTGAGTGAAGTAAGTCAAGCAGAGAGAGTCAATTATCATATGGTTTCACTTCTTTGTGGAGCGTAGCAAATAGCATGGAGGACAAGGGGAGATGGAGAGGAGAAGGGAGTTGAGGGAAATTGGAAGGGGAGGTGAACCATGAGAGACTATGAACTCTGAAAAACAATCTGAGGGTTTTGAAGGGGCAGAGGGAGGTTGGGGGAACCAGGTGGTGGGTATTGGAGAGGGCACGGATTGCATAGAGCACTGGGTGTGGTACAAAAACAACAAATACTGTTACGCTGAAAATAAATTTAAAAAAATTATACCTGATATGTAATTAATTCTATTAGAGTTTAAAGTCATGACTTGGGGAATGGGGAATTAGAGAAAGCTGGTCAAAAGGTATACACTTCCAGTTATGAGAAAAATAAGTACTAGAGGTAAAATTTACAACATGATGACTATATCTAACTCTGCTGTATGATATGTAGGAAATTTTTAAGAGAGGAGATACAAAGAGTTCTCATCACAAAGAGAATTTTTTTCTTTATATTGTATTTACATAAGATGATGGATGTTAACTAAACCTACTCTGATAATCATTTCACAGTATATGTAAATCAGGTCATCATATTGTACACCTTAACCTTATACAGTAATGTTATGACAGTTATTTCTCAGTGGAACTAGACAAAACAAAAATGGGCAGAGGAAGTGAATAGACATTTTTCCAAAGGAGATATACAGATGGACGGTAGGTATATGCGAAGATGGTCAGCATCACTAATCACCAAGGAAATGCAGATCAGAACTATAAGATATCACCTCACACTTGTTAGAATGACTTTTACCAAAAGGAAAGAGATAAGAGGTGCTGGCGAACGTGGAGAAAAGGGAACTCTTGTGCACCGTTAGTGGGAATGTAAATTGGTGCAGTCATTGGAAAACAACATGGAGGTGCCTCAGAAGATTAAAAATAGAACTACCATATGATCCAGCAATTCTACTCCTGGTATATATCCAAAAGAAATGAAATTAGGGTCTCAAAGAGCCTATGTTCATTACAACATTATGAAGAACAGCCAAGAAAAAAAGAATTCTAGAGTTTAAAGATTTATTGGTGAAGATCAGATCCCTATTTCAGTTATAGTTTGATAAAAGGCAGTGATCAAGATGTAACTCTGGTTATTTTAAATATCCTTTTTATTTTATGAAATAATATAGGAGAGTATATTAATGTTCAGACTCTGTCACTGACAGGTTTTTAAAAAGCTATACTTTAACAAATGATTTTGTATTTCAGAAAGAGGTAGCAGAAGGAAAAATTTAATAGAACCAACAACATAGTTTTTGTATTTATGATATGCAGAACTTTATCTTTTCCCATTTACATTAGAACAGAATCTCGGATTTATTTACTTTGTTAGCATAAATAGATTTTTAACTGCAGAAAATGATCAGTCATAGAGAAAACATTATTTGAATTTTTACTACATATTTATAAGTTCAGGTAATGGACGCAGGAGCTTGACCTTTCTTTTCCTTCAGATTTTCAGCTTCAAAATTAATTTTAAAATGTATAATGTACTTCCACTACTGTTAATTTAGGTCTTTTCATTGGAAAATTTTAGGTAAATACCCAGGAGTGCAATGGCAGGGTCATAGGGAAGTTCTATTTTTAATTTCTTGAGGAATCTCCACACTGTTCTCCAAAGAGGCTGCACCAACTTGCATTCCCACCAACAGTGTAAGAGGGTTCCCCTTTCTCCACATCCTCTCCAACACATGTTGTTATCTGTTTTGTTAATTTTGGCCATTCTAACTGGTGTAAGGTGATATCTCAATGTGGTTTTAATTTGAATCTCCCTGAGAGCTAGTGATGATGAACATTTTTTCATGTGTCTGATAGCCATTTGTATGTCTTGATTGGAGAAGTGTCTGTTCATATCTTCTACCCATTTTTTGATATGTTTGCCTGGTTCGTGTGTGTTGAGTTTGAGGAGTTCATTATAGATCCTGGATACCAACCTTTTGTCTGTACTGTCATTTGCAAATATCTTCTCCCATTCTGTGGGTTGCCTCTTTGTTTTTTTGACTGTTTCCTTTGCTGTGCAGAAGCTAAAAAATTCAGTGGCAGGGGGGCTTCAGGTAAGGTTTGATCTGGTTGATAAAGTCACCCAAGAACTGATTTCTCTCCATTCTGCCTTCCATAGTGTCAGCTTATTATTAGGCCCATTAGCTATATGGTATCAAGATGGCTGCCAACAGTAACCAGAATCACAAAGTTCTTCATTTATATCTAATGAGGAGGAGATTATCTTTTTTGGTAACCTTTTCAGGAGAGAAACAAGCTCTCTTTCGTAAAAGTCTCTTTATATCTCACTAGCCCATCTGTGATCCAGTCTTGTGGCTAGGGGAATGGAAATTTCTCATTGGCTTAACATGTTGAGAACCATTCCAGAAGCCTCTCAATGATGTGGGCTGCAACAGATGTTGTAGCATCAACATAGTAGCGAGCCAGTTTTATAAAATACATATATATAGATATATATGCCTAGACCAAATAACAAAATCTAAATGGAAACAACCCAAGAAGTCAAAATGGTCATCTGTTGGTAGACAGAATTATAGGGTGAAGGTTTTCTTCTTTCTGTTTTCTCTATTTTCTATAATAATTATGTATTACCTAAATACAAACAGTAAACTTTATTTACAAAAATAATGGGGCAAATGCCTTGGATTCCCTCACCCTTAGCCCATACCCCAGCAAGAGCCTCAGAGTGGCTAAAGCCAGAGGCCCCAAGGAGCCTGTGGCTTTTCTGCTGACAGAGCCAAACCTCAGCTCTTCAGGGGCCCATGTTGTTCACTGGACAGATGCCACCAAACCACTCTCAATGCATTAACCTAGATGTTGTGGCCTAGAGGGGTCACTGTCTGGGCTGCTGAGGGTTGACTAGCCAGCCAGTGGAACCAGTGGTAGAGACACTAGCAGGAACATTCTGGCATCAGCACCCATGGGAAGCCCAGGATCTCCCAGAACAGATCTCTGCTTGTAATCCATGCCCTTATGTAGCATTTTTTAAAATCTAGGCTAGCAGCCTTCCTCAGATGGGGCTGGGTTTGGTGTTTAGTCTGCAGTGGGGTCAGGGTCAGGGTCAGCCCTTGGAAAAATTTTAATTTTGAGATAATGTAAAAGAATTTTTACTTTTTTATAAAAAGTACATAATTTTGTTAAATATTTTATCGGTGATAACACTGAGTAGTAAACTAATATTGTTATTATTCTGTCATCATATATTTTAGCTTATATTGCCTAACTGTGATATATGGTTAGATTTTGAAAACCAGACTAGGGACACCTGGGTGGCTCAGCCAGATAAGCATCTGCCTTCGGCTCAGTTCGTGATCCCAGGGTCCTGGAACTTAGTCCCTTGTTGGGCTCCTTGCTCAGGAGGGAGCCTGCTTTTCCCTCTGCCTACCACACCCCCTACTTGTGTGCTCTTGCTCTCTCTCTATCTCTCTCTGACAAATAAATAAATAAAATCTTAAAAAAACAGACTAATATGTGGAGTCTTCATTAATTACTTTGGCTAAAATTAATGTTAATTTCCAACTTGTGTTTTTTCCCATTGCCTTGAAGGAATATGAGTCTCTTATTAGTGATATGTTTTCTTTTGTAGTGATTCTTTTTTTTTCTTTTTCTTTTTTTTTTTTTTTTGTAGTGATCCTTTGGGTTAGCATGCCCTAAACTTCATCAACTGACACCCTCAGCTACTCTAGTTACTGCTTTTTAGCTCTGCATACTTAGAAAATCCACTCATTTAGGAAAAGCCTCAAACTTACAGATTTGGTTCTATGTGGCTGTATCTTTTTCAAAATAGATTTTTGTTCCGGTGTCAGCCTGCTTTTTTGCCTGGGACTCTTGGGTTTTCTCCCATAAATATATTAGTTTTCACTCAAACATCTGGGAGGTTTCCATATTGCTGGGCTTTTCATTTTAATTTTCAAGCTGCTTTTTTGGTTCTGAATCCTAGCTCTGAAATCTGATTTCTGGTATGTTTTGCCAGTGAGGCTATGGTATTTTATAGCTATAGCAGTGAGTGTGGGGTCATACTCTTAAGTCAGTAATTTACAAACAGGTAATTCTTACCCCTTTCATTTGTAGTTTTGACATTACTTTTCTCTCTTTTTACCACTTTCTGATGCTGTCCTGTTTCTCACAAGTTGTTTTTATTAATTGTATACAGCCAAGTATTTTATAATTATCTGCAGGGATTCATACTACAGACTTGCTCATCTGCCATTATTGGAAGTAGAATCCAATATCCTATTTTTTTAATTATTGCATTTATTCATATTTCAAAGGCACTAATTTTCTTTTCCTAGCAATGAAGGTAGGAAGCTTATTTTTAAAAATTGAACTTTTCTTTTAAAAGTTAATCCACACCAAAAACCATAAGATACCTAGGAATAAACCTAACCAAGGAGGTAAAAGATCTGTACAGTGAGAACTATAGAACACTTATGAAAGAAATTGTAGAAGACGCAATGGAAAAACATTACATGCTCATGGATTTAGTGTGTGATTTTTACTTTCATAATGTTTTATAAAGGCATATAGAGTAACAAAATTTGACTTTTAACAAATTGTTTTTATTAAAATAAATTTTTCTGCAACTTGAACCACTCTCGAGTAGTTGAGACCATACCTATGATATACTTACCTAAAGAAATGAATTTTGTATCCTGATGGGTACAATGAAGTTTAGGGAAGAAATCAAGTCTGTTTGTTCCTCTTTTATTGCTTGCAAGTCTAGCATTAAGAAATTTTCTGCAAATGGTAAATTCGGCTTTGGCAGTCTCATTTCATTGTTGTGCCAAATCCAGGGCTCTTCCTCTGTATATTTCTACTTTAGTCTTTCTACACACCATTAACAGACTTTTAAAAAAGTTTTAAACCCTGCACTGATTTGGTTATTCTTACTACTATACAGCAGCAACTCTCAAAATGTGGTACAGGAACATCCTGTTGCCCAAGATCTTTCTGGACATCAGCAAGATTAAAACCAATTTTTATAGTAACATTATTTTTTTAAAAGATTTTATTTATTTATTTGAGAGAAAGAGAGAGAGAGCATCAGCAGGAGTGGTAGGGGCAGAGGGAGAGGGAGAAACAGGCTCCTGGCTGAACAGGGAGCCCAACATGGGGCTCGATCCCAGGACCCTGAAAATTATGACTTGAGTGGGTAGGAGAAGAATCCATGAAACAAGATGGGATAGGGAGGGAGACAAACCATAAGTGACTCTTAATCTCACAAAACAAACTGTGGGTTGCTGGGGGGAGGGGGGTGGGAGAAGGGGGGTAGGGTTATGGACATTGGGGAGGGTATGTGCTTTTGGGTAAATTGGAAGGGGAGATGAACCATGAGAGACTATGGACTCTGAAAAACAATCTGAGGGGTTTGAAGTGGCGGGGGGGTGGGAGGTTGGGGTACCAGGTGGTGGGTATTATAGAGGGCACAGCTTGCATGGAGCACTGGGTGTGGTGAAAAAATAATGAATACTGTTTTTCTGAAAATAAATAAATTGGAAAAAAATAAATAAAATTGCCGATTTCTGCAAAAAAAAAAAAATTATGACTTGAGCTGAAGGCTGACACTTAACTTGACTGAGCCTCCCAGCTATCCTTATAGTAACATTATGATGTTCTTTTCGTTCTTATTTTCTCATAAGTATATAGTGGAGTCTTCCAGAATCTGCCTAATGTGTGATGTTATCAACAGCTAATGAAGTGACTGCTTTCTATTTTTGTGTTGTAAAAATTTCTCAGTTTCACTTTCTAGTATAAGAAATTGAGGGATGGATGGATGGATAGACGGATAGAACAAACCTACAAATACAAGAGCTCTTCAGGGCCTCAATAATTTTAAGAGCTGCTAAAGAGTTCCAAAGCCAAAATATTTTGAGAACCACTACCTGTATAAGATAGTGGATTATCTTCACAATCTGGTGAAAACCAAACTTGTGTCAACCTTAGGTCCCAACTACTTCCCAATACAAACTACAGCCATACAGAGCATTTTTGCTTTTTCTAAAGTAACATTGCTTGGATAACACTTTCTTGAATAAACATTACTATTTTGTAAGTTTCCTCATGCATTTTCTCTTTTTCATAATATGGTTCTTTATTCATTGACATTTGTCCAAATCATTCTTCCGAACTCAGTTCAGACCTAATGAGTACTTTTTTTTGCCTGAATTCTATAGCACCATTTATTTATATTCATAAAGTAAGACCTACTCCACAAAGTCTGTGGTTTTGGATCTGGTGTGGTCTTAGAAATCTGGACCACTCTTAAATAAAATTTTGATTGCTCCTGTACTGTATCTAGCTGTGTTGTTGATGAGAATGAGAGAGTATTTATGGAAAGACAAGGGAGGTGTCACTTGAATTGAAATTATGAACCAGTCACTTTGCTAAGTGCACTATGTGTATCCTCACTCATCTTATAAGAACGTTATTGAGAAGTGTCTCCACTTTACGGTTACAGAAAGTTAAACATCAAAATCTGCTTAGATTTTTATGGTATATTGTCAAAAGATTTATGAACATCTCCCCACCCTGACCCCGCCCTTTGCGTATTTCTGAACTTTCCTAGATCTGCTCTGTGTCTTGTGTCATTTTTGTTAATTCTGTAAGGGCAGGGGCCATGTACTTGGCTTCAGTAATAGTTTATAAATTGAACCTCCTCTCTTATCTTTTCTCTTTATTCTGCTCCAGTATAAATATAGCCCTACTGTCATTGATGCTAATTTTTTGTAGACCTGAAACTGCATGGTTACTAACCTCTTCACCTTATCATACTATCTATTCTCTTGAATTCTCAAAGATTAATAGACTGTGCTGTCACCACTGCATTTGAGATGGGGCTGCAGAGAGCAAAAGCAGGACTATTGCAGACCATTAGGAATATAGACATACTAAACTTTTATTTTTGAAATTTTAATTTTTTTGCTTTCCTTACTTTTCACTTATATAATTTTAATAGCTTTTTAATGATTCCCCTTGTAATGGTAAATAAGTTTCCCAGTAATTAATATAATTAAACATAATTTTGAAACTCCTCTGTTGTTTAAAAAAATATTTTCAGTATTGTTAGTTTGTCTTTATTTTTATAATATGGGAAACCAAATTAATTTCATTTGTACATTCTCTGTCATGCTGTTCTGATCATATTATTCTCTTGCTCATAAACTTTCATTGGTTCTTTATTGTTTATTGAATTAAATCCAACTACCTAGCTTGTTAAGAACCTTGTATAAATTAAGTATAATACGAGATGTGATTTGCTTTGTAGTTCACTAGGGACTGTCAGGTCTAGTAGCAGTTATGATTTTATTGAGGTTTGAATATAAAATTTCCATTACAAGACAAAATTACATAGTTCTCAGATTTATTGTTATGAAAAAATAGCCTGTGTAGACAACAAATACCTATCTCTCATCTTCAGCTGAAAAGTCACTTCATGCAACCTCGAAGAACTCAGTAAATTTGTCATCCATGAAAACATCAATTTCTCTTTCCAACTTTATTTTCCATTGTTCTTCATCTATGTTTATTTTTTTTAATTTTATTTTTTCAGAGTTCCAAGACTCATTGTTTATGCATCAGTCAGTGTTCCATGCAATATTCTTCATCTATATTTAATTTCCCACTTATCCCCCTAATTGTATCATTTGCAAAGAGTTATTATTTTACAGTATTCATTGTCTTTTAATGGTTTCATGTGACAGTTGTGCTTTCCCTTACACCCTGTCATTCCGCATCTCAGATTATCCTTTCTGCATCCCTTCCTGGTATCATAGATTCAGTGTTCCTTTGAGCCTCAGTGAAAATACTGGTCAGAAATTTTAGAAAAGTTTCTCCTGTCCTGGGAGTGGCTTTGTATTAAAGCAGAACATGAGGCCTGACTTCTGAAATCGTTCTCCTTTTTCTTTTCTATTGGTTTGCTCATCCTTATGCTGGGCTGAGTTTATCTGTGCAACTTTGGGAGTTGGAATAAGCTATTTTAGGTTTTGTTTGTGTTTCCCTTTTGGCTATGCATGTAGGGAGATTCTGTTCAAATCTCTTAGGTGTAGGCAACAGCAAACAGAACCCTGAATCTGTCATATTATTCTGTTTTCGAGCTCTGGCCACCTTGGTTGGGGGACTGTGTGTGGTGTGCATATGCATGTGCTCATGTCACACTCCCCTGACACACTCTTCTCTCTTGATGGTTTTATTGTATTGAGAATACACAGATACTTAGGAGTATAGGGTAGGAACAAAGGGGAGTTGGAAAAATGGGTCCGAAATTACATCATGTGTTCAGGTTTACCTGAATATCTGTGTGTTATATGTTTAATTTACCATTGCTACTTTCTGTATAAAATCTGAGAATGTCTTTATTTCATCTCAGTTCCTGAAAGATATTTTTGCTGGATACAGACTTGTACATTGTCAGTTCTTTCAACGCTTGAAAAATACGCCACTTTTTTCTAGCCTCCAAGGTTTCCAAAGAAATAGTCACTGTCATTCAAATTGTTCTTCCTCTGTAGGTAACATGTTTCTTTTAAGATTCTTTCTCTGTTTCTAGTTTACAGAAATTTGATTATGATATGTCGAGTTGTGGATTTGTTGGGTTCATACTGTTTAGTGTTTGTTGAGCTTCTTGAGTCTGTAGGTTTGGCAAATTTGGGACACTTTGAACTTCTCTTTCTTCAGCCCATCATTCTTTCTCCTCTCCTTGGACTCCATGGATACGAATGTTAGATCTTCTGTTACAGTCCCACAGGATGCTGAGATCAGTTCATTTTTTAAAAACTATTTTCTCATTGTTGTTCAGATTTGATAAATTCTATTGATCTATCTTTGAGTCCACAGATTTTCATCTGTGTCTGTATTCTTGCTATTGAGCTCTTGCAGTGGGTTTTTAATTTAGGTTGTTACAGTTTTCATTTTTAAACTTTCTGTTTGGTTTTTCTTTTCTGAGACTTTTTTTTTTTTCCCAATGATGTCAAGTAAGTTCGAAACTGCTCCCAGAAGAATTTTTCTGGCAGTTGCTTTAAATGTTTTGTCAGGTAATTCTGACAGATGGGAAGGTAAATAGATGTAATATACCAAGTTAATATTTTCTCAGCAGACAGTTTTGTATCCGAGCATATCAGAGGACAAAGTAACTTCTAAGAATAGTGAGTTTGGTTTTAAATATGTTGAACATGGAAAGATTGTTGAAGTTTATAAACATAACTGAATTGCAAGGACAGAGTAGTCCAGAAGGACTCTAGAAACATTCCTGGAATTTGGAATTTGAAATATAATATTATTTAGTGGGTTTTCATTATGTAATTCCTAATGTATCTGGTGAAATGTGTTAAATGCTCTCTATCTAGAGATTAGGATTTCCTGAATCTCATTAACTTTGCCTTCTTTGCTCTGCAAGATTTAATTTTTGTACAGGAGCATATTAAAACACACACACACACACACACACACACAAAACAGCAAAATGATATAAACCAAAGGTTAGGTAAGAGAGGTAGTAGGGTAAAGGAAAATAAAGACCAGGTTAAATAGAGAAGCCAAGAACAAATACTAATACAATAATACATTTAACAAAGTTGAGGAAGGTTTGACCAATTTTATAAATCATTTGACCATTTGCTTAAGAGAAGCCATTCTTGAGGATAACAGACAAAAATGTTTCCCAAGGGCCCTTAAAGAGAGAAAAATCAGTAATCTAATAAAACAAATCTTCAATAACATCTCCTAATTTGTGGCCTTCCCTTTGTTGCCTATTTGTCAGAAATTTAGAACCCTGGAAAAGGAACTCTTCTAGGATAAAATAGGAAATAATGTAATTGTGGTGCATCCTAAGCCTTGAAACAAACTTATGATAGGCATTTCAGTTTTATTTTCTATAACTAATGCTAAGCGATATAGGAATAAAATGGGGCCATTTTACTATTAAAACTGATTTTCGGTTTTTAAAACATAACATTTTTTTACAATTTTTTAAAATTCTGCTTTGTTTCATTTTATGTAATTTGAGTGAAAAACTGAGGTCAGCAATATTTTTATTGGTCCTATGAATGAATCATTGACCTTGAGGTAGATTTAATGTGTTAAACCTGGACTTAGAGGTGAGCAGGAGGGAATGGCCTAAAGGATGGTGTTCTCAGGCATGTTTGGATCATAGACTAGTGAAAATCTGATCACAGGAATTTAAATTGGGGATGCAGATAAATACAAAAATATAAAATTTTGCATAGTCTGTTGTAATAGTTCACTCCACTCAGATAAAACAATCGTAGCCCAAGTTAACCATTCTTTTGAAATGAGAGGGTACTGTGAATTACAATCTTGGAGTCTCTTTGTTGGATAAATTAGCCATTAAAATCTGTACATACTTGAATTGGCCCTCAATTTTAGTTAGAAGAACACTATAGATTTTAACTGCACTGGGCTGACACTTGCTGGTTGCTTTCCCATGTTGAAAATCAAATGTTTTATATAAGAGTGATGAAGTATATATTATTAGGCATTCACTTATATATTGAATCGTTATATTGTTAGCTATGATGCAAAACAGCTGAAAAAGTTTCATAAACTTTATTCAATCAAAAGTGTGCAATTATAAAGCGATGAAGATCTGATCAGTGCGATTCTGATTTTGTAGAAATTAAAATGATTCTTGAAGACTCCAGGGTAAATATTTTTCATGAATCTTATGATACAGCTTCCATTTTTCATAGATTATTGGCATATAGGCAGAAATACATGATAATTCTGGGAAAACTGGATTAGCTTGGCAGACATAGTTTACTTTACAGTTGCTCTAAAACTAAGGTACCTTGATAGGATAGGGACATCATAATTCAGACACATCAGGTTTCTTCCCCCAAGGCATCTGTAGAAACATAAGAATTTCTACATCCTTTTTTGTATTTCTTTTTTGAAATTGTGGATTTATTCTTATCGGTTACCTCTGAGATTTTTTAAAATATCTGCTTAAACAATCTGTTGAATGAAAATATTCTATGTTAATTTGAATACTTTCTTGAACAATACCAAATGTTTATGTTTTTCTCCGTAATTTGATATGGTGTGACATCTGAGAAAATACAGGTTTATGAGATCCTGAGAGCTTGATAGGTGAGGGCCATTTGTTATGTTCAAGTAGTTCTTGATTTGAAAGCCAGTTTTCCGTTGTTTGGGGCAGTTATTTTAGTCAGTAGTGCAGGCAATTATTTTCAAAAAGGCTCTTGTCTCACAAACACTGCATCAGAAGCACGAAGTTGCTGTAAACGAAAAATGCAGCACGCAGCTGGTTAATTTTAGGAATTGTAGGGAGCTGTGGTTTCTGTAATTTCTGTGACTGATCTAAATAGCTTCTTTTGAATTTGTAGTTTATGCATGTCTGTAAAAATTATTTTTATATATCAAAACTGGCATATATGAAATCATATTTTTGTAGAGCTTTGTGCCTCTACAGCCATAAATAGGTTTTATAAAGAAAGTTGAATGTACTTGTAGTCATCATTGATTTGAACCTTGGTTGAAATCATCACATAGAAACATTTACTGCTTGTTTTTCTTGGATTATCATTATCAAAGTCTTTTTCTTGGATTATCATTATCAAAGTCACAAGAACATTAGATGGCACGCCTTAATGGAGTATGATATACATTATGTGAGATACTATAGTTTAGACCATTTTGTATCCCAAATGTCATTTTCCATATGTTTTCTTGTGTAGTTTTATAACTGGAGCTCTGTGACACTTTTTTAAGATCAGAGTGAATTAAATGTTAATTTTATTTTGAGAATTTTCATACTTAACGATTTTTTTCTGACTTCAAAAGGATAGCATGCTCATTGTAGAGAAGTGAAAAAAATATAGAAAATTATAAAGTTTAGCATATAGCCTCTTTAATCTTTTTTCTAGGCAAATATATAAAACTTTAAAAAATGAAAGTTGATTGTATATTATTTTGTTACACTTTTTCCAGTAAACATATTTGCATATCATTGAGTATTTGTTCATATTGCATGACATTTGGTAGCTACACAGTGTTCCTTTTATTGGATACACTAAGTTAACTGTACATTTCTGGTGACTTTTACTTAAGAGCTTATTTACTGTTATTTACTTATATTTATTTACTCATTCACTCACGGTGTATTGGACACTGAGGAGAAAGAAGCAAATGGGATATCTCAGAAACTAAGTGGATAGTGTCAAGAACAAACCTTTCTCTTCTAGTGCTTGGGTTGATTCCTCATGGACTACAAGTTAAGGGATTCCTTTACACTGACATTTATCAAACTATCACAAATGCCTTCTTCAGTTTTTACCATCAACATAGACTTCTATTTCTCTGAGTTTAGAGAGTGATTGGATGCATTCCCCTTAAAAGTCTTCTTTGTCTTATCTGTTGCTATGTGATAGGCATGCATGTAATAATCCCCCCTAGAATTACTCGTAGGATGAGCCATGGAGTATCCAGTTATTAGTATTCTGATTATAACTCTTTTTTCCCTCTTCTCCTCTTCAAAGCAAATCTAAATGCAAGCTGATCTTGGAACTGCTATGTTTAAAAAAATAAAATAACCAACAAAAATTATTTCCTGTGGTATTCTAATTCTCGTTATTGTTTAATTTACATGTTGTAAATACATCTTTTTTTATATTTTAAAGAACTATTAAGCACCTTATACAGTGTAAGTCATAGTGCTTTGTATTCTTGATTCACCTGTGTTTAAGGCAGGTCTTGGCCTCAAAAGCCGAATCTAAAAGAATATCAATGCCCTCTAGTCTTTCCTATTTGTGTTAAAAACATTATCATGATATAGTGCTTTGTTCACTCAAGTTATAGAAAACTAAAACATTCAAAATGTTTTACTGTTGTTATTTGAAATAATATGTAAAATTTTTTTAAGATAGTATCTTGCGCATAGTTGTCCTTCAGTCTCTTTCTGCTGCTTTATTGGGTTCTTTACACTGCTTCTTACCCACTGTACCTCATGAGTAATAACCCCAGAGTATACACTTGATAATTTATGCTACATTGACTCTTCAAACTATACCTATTAGAATCAAAGAGAAGAGAAAAATTTGATGACTTCCCTCCATGTTAGAAATGACAACATAGTAAGTATAAATAGTATTTATTGGGCTGAAGTGGGATCCTTTGACTTTTCCCTTTGGAAGGACAGTAATCTGTGGAATTGATCCTGGGAGAAGACCTCTTACAGGCTTGGCTTAAAAGAAGGCTCTTGTGTTCAATTTGACTGTTTTTATTAAAAGATAAAAGCTATGCATTCATTCCTAAATTTGAGATTCATTCCTAAATTTCTTACTAGAAAACAAAATAAAAATCATATTCTAAAGAAAGCACCAGAGACTACTACATGTTATTTTTAGTGCATGTATACTGATCTTTAAACATTTTATTTTAGCTTTATTGAGGTATAACTAAGGTACAAAAATCTGTACATTTTTAAAGAACACAATTTAAACAGTTTTGACATATGTGTATACCAGTGAAAGCATCAACACAATGAATGAGTATTCATCAGCCCTAAAATTTTCTTCACTTTCTACTCTTCCTCCACAACTGCCATCCCTAGGCAACCGCTGAAATGCTCTCTGTCACTATAGCTTTGTTTACATTTTCATTAATTTTGCGTAAGTGGGTTCACATAGTGTGTACCTTTCTCTCTGGCTTCTTTCACTCAACCTAATTATTTTTATATTTATCCACATTGTTGCATTTATTAATGGTTCATTCCTTGTTACTTCTGTGTTACATTGGATATACTACAGATTGTTTATCCATTCAATTCTGATGAATTTTTGCCTTGGTTCTACTTTTCCCTATTACAAATAAAGCTGCTGTGAACATTCTTGTACAACTATTTATGTGGACATATGGCTTTTATTTTGAAGGTAGTACCTAGGGATAGAATTGCTGGGGATATGGTAGATACATGTTTCACTTTTGTAGAAACTATGAAACTGTTTCTAACATGGCTGTACCATTTTACATTTCTAACAGCAGTATATGAAAATTCCAGTTCCTTCATATCCTCTTTTAACACCTTTATGGTTATTCTTTTTAATTTTAGTTGGCCTAGTGAGCATGTAGTAACATCTCTTTTTTTTTTTTTTTAATTTGCATTTCCCTAATGATGTTGAGCATCGTTTAATGTGTCTTTTAGCCATCTGTATATCTTCTTTGGTGATGTGTCTTTTCAAATTGTTTGCCTTGTTTGAAGTATTTTAAGTGGGTGGTTTGTCTTATTATTGAGTCACAAGATATGTAAGACTCTAAATGCAAATCATGTGTTGACTCTGTGCTTTGCAATATTTTCTTCTAGTTAATGACTTGCCTTCCATGTTTGTAACCATGTCTTTCAAAAAGCAGATACTTAGTTTTTCTAGAGTCCTAATTTATTGACTTTTTCTTTTATAGTTCATGCTTTTTGTGTCCCATTTAAAAAATATTTCCTAAGCCCAAGATAAGTAATTATTTTCTCCTATGATTTCTTCTAGAAATTTCATAGTTTTAGCTCTTAGTTTTAGGCTATGACCCATTTTGAGTTGATTTTTGTGAAAGGATTGAGGTTCATTGTTTTTGCATATGGATACTTATTTTGGCACCCTTTGTTGAAAAGTCTTATCTTTAGGTTCCTCGGTGGCCCAGTGGGTTGAAAGCCTCTACCTTCAGCTCAGGTCATGGTCTCAGGGTCCTGGGATGGAGCCATGCATTGGGCTCACTGCTCAGCGGGGAGCCTGCTTCTCCCTCTCTCTCTCTACCTATCTCTGTGCCTGCTTATGATCTCTGTCTGTCAAATAAATAAATAAAAATCTTTAAAAAAAAGAAAAGGGTTATCTTTTCTGTATTGAATTACCATCACACTATTATTGAAAACCAGTTGCCCATATATATGTGGGTCTACTTCCTGGATTCTGTTCTGTTCTGTTGATTTTGTGTGTTTATCTTTGGGCCAATACCACACTGTCTTGATAACTCTAACTATATCATGTGTCTTGAAATCTTGTAGTGTGATCCTTTTACTTCGTCTTTTTTTTTTTTTTTCAGAGTTGTTTTGGTTATTTCAGGTTTTATTTCCATATAAATTCTGTATGTTTTGGTTACCTTTTATAAATCTTCCCGTTACTATGCAACTTTATGTGGTATCCACAGAGTAGAGAGAGAACAGGTTATAAAAGTGTTAAATAGTGGATTGTAGCTGTTTATTTTTTGTTATTTTGCAGAACTTGCAGCCCCTGAAAACATTGCTTTAATGGCAATGCAAGACTAGCTGAAGAGAAATTTGAAATGTTTCGAAAAATAGGGGAAAGTTTCCCACAACTCCCTAGGATTATAGATCCTATCTATTTAATTTCTTTTTAATACTTTACTTTTTTATTGCTTTTATGTCATTTCAACACATATTCTTTCAACACAGGAAATTTAAAAATAAACAAAAATAACATAACAATCAATTTATTACAAGTATATGCTTTCCATTTCTCATTTTTGTACTAAGATATATTATATTTGTATATTTAATGAAAGGGAGTATGGCATAATGGTAAGTTAAAGTTAATTGACTTTATACGTGTGGATTGTTTAGAATAGTGCTTGGCGTGTGAATTCTTAATAAGCATTAGCTTTCTTTTAATAAATCCATACAAGTAAATTACTTTATATCTTATTTATTTAACAACATACCATAAACAGTGATTTGTGTTAGTAGATATATATCTACAACAATTTTAATGACATTAACTGGCCATACTAAGTGGATTACCAGTGGTTGTGAAAGGACCACACATACAGACCTGCTGTATTCAATACAAACCATGTATTCCTCATTTATTAAATTGGGAATATGGAGCACTGTTGTTCAATATGGTAGCCACTGGCCATATGTGACTTTCTAAATTGAAATTAAATAAAACTTTATAAAATTAAAATTTGTCTCTCATTTGCGCTAGCCTCATTTTATTGTTCAGTAATCCCCAGTGGTTATCAAATTACGTAATGCAGACATAGAACATTATTGTCATCATAGTAAGTTCTATTGGACAGTGACAGGGTAGTGCTTAAAGGAAGCATTGTGGCAGTGTAGAGAATAGAAGCCGAAGCGTGTATGTGCATACATGTTTTTTCTTTTGTTATAGGACGGGTGTAGTTCCAGAATACAGAGGGTCCTGCCAAAAAGTCAACAAAACCAATCACTGCTAAGCCACTCCCCTGTCATAGAATTTAGGCTTACAGTCTCTGGGCTTCATTTTAAGGGAGTGTTTACATATATCAAGCTTTCTTGATTTTCTGAACCAATTTTGATACAATTCTCAACTGTAAAGTTGAGACATCTCTGTTTCCAGCTTCCCAGGGGTCCTGGAGAGCCCTCTTCTGTAAGTAATATACAACATTGTATGGATATAATATGGTTTATTTAACTCTTTCTTGGATGCTTATTTATAGTTTCCAAATGTCCTATTAGAAAAATCAAGGGGCACCTGGGTGGCTCAGTGGGTTAAGCCTCTGCCTTCGGTTCGGGTCATGATTTCAGGGTCCTGGGATCGAGCCCCGCATCCGGCTCTCTGCTCAGTGGGGAGCCTGCTTCCCTTCCTCTCTCTCTGCCTGCCTCTCTGCCTACTTGTGATCTCCATCTGTCAAATAAATAAATTAAATCTTTAAAAAAAAAAAAGAAAAATCAAGGACTGTGCATGATTGGCTAGAAATCTGTACTAAAAAATAAAACATATATAATAGAAATAAAACAGCCCACTAAGTTTTGAAAAATTGGTGTCAATGCTTAATGTTGAAAATTGCAAAACAATATTGTAGGGACCAACATTTTACTTTTTTAATTTTTATTTCATCTTGAGGGGGGACCCAACATTTTAGCACATGATAAAATTTGTAACTAGGAATAACATTTTCATTGATCTGTCATTTCATATTTTCTCTTTAAAAAATTAATTTGGTGTTCTCCTTTTTTATCATTATCTATAGTCATATTAGAAACCAGCCTGTCAGTCTCTGTCTCTTTATATTATAAATATAGGCACTGAGATTACCATATTGCTGTTACTTATAATTTGCTCTGAAAAACTCAGCATAGTTTTGCAACTCTCTTAAAATAATCATCATCTCTCCCCCATCTCCCTCTCTAACCCAGTGACTCTATTTGGTATGAAGACCTAAAAATATATATAAATTTAAACTGCATGCTAATGAAACATGGAATAAAAAACTAAGAGGAAATGAAAATGATGCACAATGTAGATTTTTATCAGCACAAAAGATTTGTTTCAACTTCTGGGTTTTGTAAAGATCTGAACTTATGCAGTGTAAAACTGACATTAAGATAAAATCAAAAAAACTAAAGAACTGTGTACCTGCTTCATAAATCAGTGGAGAATGCTAATCATTTGAAATCACTATTCACTAAGCTACTTTAGCATAGATACAATTTTTAAATCAGTTGAAAAAACTAGTCTTAGTGATGAAATCTAAATATTTTGAGATATGGTTTTAGTTTAGAAATTACTGTGGCATTTATATTTGTTATAATGTTACATGTTTCCCCAGTTGTCTTCATTTGTTTGGTTTTGGGATTCGTTTTTAATAGTACTTATTTCAGAATAAGAATAAAAAACAACCATAATATTCTTTTATATTTTGAAGGTAATTCTTGACGATGTAGCCTTAATTTTTCAAGTGACTGCACAAATATAATTAGTGTGTTTTTGGTGGCAGTAATGATTTTTTCAGTCCTTTATTAATATCTCACTTTTTCTAGGGTTTTTTTTTCCTATTTACGTTTTCAATTCTGTGTAATTAAGCAACTAATAACCAAAATGATTTTTTTTTTTTCAAGATAGAGAGTGAGTGCAGAGAAGGGTAGGGGGAGAGGGAGCGAGAGAGTCTCAGGCAGGGTCCATGCATAGCACAGAGTACTACATGACGCTTGATCTCAAGACCTCAAGTTCATGACCTGAGCCAAAATCAAGGGGTGGACACTTAACCTCCTGAGTCACCCAGGTGCCCCCCAAATGAAAATTTTAAGCTTCTTTTAGTTAGAATCTAAAAAACGTAAATAGAACCTGAAGTCTGAAAGCAGCCAATTTTAAGAAGAATGATTAGTTTAAAAAGCTTTAACCCTGTGCTTAAGCATAATGGAATTAGAAAGCTACCACTTTTAAAATCCCTGATGCAATGTAAGTATTATTTATCAGGACAACCATCTCCTGCTTTTGAACGCATGCCATTAAGAAGAAATGAGAGTTCTATTTTGAAGAATGTCTCATTACTTTATTAGTAAGTAAGCTATAAATTACTTCGAAGCATCATGGAGTTCATAGTGTTGTTTATTGTTTTTACTTTTGCGAGGTTTAATAGCTACTCTTAAAATATTTTAAAAGCTTTGAGTATAAAAGTCCTCTGTTTTTTATACACACACACACACACAACACACACACAACACACACACAATTTTTCTGTTTTTAACTATTTTGTTCTTCTTAATATAGTTGGATTAGAGGGGGTTCTGAGAGAATTGTAATTTTTGATGTATAAAAATCTGTTTTGTGAGTGCAAATTATGTATTGAGACTCTTTTCCTAGAGTATAATTTAAAAGCACTCAGCAATCTAATTATCTTTGCCTTTACTAAAAAAAAAAAAAAATTAGAATAACAACTTTGCCTTTTCTAAGAGTATTACTTTGCAGAAAAATAGCTTGTGTCCTTGTATTAGTGAAGAGAGGAGTGGAGTCCTAGTCTAATGGTTTCTAACATTTTTCTTTTTGTCTGTTTTATATCAACATTTAGTACTTTTTTTCCCTATTATGGGATTATTTTATATTATTATGGACATTATGTAAAAACAGTAAAATATTACAAAAATTCATTTTTTTTCTTTTTTTTTAATTATTTTAAGGGTTTTATTTATTTATTTATTTTCAGAAAAACATTATTCATTATTTTTTCACCACACCCAGTGCTCCATGCAATCCATGCCCTCTATAATAGCCACCACCTGGTACCCCAACCTCCCACCCCCCCGCCACTTCAAACCCCTCAGATTGTTTTTCAGAGTCCATAGTCTCTCCTGGTTCACCTCCCCCTTCCAATTTACCGCAGCTCCCTTCTCCTCTCTAACACCCCTTGTCTTCCATGCTATTTTTTATGCTCCACAAATAAATGAAACCATATGATAATTGACTCTCTCTGCTTGACTTATTTCACTCAGCATAATCTCTTCCAGTCCAGTCCATGTTGCTACAAAGGTTGGGTATTCATCCTTTCTGATGGAGGCATAATACTCCATAGTGTATATGGACCACATCTTCCTTATCCATTCATCCGTTGAAGGGCATCTTGGTTCTTTCCATAGTTTGGCGACCGTGGCCATTGCTGCTATAAACATTGGGGTACAGATGGCTCTTCTTTTCATGACATCTGTATCCTTGGGGTAAACACCCAATAGTGCAATGGCAGGGTCATAGGGAAACTCTATTTTTAATTTCTTGAGGAATCTCCACACTGTTCTCCAAAGAGGCTGCACCAACTTGCATTCCCACCAACAGTGGAAGAGGGTTCCCCTTTCTCCACTTCCCCTCCAACACATGTTGTTTCCTGTCTTGTTAATTTTGGCCATTCTAACTGGTGTAAGGTGATATCTCAATGTGGTTTTAATTTGAATCTCCCTGAGGGCTAATGATGATGAGCATTTTTTCATGTGTCTGATAGCCATTTGTATGTCTTGATTGGAGAAGTGTCTGTTCATATCTTCTACCCATTTTTTGATATGTTTGCCTGAGAAAACTATAGAATTTTCATGAAATAAATTGAAGAAGTAGGGAAGAGACAAGATGGCAGAGAAGTAGGAGGTGCCATTTCAACCTGTCCCCTAAAGTGAGCTGATTACCTCCCAAAGAAATCTCATCACCCATGAAATCAGCCTGAGATTAGAATTATAAACTTCTGGATCTCTATGGGGGCAGAAGACGCCAGTGGGCAGGTAAAGCAGAGAGGAAACATCGGACTGATATCAGAAGATAAACAAAAGGGGGGAGGAGCCACCAGAAGCGACCCATTGGAATTGTACCCCAATACAAGAGTATCCTGTGATTGGGGACTAGTATTAATTTGGATTCTGGTGGAAAGCACTCAGAAAGAGAAAAAGATCTTAAGGGGGAAATTGGAACTGGGTATTTAGGCACAGGCACTTAAGCCCACGGACCCAGGATGGCCACTGTGAGTGGGAATCAGAGAATGCAGTAAAGAAGTCCGGTCTTGGTCCCTGAGCCACCAATGCGCCTGAAAGCATCTGGGTGGCAGCACCCCAAGGAAGTCTGGCGCGCTCTAGAACCACAGCCTTTTGTGCTCTGCATGCATGCTATGACAAGGGTCTGAGTCAAGCTCCACACCCTCCCCTGAAAGAGGTCCATGCAGGAGCTAGATGGTGTTCTCTAGGACCAGGAAACTCTGAACACTCTCAGACCATGCCAGTGTGAAAATATGAATGTGCTATCTCTGGTTGGGACCTCTCTGGCAGTCTGGACCTGCCCAGACAGCCACGGCTAGTATTTCTCGTGGTTTTTTAGTACAAGAAGGAGTTCCTCGGTATGTGCTTTGGTGAGTGCTGTGAAGTGTGTAAACCTGGCGATTCACAGACCTGTACCCCTGGGGATAAAAATACATGTTTATAAAAAACAAAAAAATTATTAAAAAAAAAAAAAAAAGAAGGAGTTCCTCTGACCTCAGAGACCATGAATGGGGACATGCTTTGTCAGTGGCAGAGGGGGAATTTATGTGCTCTGGAGCACCCAGAGGGGAACAGACCGAGGCTTCTCTCTCAGACAGAGGTCAGGGTGCAAGTTGCTTCCCTCTAAACCTCCAAAGAACCACCAAAAATTCATTTTTAAATTACTTCAAGAGCCCTGCTTGCAAAGCCTATCATGCTAACTTATCTAAATACAGACCAAAAACCTATGAAAAACTTAGTGTTTTCTTCCTCTTAAAGTAGAATAATGTCTACTATTATAAAATAATGCAATGCATAGCATGCTTAAAAGCAGTCTAGTTTCCCTATAAACAAGGAAGCAAAAATAAATATCCAATATTTCTGATGCTCATTCTAAGTCTTCTTGTTACATATTAAATTTCAGAAAAATCCTGCCCACCAATAAGTTGTAAGATGGGAATTCGCTAACCACAAACATTAGTATCATTTTGAAAAATTACTTTTATCTTCTTCAGAAATATGACATGTCAAATATTAAAATAGAGTAAGTTATCTGTGGTCTTTTATAATTGCAGATCCCTCAAAGTGGGTGTTTTTCTTTAATTTTCAAAGGTTATCTAGACTATTTTGATATCTGCAAAATATTTAAAACTTTTGAAAGACTAGTAACTATTAATAAATAAAGGCCTCAGATTCTAGTATTCCTTTATATTTTGTTGTTGTTGTTGTTGTTGTTTTACTTCCAGTTGTCCTACAACTATTGAGGTAAATCTGTAAAAAAGTAGTTTGTCGTGTAAGTAACGGTGTTGGCATTTAATGACCTAGAAAAGATGAAGACTCTAAACAACTCTAATTTTCTTCTATTATATTAACAAGTTTGAAAAATTTTCTCAGGAGTTAGCTTGCAGCTATATTGAGTATTTCCTAATGTTTCATTTGTGATTATTTCATACTGAACCAGAAAGATAGCAGAAAGATGTAAAATATCTGACACATGAGGAATTTTCTGCAGAATATGTTTAGATGTTTATATTTTCCTTGGGAAAAATAATACTTAAATATAGTCTATATTTAAATATAAAGTGAATATACTCAATCCAGCACCAATTCTTATTAATTATTGATTTTATCTCCTATGTTTTTCTCACTTTCATCCATATCCTCTTCATCTTCACTAATCCATCCTCTCTGGGCTTCTGTCATCTCTCACCTTGATGACTTCTGTAGTATTGTAACAGGGGTACCAGCATCCAATCTGCTCCATCCTATTCTTCCCCCTTAGGTAGCCAGAAATTCAGCCTGGTTAGTTTTACTCTTTCCCATTTCATTCTCATACCCTGTCTATGAAAAACAATGACAATCCAAAATGAGTAAATGGAATGAATGATTGGATGGGTGGACGGGAAGAAGAAGAGAAGAGAGGAAAAGAGGAAAAGAAAGCCATTCCTAGTTTTCCAGGCTCCTTTATAGTGTGAAAAGAATACACCACCTAGAAGGGGCTGAAAGGCTGTGCATAGTCTGTCCCTGCCCATCGCATTTCCGTCAGACTCCAGTGCTCCATCCTCTTCACTCTAGCCATGCACACTGCCCATCTTTACTCTTTCATCCGCGTTTTCCCCTATCTGTTCTGTGTATATGCGTCACTTCTGCCTGTAACTGTCTTTTTTTCTCCTTCAACTATTTGATGCCTTTTCATCTTTAAGACATTAAATCAAATTCTGCTTTCTTAATAACACCTTTTCTGATTTCTCTGGTTAAATTTTCCTATTTAGGTGAAATTTAGGTCAAATTTTCCTATTATGATTTGTTGCATCACTGGATGGTATCTAGGTAGTAAGTTATCCTTAATAGCTTATCAGAAGTAAAACTTTGTATTTTGCAGTTTAATTGTATAATGCCTATTGCCACTCCACCTGCATTACAATGTAAGCCTTACCAGATCGAGGGTGTTATCTGTCTGCCTTTATCTTTCCTCACCATTGTTCAGCACATAGCATAGTGTCTGGTATATTACAGTGAGGAACAAGAGGGTGATGCTGATGATATTAGAAAAACTAATTGATCCTATTATATATCAGGCATTATTCTAAGTATTTTATGTGAATTATGTGTTTCATTTTCATTATACCCCCCGATATGTAGGTACTGTTATTTTCTTCATTTTATTATGGAGGAAACTAAGATTGTGGTAACATATACACAATAAATATTTGATAAGTACATCACTGAAAGATATTGAATGTGTTCTCATTGCACATTCACAATGTATCAGAGGTAATGTATTTATAAATGAGACATGCCCATAAGGATACTTAGATTTAGAAGTATCGATAAATTGTGTTTATAGAAGTAAAGGTTTCAGTCCATTAATAGGAATACCTACTCTTCTTCCTTGCTTTGGAGGAAATTAAATTAAAAAACCTTAGCTATTGCCTTAAGAGACAGAAGGTAGAGAAATGCTGGCCTGCTTTCTTGGTAAAGGCCTGGGGTGGCCTTGGTGGAGTTGGGGTGGGAGGACTGGAAAGAAGAATTATAAAAATCTCTGAGTCCTTCTTACAGGATGTTCAAATTATATTCATTCCTCTTTGAGTGGTACTCTGAGATACAATTCTGCTCTTCCCAAAAAGACAAAGATCCAGCCACTTGGTTTAAATTAATCCAAGAAGAGCCATTAAGATCTCATCTTTTCTTTACAACATTCATTTCAGGTAAATAACATGTGGCTACTGTGATTTTCTTACCCCAAGACATAGGGTAAGCCGTGTGGGTGCTAGTGTCTTCCTTGTCCAGGATTCAGTAAATGGGTCTCCTCCCTTGAATAAGCTTTTAAGTTTTTCTGTTTGGTAAATGTCCAAGAACAGATTAGAGAGGAGAGTATTCCTCTGCCTAATTCACAAAATCTGTATGTGACAGTATATTAACAGAACTTTTTAAACCCAGTGATCTATATAGAACATAAATTATATAAATCCTACTATTAAATATAGAAATACTTGTTTTTTTATCAGTCAAGAAGAGTTACCACTAGTGTTAGGAGGTTAATAATTACCTGCAAAAAAACTATAATTCATCAACAGTTCTTGAGTAGGTACGGTGTACCAGACCACTTAAGCAAGCAGTATAGTGTAATAAATGTGGAGATAGAAAATATGGGCACAGAGATGCCAGAGAAGCTTATGAAAGGGAAATATTAGTAGGGTATTTTAGTTTAAGAAAAGCCTCTTAAACATTTCACCTCAAAACCCAGAGAATGTAGAGGAGTGTGTGTGTGTTTGTGTGTATGTATTTTCTTTTAACATAATAAAAATAGAATCGTACTTTATGTATACATTTTTGTGTATGTTTGCATAAAATGCACACTATTTGGGGCTTTTTCACTTAATATAAGTGTGCATAGATCTACATTATTGCCTTCTAAGAAAACTTCATGAATGTCTATTCGTGTGTTCAGGCCTTTTTTTGAATTCTGGAAGTGAGATTGCTGAACCTAGGATTTGTGCATTTTAAATTTTGAAAGATTTTGCCAAATCACCTCCAAAATGACAACACTAGTTATATAATATCTCTATTAAAAGTTTAGGTTATGCAATTTGATGATATAAACACTAAATACAAGAAGAGACAATTCTTACGAGGGGAAAATACACAGTTGCAAAGAAAAAACAAGATATTAAGCATAATTAACAAATAAATACTAATCAAGATACAGAACTGTGTCTCCATGATGAATTAGTGAAGGTAATAAAAATATCCCTGGAGGCAAAACCACAGTGTAACTTCAGCTCCCAACCATTGCTGTTAGTGTAATGAAACCACTGTGGCTAGTGTTGTGCTTAAAAGAAATCTGGATAGTTTGGTGAAAACAGTCGAGTTAACCAAAGAGAGAATGGCTGCTGGAGTCCTGAGGCCCTGGATACTTGGCAGATTTAGCCATTTTTTAATTACTCAAGGTGCAATGCCAGAATCACTTGGGGAGCAGTTTCCTACTATACATGCTGGTATCCGTTTTGGTAAGAGTCATCCAGACCGGTGTTAAGTGATGGCTCATTGCGGTTTTGATTTGCCTTTCTGTGGTTAGTGATGTTGAGCACGTTTGCTTGTACAAAGGGCCAGGGTTCACAGAAGCCTGCTGCTGGCCTGTGGCATAGATGCTTCCTGGGGCTGCGGGAACTGCCATGGGCTGCCAGACCAGGGGTCCTGGGGTGTATCAGGGGCCTAGGTTTGCAGGAGCCAGTAGGGAGTACCTAAAGGCCTTGGGAGTTGGCCTGGTGCTGGAGAAGGGAGTCTGTGATGAAAAGGGACATTTGTTTACTTACTTTCTCCAATGGGGGAAGGTATCTATCTCTCTGCCCTGTGCTGCCTGGGCTTAGAGGTGGTGTGATAGGGGATGCTGTGAATCTGTCTTTCCTACTCTCCTTAGTACATATTTTCTTATTTCTGCACTTCACCCACGTGCTGTAATCCTTCACCTGGAATCCTTCGGTCTTGTGAAGTTATTTTCATGCACAGATAATTGTTCAAATTGGTGTTTCTGGGGGAAGGGACAAACACTACAAATTCTGATGCTACCATTTTGCTGATATCACTGAGTTTTTCTTTTTCAGATAGTTGTTGGAGAGGCTTACAGTAAGGTTTTGTGCTTCATCACAGATACTGTATTTGCTTGGGGCATATTTGTTTTTCTCCTTTAACACTTTTCTAAGCCTCTTCTTTAGTGTTTGTGGATTTCTGTCTAAGGCACTTCAAAGCTAGTAACAAGTAACTGTTGTTTGGTCTTGTTTGTTCTGTTTTGTTTTGTTTTGGTGCTCTAACTTTGTAAGATTATAGGAAATGGAGGGAAAATGCAGAAAAATGAATAATTTAATTTGGATCTGCTCCATAGTCATATTTACTCTGTGTATGTCGTTTTTACCCTGAGTGGGCAGAGGTGGCATCAGTTGGTTCAACAGGGTCAGCTGCCCACCCATTGACCGTTTCATTTTGTAACATGTAAGAAAGAATTTGAACCCCATTTCATTTCTTCTTTGCTGTGTTTCTCCTTATCGTATAAGCTTCTAAACTTCTTGCCTTTATCTTTGTATTCCTAAACACAGACACCTGTCTGCAGACATTGAGTTATTTACAGACTTCTACAGAGAAGCACTCCCTTGGATAACCATAAGTTGTGATTAAATAGAACACATGTCCTGCCTTTGTTCTTTTTCTAAATAATATAGAAAGGATTTAAATGATAGAAGTAGGTATACAATGGGACAGGTAATTTTCTTAATTACAGTAGTTTTCAGCAGCTAAGGTTTTGCCATAATTTGTTGATGTTAGAATCTTACCTTCATCTGTCTCTCCTGTCCAGTGGCAGACCACAAACTTTTGATTAATTGTTCTTGAATTGGCAAAATCTCAAGTAGAGAATGTGTGGTGTTAGTTCGGAGAGTTAAAATTGGTAATTTGAATTACTTCAGAATTACTACAGAATACTGTTTTTATTTAGTTCATTGCATTTGAAGTTTTAGTAGTTTGGTATTGTAATTTATGACATTTTAAAGTGTTTTAGTAAGAAATTGATCTTCAAATTGAGCCTTGCACATGTGGCAGGAAAGAGAAGAAAAAAAAATAACTATAGCAAACTGAGGAAACCTGTACTCTCTGAGTCATACCCCAACTGTACAGAATAAAACTTACCACAGGACAAGTATCTACCACAAATTATTCACATGTCAAAAATGTGTCTTTAAGGGGCGCCTGGGTGGCTCAGTGGGTTAAGGGGCTCAGATCATGATCTCAGGGTCCTGGGATTGAGTCCCGCATCGGGCTCTCTGCTCAGCAGGGAGCCTGCTTCCTCCTCTCTCTCTGCCTGCCTCTCTGCCTGCTTGTGATCTCTCTCTGTCAAATAAATAAATAAAATCTTAAAAAAAAAAAAAAAGAGAGAGAGAATGGATGATTCGGACTTAAAAAAAATTTTTGGAAAAAAAAAATCTGTCTTTACGAGTAAACTGAAGAGGAATCATTGCAAATTGTTTCAGACTCTTGTTCTATGAGACTTTAATGGAATGAAATACTGTGGTATTATGGAAAAGTACTTATTTTTTATTTTTATTTTTTATTATGTTCAGTTAGCCACTATATAGTACATCATTAGTTTTTGATGTAGTGCTCAGTGATTCATTAATTGCATATAACACCCACGCTCATCCTAACACATGCCTTCCTCTATACCCATCACCAGGCTACACCATCCCCCCACTGTCCTCCCCTCTGAAACCCCGTTTTTTTCTTGGAGTTCATAGTCTCTCATGATTCATCTCCCTCTCTGATTTCTCCCCCTTCAGTTTTCCCTCCTTTCACCATGGTCTTTTGCACTATTCTTATGTTCCACATATGAGTGAAGTCATATGATAGTTGTCTTTCTCTGCCCTCCAGTTCCATCCATGTTGATGCAAATAGTGGGTATTCATCCTTTCTGATGGCTGAATAATATTCCATTGTATATATGGACCACATTTTCTTTATCCATTCATTTATTGAAGGACATCTCCAGAGTTTGGCTATTGTGGACATTGCTGCTATGAACATTGAGGTGCATGTACCCCTTCTTTTCACTACATCTGTATGTTTGGGATAAATACATACTGGTATACTTGCTGAGTCGTAAGGTAGCTTTATTTTTTTAACATCTTAAAGAACCTCCATACTGTTTTCCAGAGTGGCTGTACTAGCTTGCATTGTCATGAACAGTGTAAGAGGGTTCCCCTTTCTCTACATCCTCTCCAACATTTGTTGTTTCCTGTTTTGTTAATTTTTGCCATTCTGACTGGTCTAAAGTGGTATCTCATTGCGGTTTTGATTTTTATTTCCCTGATGGCTAGTAATGTTGAACAGTTTTTCATGTGTCTGTTAACCATCCGTATATCTTCTTTGAAGGAAGTGTCTGTTCATGTCTTTTGCCCATTTTTTGACTGGGTTATTGGTTTTTTGAGTGTTGAGTTTGAGAAATTCTTCATAGATCTTGGATACCAGCCCTTTATCTGTAATGTCATTTGCAAATACCTTCCTCCATTCTGTGGGTTGCCTCTTAGTTTTGTTGACTGTTTCCTTTGCTATACAGAAGCTTTTTATCTTGATAAAGTCCCAAAAGTTCATTTTTGCTTTTGTTTCCTTTGCCTTTGGAGTCGTGTCTTGAAAGAAGTTGCTATGGCTAATGTTGAAGAGGTTACTTCTTGTGTTCTCCTCTATGATTTTGATGAATTCCTGTCTCACATTGAAGTCTTTCATCAATTTTCAGTTTATCTTTGTATATGGTGTAAGAGAATAGTCCAGTTTCATTCTTCTGTATGTAGCTGTCCAATATTCTCAGCACTGGTTATTGAAGAGACTGTCTTCTTTCCATTGGATATTTTTTCCTAATTTGTGAAATACTAGTTGACCATAGAGTTGAGGGTCCATTTCTGCAGTCTTTTTTCTGTTCCATTGGTCTATGTGTCTGCTTTTGTGCCAGTACCATCCTGTCTTGGTGATGACAGTTTTGTAATATAGCTTGGAGTTAGGCAACATGATGCCTGCAGCTTTGTTTTTCTTTTTCAACATTTCCTTGGTGATTTGGCATCTTTTCTCGTTCCATACAAATTTTAGGATTATTTATTCCAGGTCCTTAAAAAATGCCAATGGTGTTTAAATAAGGATGGCATTGAAAGTGTAGATTGCTCTGGGCAGAATAGACATTTTAACAATGTTTATTCTTCCAATTCATGAGCATGGACTGCTTTTCCATCTTTTTGTGTCTTCCTCAGTTTCTTTCATAAGTGTTCTGTAGTTTCTAGACAATAGATCCTTTACCTCTTTGGTTAGGTTTATTCCTAGGTATCTTACGATTTTTGGTGCTATTGTAAATGGAATCTATTCCTTAATTTCTCTTTCTAGTTACATTGTTAGTGTATAGGAAAAACAACTGATTTCTGTGCATTGATTTTGTATCCTGCCACATTGCTGAATTGCTCTATGAGTTCTAGTATTTTGGGGGTGGTCTTTTGGTTTTCCACAATGAAGTGTCATGTCATCTGTGAAGAGAGAGAGCTTGATTTCTTCTTTGCAAATCTGAATGCCTTTTATTTCTTTTTGTAGTCTGATTGCTGAAGCTAGGACTTCTAGTACTGTATGGAACAATAGTGGTGAGAGTGGGCATCCCTGTCATGTTCCTGACCTTCAGGAAAGACCTCTCAGCTTTACCCCATTGAGAATGATATTCACTGTGGGCTTTTCATAGATGGTTTTTATGATATTAAGGAATGTTCCCTTTTTCCCTACACTCTGAAGATTTTTAATCAGGAAACGATGTTGTATTTTATCAGTGCTTCTTCTGAATCAATTGAGAGGATCATATGGTTCTTATCTTTTATTAATGTGCTATATCATGTTGATTGATTTTGAATGTTGAATCACCTTTGCATCCCAGGAGTAAGTCCCACTTGGTCATGGTGAATAATGCTTCTAATGTACTGTTGGAGCCTATTAGCCAGGATCTTGTTGAATATTTTGGCATCCATGTTCATTTAGGATATTGGTCTGTAATTCTCCTTTTTGATGCGGTCTTTGCCTGGCTTTGGAATCTGGGTACTGGAATCATAGAACAAGTTTGGAAGCTTTCCTTCTGTTTTTGATTTTTGAAAGAGCTTCAGTAGAATGAATAGGTATGATTTCTTCTTTAAATGTTTGGTAGAATTCCCCAGGAAGCCGTCTGGCCCTGGACTCTTGTTTTTTGGGAGGTTTTTGATTACTGCTTCAATTTCATTACTGGTTATTGTTCTATTCAGATTGTCTGTTTCTTTCTATTCCAAGCTGGATAGTTTATAAATTTCCAGGAAGGCATCCATTTCTTCTAGATTGCTTAATTTGTTGACATAGAGTTGCTGGTAATAATTTCTAATAAATTGTTTCTTTTTCTTTGGTATTAGTCATGAACTCTCCCCTTTCATTTATGATTTTATTAATTTGGGTCCTTTCTCTTTTCTTTTGGGTAAGTCTGTCCAGAGGTTTATCGATCTTATTAATTCTTTCAAAGAACTAGTTTCTAGTTTCGTTGATCTGTTCTACTGTTTTCCTGATTTCTATTTCATTCATTTGTGCTCTAATCTTTATTCTATCTCTTCTCCTGCTTGGTTTAGGTTTTATTTGCTGTTCTTTCTCCAGCTCCTTTAGGTGTAAGATTAGCTTGTGCATTTGGGATTTTTCTAATTATATGAGAGAGGCTTGGATGTCTGTGTATTTCCCTCTTAGGATCACCTTTGCAGTATCCCATAGGTTTTGGACCGATGTGTTTTCATTATCACTAGTTTTCATGAATTTGTTTAAATTCTTCTTTAATTTCCTGTTTGACCCATTCATTTTTTAGCAGAATATTCTTTAACTTCCAAGTATTTACATTCCTTCCAAATTTTTACTTGTGATTGAGTTCCAGTTTCAAGGCATTGTGGTCTGATAACAACCAGGGAATAATCTCAGTCTTTTGGTAGTAGTTGAGACCTGATTTGAGACCCAGTATGTGGTCTGTTCTGGATAAAGTTCTGTGTGTGCTCAAGAAGAATGAGTATTGTGTTGTCTTAGAGTGAAATGCTGTGTGTATATCTGCGAAGTCCATCTGGTCCAATGTGTCATTCAAAGCTTTTGTTTCTTTGCTAATCTTCTGCTTAGATGATCTGTCCATTGCTAAGAGTGGAGTGTTAAGCTCTCCTGCCATTAATGTATTATTATCAATATGATTATTTTGGTTAACTGCTGGTTTACGTAGTTGGCTGCTCCCATGTTGGTGGCATAGATATTTACAATTGTTAGATTTTATTGTTGGATAGATCCTTTAAGTATGATATAGTTGGACAAGCATTAAGAGATTAGAGCAAGATCTTTATGACCTGTGTGCACAATATAAACAATTTCTGTATTTTTCTATATTATATGTGATTAGTTATGTTTTAGGGTAACCAGGCACTATATCCTTCTAGGCTTATTCTGATGAGGGTAGACTTCAGCATGTATGTCCTGAGATTGTTGGAAAGTGTTTTAAAGTGTTTTAAGTGTTTTAAAATGTTTTCAACAAAAATAACTACCAAGAGAATTATAGTACAGCTGTATACATGTGTAGTCTAACAAGTATTTTAAATGTTTCTTCTTTGTTCCCAGAACTCTGTGCTCTGTTTCTTCAAAGGTTTTCTAATTTCTTGTTGAATTACCCTTTGTTTATTTAGTAAATGTTACCTATGAAATATTAACTGAAAATTTTGTGAGAATTTTTCTGCTAACATGAGAATACAAAGATACATTTTAGATTACATTCTTTATGCTTTAGCTTGATCATATCTTTACTTTCAACAAAGAATATGAGGTAAGAATACCTCTCTACTTGAAGATTTTCCAATTAATTTCTATATTTCTATTTTATAATTAAAAGCTGTGGTCCTTGGGGCGCCTCGGTGACTCAGTGGATTAAGCCGCTGCCTTTCACTCAGGTCATGATCCCAGGGTCCTGGGATCGAGCCCCGCATCGGGCTCTCTGCTCTGCGGGGAGCCTGCTTCTTTCTCTCTCTCTGCCTGCCTCTCACGGACTTGTGATCTCTGTCAAATAAACAAATTAAATAAATCTTTAAAAAAAAAATTTAGTCCTTGACATAAATAAATAAAACTAGATACTTCAAAAGACACTGTGCTTTACTGTGAGTGGGTACTCGTGCATGTGAATTGATGGGAGAGGAAGGAACATAAAAATGTAGAAAAGGAAATAGTTGGAACTAACTGATTTGTTGTAGTGTCCCCAGGGCAGGTATAATTTGGAAGCTGTCAGATTCCATTATGGGGGCTGTTGCCATCAATCAGAGCTGATATTTGTATAGCAGAGGTTAGTATAACTGTAATTATATGTATGTTTATTGAATCTAAAACGTGTGACATTTTAGCTTTATTCTTTAAATTAAAACATTCATGTAATCTATAAACTTGTTGGTTGAGTATGTGATTATGTATTTTAAAAAGGAAGATAGAATTCCTAAATCCTACAAATGGTTGCCTGGACTACATCTATAACATTAGAATGTGATTTGTAACAATTACAGGATGACTATTTTCATCAGAGAAGATGTATTAATGAAGCATTCTTGAATATTGCTCTTTAGTTTAATTAAAAGATCACTTCCATTTTCAACTAAGTGTACCATATTCATTAATTGTAAGACACAATTTAAAAATATACTTGATAGTGAAAACAACCATAAAACAAGTAACAAAATGACAATAAATACATATCTATCAATAATTACTTTGAATGTAAATGGACTGACTGCTCCAATCAAAAGCCATAGGGTGCATTGATAAATAAGACCCATTTATTGCTGCCTACAAGAGACTCATTTCACACTGAAAGACACTTGCAGATTGAAAGTAAGTGGATGGAGAAACAGTCATCATGCAAATGGAGTTGAAAGAAAGCTGGAATAGCAATACTTATATTGGACAAAAGAGACTTTAAAACAAGACTATAACAAAAGACAAAGAAGGACACTCTATAAGAATAAAAGAGACAATCCAACAAGAGGATATAACAATTGTAAATATTTGTGCACCTAAATACATAAAACAATTAATAACAAGGATGAAGTAATCAATAGTAATACATAATGGTAGAGGATTTTAACATCCCACTTGTATCAATGGACAGATCATCCAAGCAGAAAATGAACAAGGAAACAGTGGCTTTGAAAGATGCACTAGACCGGATGAACTTAACATACATATTCAGAACATTCCATCCTAAAACAGCGTTATATCCATTCTTTTCACGTGCACATGGAACATTCTCCAAAATAAATCACATATTAAGCCACAAAACAAGTCTCACCAAATTCAGAAAAACCAAATTCATACTATGCGTATTTTCAGACCACAACAGTATGTAAATAGAAATCAACCATAAGAAAAAATCAGGAAAGAGAACAAATATGTGAAAGTTAAATAATATGCTATTAAATAATGCATAGGTCAACCAAGAAATCAAAGAAGAAATCAAAAATCACATGGAAACAAAAGAGAATAGTGGTCCAAAATCTTTGAAACTCAGCAAAAGCGGTTCTAAGAGTGAAGTTCATAGCACTACAGGCCTACCTCAAGAAGAAAGAAAAATCTCAAATAAACAACCTAACATTACGCATAACAGAGCTAGAAAAAGAAAAACAAACCCAAACCCAGCAAAAGGAAAGAAATAATAAAGATTAGAGCAGAAATAAATGATGTGGAAACTGGAAAAACAGAACAGGTCAATGAAACAGGAGCTGGTTCTTTGAAAATATCAGCAAATTTGATAAACCTCTAGCCAGACTCATTGGAAAAAAAAAAAAGAGAGAGAGAGAGAAAAATCCAAATAAAATATCTAAAGAAAGAGAAGTAATAACAACCAGCACCACAGAAATACAAACAATTGTAACAGTATATTATGAAAACCTATATTCCAATAAATTGGACAACTTAGAAGAAATTAATAAATTCCTAAGAGCATATAATTTACAAAAACTAAAGCAGAAGAAAGAACGTTTAAACAGACTAATTACCAATAATGAAATTGAATCAGTAATCAAAAAACTCCTAACAAATGAAAGTCTAGGACCAGACAGCTTCACAAGCAAATTCTATAAACATTTAAAGAGTTAAATACATATTCTTCTCAAACTATTCAAAACAACGAAGTGGAAGAAAAACTTCTAAATTTATTCTCTGAGGCCAGTATCACCCTGATCCCAAAACCAGATGAAGGCACCCCCCCAAAAAAAAAACAAAAACCTCTAGGCCAGTATTTCTTAATACAGATACAAAAACCCTCAACAAAATATTAGCAAACTGAATCTAACAATATATTTTAAAAAATCATACACATGATCAATTGGGACATATACCTGGCATGAAAGGTGGTTCAGTATTCTCAAAACAATCAATGGGATATGTCACATCCATAGGGAGTAGGATAAAAACCATATGATCATTTCAATAGATGCAGCAAAACTATTTGACAATGTGCAATATCCATTTATGATTAAAAATCCTCTGCAAAATAGGTCTAAAGGGAACATACCTCAACATATTAAAGGCCTTATATGGAAAACTCACAGCCAATATCATATTCAGTGGTGAAAAACTGAGAGTGTTCCCCCTAGGGTCAAGAACAAGAGAAGGATGTCCAGTCTCAGCCCTTATATTCAAAATAGTACAAGAGGTCTTAGCCACAGCAGTTAGACAACATAAGGAATGAAGGCATCCAGATTGATAAGGAAGGAGTAAAACTATCACTATTTGTAGTTGACATGATACTGTATAGAGAGAAGACCACCAAAAACTTACTGGAACTGATAAGTAAATTCAATAAAGTTGCAGGATGCAAAATGAATGTACAGAAATCTTTTGCATTTCTACATGCTAAAAATGAAGCAGTAGAAAGTAAAATTTTAAAATAATCCTACTTATAATTACATCAAAAACAATAAAATACTTAGGAATAAACTTAATCCAGGAGGTGAAAGACCTGCACTCCGAAAACTATGAGACACTGATGATGGGCATTCTAGATGATGCAAAGGAATAGAAAAGGCACTCCATGGTCATGGGTTGGAAGAACAAATATTGTTAAAATGTCTCTACTGCCCAAAGCAATGTACACATTCAGTGCAATCCCTATCAAAATTCCAGTATTTTTCACAGAACTAGAATGAACAATCTAAAATTTGTATGGAACCACAAAAGACCCTGAATAGCCAAAGTAGTCTTGAAAAAAGAACAAAACTGGAGGTATCCCTATTCCAGATTTCAAGTAATCTTACAAAGCAGTAGTAATTAAAATAGTGTGGTACTGGCATAAGAACACACATAGATCAATGGAGCAGAATAGAAAACCCAGAAGAAAGCCCACAATTATATGATCAATTAATGTTCAACAAAGGAGGCAAGAATATACATTGGGAAAAAGTCTTTTCAACACATGGTGTTGGGAAAACTGACAGCTACATTCAAAAGAATGAAACTGGAGCACTCTCTTTCACCATACACAAAAATACAAATGGATTAAACACCTAAATATGAGACCTGAAAGTGTAAAATGGCTTGAAGAGAGCACAGGCAATAATTTCTGACATTGGCCATAGCAAAATTTTTCTGGATATGTCTCCTAAGGAAGGGAAATAAAAGTAAAAATAAATGAACTATTGGGATTATATCAAAATAAATAGTTCTGCATGGTAAAGGAAACAACAAAACTAAAAGGTAACCCACCTAATGGGAGATGATATTTGCAAATGACATAACTGATAAGGGGTTAGTATCCAAAATATATTTAAAAAATACAACTCAACATCCAGAAAACAAATAATCCAATTTGGAAATGGGCAGAAGACATGGGCAGACATTTCTTCAAAGAAAACATATAGATGGCCAACAGACACATGAAAGGATGTGCAGCATCACTTGTCATCAGGGATGTGTAAATCACAACCACAATGAGATATCAACTCACACCTGTCAGAATAGCTAAAATCAAGAAGCAAGTGTTGAAGAGGTTGTTGACAAAGTAATCCTTGTGCACTGTTGGTGGGATTGAAAATTGGTGCAGCCACTGTGGGAAACAGTATGGAAGTTTCCCAAAACGTTCCTCAAAAAATTAAAAATAAAACTAACCTATTATCCCTTAATCAGGATATTGGCTATTTATCCCCAAAATACCGAAACACTACTTCAAAGCAATACATGCACCCCTATGTTTAGTATGGCATCATTTACAAAGCCAAACTATGGAAGCAACCCAAGTGTCCATCAATAAATTAACAGATAAAAAGGAGGTGGTAAACATAATGGAATATATTCAGTCTTAAAAAAGAATGAAATCTTGCCATTTGCAACAACATGAATAGAGCTAGACAGTATAATGTTAAGTGAACTAAGTCAGAGAAATACAAATACCATATGCTCTCATTCATCTGTGGAATTTAAAAAACAAAAAGCAAAGGAAAAAAAAAAGGACAGAGAAACAAACCAAGAAACAGACTGTTAACTACAGAGAACAAACTGATGATTACTAGAGGGGACCTGGGTGGAAGAGTGGATGAAATAGGTGATGGGGATTAAAGAATACACTTATCATGAAGAAAAGAAAAATTTCCTTGATAGTGTTTGTTTTTTTTTAACCTTCTTACTGACACTTACAGTGATGGTGTAGCTTATAATAATGGCTCCTGAGAATTGATGAAATAATAGTATTACATTATTAATCTATGGGATTTTAATGACTATATTTTGGTACTTTAGCATTCTATTTTTTTAAAAAGTCATTTATGTAATTAGTTTAAACATTTTCCCCCATTTTTTATAGTCTAAGTATAAAATTTCAAAATCACCTCTGAATTTTATAAAGGCAAGAAAATATGCTTTTATTTTTAAAATTTCTTATATTATTTAATATATTATTTTTATTGCTATAAAATTGGTTTATAACATATTACTTTCAGGTGTGCAACATAATAATTTATTCTTTGTATACACAACGAAGTGATCACCACAGTGAGTTTGTTTATCGTTCATCACCGTATACTGCACCACCTTCACCCATTTTACCCCACCCCAACCTCTTCCCTTATGATAACCACTAATCTGTTCTCTGTATTGGTAAGTTGTGTTTGGTCTTGTTTGTTCATTTGTTTTGTTTTTTAGATTCCTCATATAAGTGAAATGATTAGAGTACTTGTCGTTCTCTAATTTATTTCCCTTAGCATAATATCCTCAGGGTCTATACATATTATTGCAAATAGTTAAGTTTCCTTCTGTATTTTGTGACTGTTATTCCATTGTGTGTGTACATCTTTCTCCATTCATCCATTAATGAACACTTAGGTTGCTTCCATATCTTGGCTACTGTAAATAATTTGAAATCAGGGATGCCTCTCACTTAGTACTTCTTTCTCAAGATTGCTTTGTGTATTCTGGGTCTTTTATGGTTTCATACATATTTTAGAATTTTTCATTCTAGTTCTGTGAAAAATGCTGTTAGGATTTTGATATGGATTACATTGAATCTGTAGATTTTTTTAAAGATTTTATTTATTTATTTGACAGAGAGAGCGAGATCATAAGTAGGCAAAGAGGCAGGCAGAGAGAGAGGGGAAAGCAGGCTCCCTGCCAAGCAGGGAGCCCAATGGAGGCCTCAATCCCAGGATCCTGAGATCATGACCTGGGTCGAAGGCAGAGGCTTAACCCACTGAGCCACCCAGGTTCCCCGAATCTGTAGGTTTTTTAACAATATTAATTCTTCCAATCCATGAACACAGAATATCTTACTAATTATTAGGGTCTCCATCAATTTCTTTCATCAGTGTCTTATAGTTTTCAGTATGTAGATTTTTCAGTTCCTTGGTTAAATTTATTCCCTGGTATTTTATTCATTTTGATGTAATTGTAAATGGGATTATTTTCTTCATTTCTATTATAGTTTGTTATTAATTTATAGAAATAAAATAGATTCCTATCTATTCGTTTGGTATCCTGTAACTTTACTGAATTAATTTATTAGTTTTAACAGGGTTTGTTTTTTTTTTTTGGTGGAGTCCTTAAGGTTTTCTATATATAGTATCATGTCTTCTGATACTGATATAGTGACAGTTTCACTACTTCCTTTCCAATTTGGATACCATAGAAATAGAGAGGATCATAAGAGACTACTATGAACAATCATATATCAGCAAATTGGACAACCTAGAAAAAATGGATAAATTCCTAGAAACATACAATCTACTGACTCATGGAGAAAGAGAAAATATAAACAGACCAATACATCATATTAGTAGAATGAAAGAGAAAAATCATACCATAATCTTATTAAATGCAGAAAAAAATTTTGACAAAATTTAATGTCTTCACATTCCCTCATGTTCTTTGCAGCATTATCAACAGTAGCCAAGACAAGGGAACAACCCAAGTGTCCCCCATTGGATGAATGGGAAGGAAAATGTAGTGTATATGTACAATGGAATATTGATCAGCCATAGAAAGGAAGGAAACTCAAACTTTTCGACATGGATGGACCTTGAGGACATTATACTAGGTGAAATAAAACAGAGAATGACCAATACTGTGTGTTCTAACTTAAATGTAGAATATAAAAAAGATGAACTTAAATAGTAGAGTGGAATTTCGGGAAATGAGGAAATATTGGTCAAGGGATATAAACTGTAAGATGAATATGTTCTCAGGATTTGATGTACAGCATGCTAATTGTAGTTTGCAATGCTATAATATTAATATTAATATTAATGTTTAAGTGAACTACCAGATGATTTGGTTCTGCCAGGTCTCAGGTCATTTGGTATTTCTATCAAATGGATAAGCATTTTAAAACTAAAGACACCAAATTTTTGACACAATGGTTGTATATAACATCGCGACTGTGCCATTTTCCCAGTGGACAAGATAAAACTGGAACAGTTTCAAGTAATGATTTTTGTGTTTCTGAGGGAATAAGTACATGTATTGAGAGAAATTTAAGTTGACAGTAAAAATGTTGACGGTTAACCCATGCCCCAATATAAGAGCAGATGGAAATGTCTTGCATGAGTTCCAATTCATTAAGCAAATGTGACACTTCATGTTCTAGACATTTTAAGTTCAGGGAATTGAAGTGATGAAATAGTAATATAAATGAAGCCTCTTCTCACTGTGCTGAAAGTAAAGTATAATAAAATGCTAAAATGGATTTTCAAGGTTTCATCAGTATAGCTTTCTGATATCTGAAAAATTTGATTTACAATTTGTTGCCACATTGTCATCGCTGAAAGTTAATTATAAGACAGTATAAGCATCATATTCTAAGTTCATGGTGAGGTAGGTAGTCAAGCTTTATTATTTAAAAGTGTACCCTGTATCATTCCTAACATTCATGACTTAATAAGCTTACTTATTTAAATTTTTATATTAAATATACAGTGTATGAGAATTGTTGTTTTGAAAACAGATAGGCTTGTCTTCCAGGATTTTGAATGAAAAGGGTTGTTAATAAGTAATCCCTATATTTTGGATTATTCTAAAGTTGTCGTTATTCAAAGTAGAAGTTCAATTTGAATTTGTTCCAAGAGATTTTAATTCACAGTGAATGTTTTTACCCATTTTAGATCTCAAAATTTATTATACATGTTTATACTTAATTCCAGCAGCATATCCTTTCTGTAAAATTTGTTGTGATCTCAACATTGCCATTCAGCTTTAGCAACTTTGAACTAAGTAACTTTGGATTTATAGTATTTCGTATCTTAGATACGATTCACTAGTTTGTTAATTTCTCTTCAAGTACAGCTTCGAAATTTTGTCATTGATACAGTTCATTTCATAATGATAGCAGTGGTATCTCTAATAATGCAACAGGTCATATTGGCACATCATGTTTTGGATTTGTTAAGGAGTTTATATATAACTTGTACCAATCTAACAATTAAAAATAAAACAAAAATCAAGGTAATTATTGTCCCCATAGGTGACTTAACCAGATGTGAAACAACAAAAGTGTTGAAAGAACACTCTGACCCTCATCTCAGTGAACCCCTTCAAAGCACAGTTCAACTGTGATTGTCATCGGTCTCTAATCCTGATGAGAAACTGTAGTTTTGATTTATCTAGTATTCTTTGAATTGTCCACATATTGGCTCATTTCCTAATGTAGTATTACTATAGTAGAAGGTATTATTAAACTTGTCATCTTTTTCTCTGCAACAGGATGATTTTAGAGGAGACAGTTTAATGTGTGAAAAGCAAAGAGAATTTTCATTATAGTTTCATGTTAAATGGTCTGCTACTGTGAGGCTCACATAAATGCCTTGGGCTTAACCTCCTGCTCTACACGCCGTGGAATCTCCAGTGACTGTCTTTGGGTTGCAGTTGTGTGCCAGTTAGGCTGTATTGTTTGTATTATTTTTGGTACAAAATAGTGCATATACTAGTTGATACTAAAGGGCAATTTTTTGAAAACTGTGTGTCCGTAGTAAAGTTTCCTTCACATTTGGGTAGGTATAAACAGGTGACTATTCCTGGAGTGGATTCTTGGTTTCCTTCTTATTGCCTTTTAACATTTAGTTCACTTCATTGTCCCTTTTCAGGTAAAGGCCATTATCATTGTATGCAGTTTAAAAGATAGAATTGTTTGTTTTTGTTTTGTTTATTTTTTTTAAAGATTTTATTTACTGGAGACAGGGAGGGGCAGAGGGAGAGGGACAAGCTGACTCCCCGCCAAGCAGAGAGCCCAAAGCAGGTTCAATCCCAGGACACTGGGATTATGACCTGAGCCAACCAGGCACCCAGAATCATTTGTTTTTTTACATCATAAGACACTTTTCAAAAAAGCTTTGTATTTTGTACACTTTACTATAATTTTTTGACAGACTGTTATCTTTGAGTTTTAAATAACTGCTTAATGTCACACCTTACATGAAGCTAAATGAAATGAAATATTACTCTTGAAATGACAGTGTCTACAGTGAATTACATATCATCCTGGGATATTTTAAACACTTTTTCTTTGATCTGTATAAAGGTTGCCAATCATAATTCTTTTTGAATGACACATTTGTAATTTATATAAACTATGTGACTTTTTCTCTTTTTTTATTTTATCTTATCTTACAGATGCTGGTGACCACCCCAGAAAAATGGGATGTAGTGACAAGAAAGAGTGTCGGAGATGTAGCTCTTTCCCAAATTGTAAAGCTCCTTATTCTTGATGAAGTTCATTTGCTGCATGAAGATAGAGGACCAGTCTTAGAAAGCATTGTGGCACGTACTTTACGGCAGGTAAGTGGAAGTTATTTTTAAGCTTGTTTTGGAGGGATGTTTTTAAGCTTAAATATAGTGTTCAAGAATATTAATATGTATTATTCATGGGAATAAAGACAATTTTAGTATGGAGAAAACTTTAGGTATTTTATTTTCATATTGAAAGTACTCTTTCTTCCTTCCTTACAAGTCTTATTTTATTGAAGTCTCTAAAAATTAACCAAAGTAAATACAAGAAAACTTCTAAACCGTTTTTGCAAAGCCAATATTGTAATATTGTCTGTGAAGTGTTAAAGATATAACAGAACATAGGCAAATATTAGTGATTTCCTTCATTTTTCTCCCTGCCTTCTACCCTCTGAAAAAATCTGAACATGATTTATAAATTTTCTGGTATACTAGATCAAATAAAATATAAATCACCTCGTATGCATAATCTTAATCATTATTTTTTTAAAAAAGACATGTGTGCACAGTCTCTAGTTTTGGAGCTTTGTGGCTATTCATTAATAGTCCAAACAAAGACTGGTAAATTTACCAGTGTATCATGATTATTTTCTGCCAGCCCCTATTTTCATTAAGTAAAAAGATAAAGTGTCTCAGAATGCCCATGAGTATTAAAAATGGCGTTTGTTGTTAGATTTTACCTGTATAGAAAATAAATGAAAACTAGTTGCATCATTTCTTTTATACTTCATATGCTAAACAGCTCTGATCCAGGTCTAGATTTGGGAATTTAATATAAAAAATGGAGTGCAAAATTTTAAAAAGTTAATATTGCATTTTAAAATGCTTTAAAATATTGTGTTTTCATCTGGTAAATCCACCATAAAATTCTAGATGGTTAATAATTTAGCTATATCAGGGATGCCTGGTTGGCTCAGTTGAGCGTCTGCCTTTGGCTCCGGTCAGGTACCAGGGTCCTGGGATGGAGTCCAGCATCAGGCTCCCTCCCTGCTCAGTGGGGAGCAAGCTTCTCCCTCTGCCTTTGCCCCTCCCTCAGCTCCTGAGCACTTTCTCTGTCTCTTTCTCTCTCAAATAAATAAAACATTTTTTTAAAAATGATAATTTAGCTATATCAAACAAAACTTTGTTAGTACATTAAAGAAGACATAAGACGGGATTTTTTCATAACCTTGAGATAGAGAACCTCTAAGCAAAATTGAAAACTCCAAAGGTTGTAAAGGGAATATGTGGCCAGTTAAGACTCCTCCAAAAAGTTAAAAAATAAGACAAAATAATAAATTATTTGTAGCAATACAATAAATTTGTTTTATATTTAATAGTTATTAGAAATTAATAAGAAATACAAACTTTAAAAATTTGGAAAAATCATTTCACAGTAAAAATAAACATACTGAGCATTATAGAAAAGATGCTTAAAGGGACATGAGAGTTTTACCAGATTGACAAAAGTGAAAAAATGTAATTTGAAAGCACCCGCTAAAATCAACTCTGTGAGCCACCGGGTGGCTCAGTGGGTTAAATATCTGCCTTCGGCTCAGGTCATGATCCTGGGGTCAGGTCAGGGTCCTGGGATCAAGCCCCGCATCAGACTCTCTGCTCAGCAGGGAGCCTGCTTCTCCCTCTCCCTCTGCCTGCTGCTCTGCCTACTTGTGCTCTTCTATCTCTCTGTCAAATAAATAAATAAAATCTTTAAAAACAATAAAATCAACCCTGTGTTTTTACTTCTAGGGAGCTAATATATAGAAATAATAGCACAAACATATAGATATAATAACACCAGTGTTCTCTGTAGCTTTCTTGTTAATGCAAAATATGCTAGAAGCAACCGAGATGTCCAACAAAAGATGAAGTGGTTTAATAAATTATATTCGTACCATAAAATGCTGCATTACAGCCTTTAAAAAGAATGAGGTAGAGCTGTATGAACTGGACTTGAAAGATAGATTATATTCTCATTGAAATAGGAAGCTGTCCTCTATATATAGCACAATCCCATTTATGTAAAGGAAAAAATATACGATATATTTATTTTCTCATTCATTAAACTAATGAACGTATGCCAACCACATAGTTCTAGGTGCTATGGGTATAGTTAACAGAGTTCTTGCTTATCTTTAGATATTAAGTTTAGGTAGAGTAGGATGCATAGTCACAGAAGAATGTGCTACAAATTATAAAGGTGCTTTGCTAACAGAGATGGAATTCAACGGTTGTTTGGGACATGTTCGTATTTTACCATATTAATTTAAAAAACATGTATACATATACACATAAACACACATGCATAAAATGCAAAAGTCTGAAATACTCAAAATGACAAAAATCGGAGATTTTAGCTAATATCCAACGTAAGAATTTCAAGGATACGAATAGTTGTGAGACACAGGTGAAGCATGGAGAAGCCTGGAACTGCTTTCCAGGTCCTTTCTTGCCATTTTGGATTGGCTCTGGTTCAGATTTTACATAGGAGGTCTCAAAAAGAAGCATGCAGGGCATCATCTGCAGAAAAGAGAGCTATTTTAATCATTAAGTGTTTTATTTTATAGCATGATACTTATATAGCTTAGTGATGTTTTTCAGGGAGCCATGCCATAGGAATCCATACATTCTAGGATTAATTACGTTAAGCCGCCTAGAGAGACCGCATCCATCAACTAAAAGCATTATGAAGATAAGCACTTTCCTGTAACTAGAGAACATTAGAGGCCAAATGAATATCCTTAGTACATTTACCAGGAGGTCTGCAATAGCAAGTTTACAAGGGGATTTGACTAGGACATCTTTCCCGAGTACCTCTAGTTAAGGGAGCAAATAGATTGCAGACCTGCTGCTAATACTTCTGTATATATGTACACAGACACGTGTCATTATCTATTTCTCATATATATATGATATATGTGCAATATAAATTTATAAATATTTTGTTAACTTTATAAAGGTATAATTTTCCATATATAGTCTGTTATAAACCATATAAAGTTAAATGTATATAAACTAAATATATAAAATGGATTACAGGTTTGTTTATTACATATGTAATACAATTATAGAAATGTATACCATAATATATGATACAGGAATATAGTTTATAATATATATAACATCTAAATATATAATATATATGATAATATGTTTATCATACACAGTGATATCTCTCATCACATAATGAAACTCTGCTTCTGTGATTTAGCACTATTCTCATAAACTTGATGGATTGCTCTTTGTTATCTGAAGAAAAACGTTTAAATTCCTTATCTGGACATTAAAGACTATTGTGATCTATTTGTCTAACTTAACTTATGCATATTCCTTAGCTGTAATAGGTTCCAGCCACACAAAACTATGCATTCCTTCTTCTCTATTTCCTTTCCAATACCATTGACTCTTTTCCAGAGATGAAATTCATCTCACTGGAGCAGAATGTGTTATCAGTTATGAGATTAAAGGTTATAAATACAGAATTACATATCTTCATCACTCCACACATTCATCTGTTGAAAACCTGATATCCTTTTGAATCTGCCAAATATCACTTCTTATTTTAAGTGTTTCCTAGTACAAAATTCAAAATGAATTACACCTTTTCTGGATTCCCTTTCTGCTCCTTTACACAGTTTTAGCTCTTACCACTATTGTCCTTATAATTTCACTACTTGCTATAATTAATTATGTTTTCACTTTTATCCTTTACTAGATTTTAATACCCTTGATAGAAGGAGGTATTTGATTCTTCTTATTTCTTAATATGCTATGACAAAGCTCATAACTGTGGTTATTAAAAAGCAAAGGTCCTGTTTTTATTTGTTCCTTTTAATTACCAGATGCCCCCAGTAGATGGCAGTGTTTTATATAGCACATCAACATTTGTAACTGAAGTACGGTTAGAAGCTATTCTAATACCGTCTTGGTTGTGTTCAGGTTCAGGTTCAGGTTCTGTGAGTTGGTATTAGGGACCAAATTCACAACACACTTGGCATGACTGACAGGAATTTGGAAGAGAAAATTGTAGTAAAGGCCAAATCTGTTGTATATAACAATGCTGAACTAATACTAGTTGTCTTCTTAACTGTAATAACTTCAATTTTATTTAGGGGCAAATATCATTAAAAACTTACTGCATAGTTTTGGGCTAATGATACAGAAGAAGCTGTAAAATATTAAAATTTTTATAGTTTTCGGGGTGCCTGGGTGGCTCAGTGGGTTAAGCCTCTGCCTTCAGCTCAGGTCATGGTCTCAGGGTCCTGGGATCAAGCCCCACATCGGGCTCCCTGCTCAACGGGGATCCTGCTTCTCCCTCTCCCCCTGCCTGCAGCTCTGCCTACTTGTACTCTCTCTCCATCTCTTTGTCAAGTAAATAAATAAAATCTTGAAAAAGATTTTTTGTAACTTTGAACAATTAATACTTTTTAGGTGGATGTGTGTAGTTTATAGAACTTTGAGATTTGGTTTAACATAAAGTTCCAAGTTAATCTCATTTAAAAGAAAGTAATTCACGTATAGGCTATTATATATATTGAGAATAATAGGATTATGCCTTTAGATAAAAAATAGAGTAGTTTTAAATCGGATTTTTCACAGAAAAATATCTGGTGTTTGCAGAGTATCATGTATTTGACATGGAAATACTCTAAAAATATGTTCAGTAACTTTTATGTTGTAAGTAACTATTTTATTTTATTTTTTTAAAAGATGTTATTTACTTATTTGACAGAAATCACAAGCAGGCAGAGAGGCAGGCAGAGATAGAGAGGGGGAAGCAGGCTCCCTGCCAAGCAGAGAGCCTAATGCAGGGCTCGATCCCAGGACCCTGGGATCATGACCTGAACCAAAGGCAGAGACTTTAACCCACTGAACCATCCAGGCACCCCTCTAAATAATTATTTTAAAGCCAAAAATTACTTTTATTTCCTTTCAAATCACCACCAGTACTACCTAGAACTATTGTGTGTAATTAAAATCCTCATTCTAATCAGTATAAAAGATTCTCATCACAATATGTAAAGGAAGTTTCTTAAGTAATAGGTATATTCATTGTTTCCCCCATAGAGGGTTCTCTTGTTTTTAATTGGGTTTGTTTGGGATTTTGTTGCTATTCATAAGATTTTTTTAGTGAATGCAAATCCATGGTCAGATGTTGTATATGTATTTATACTCTAACTTCCATCTACCTCTATCACGTTTTAATCCTTTCTCCTTATGTTTTTGCAGTCTCTGTATGTATAGATCTCTGTCTTATTCATTGTATCCACATTACCTAAAATTTAGGTCCTAAGCCAGTGTTGATAGATGGCTAATTCTGAAAGTATTCATATTACTCACATTGAAGTCCTTTGCTTATATCCACTGAGTTTTTTAGACTGAGCTAACTTATCAACAGCCTTCTCAGAAACCTCTGAAGTTACTGATAGTAACCTCATAGGATCATAATGATATATTTTAATCACAAAGTGAGTAGAAATTTGGGGCCATTCCTTGGTTTTATGTTTCTGAGTATGTTACACTGTAATCAGAGAACGTGGCCTATTTTTTTTTTTTTTTTCGGTTTTGGAACTTACTGAGTTTTTTGTGACTTAATAATATATTTAATTGTTTCAAGATTCCTATAGCTATTTAATGTAAATTCCCATGTGTATTTTTCAGTATGGTGGGTAGAAAGTGCTCTTATGTGTCTATTAAATCAAGGTTGTGAATTACGACCCACAGAGTCAGACACAGGAGGATTCCCGACCTCTAAACTCAGTTCCGTCCACTCTCTCCTCTCATCATCTGCTTTCTGTTCAGCTTGTTACAGTCCTCCTTTGCACTTACTTTTTCTTCTGTTTGAAGGTTTTTATCCCCTGATCATCCCTCATATTTCTTTTTTTTTTTTTTTAAGATTTTATTTATTTATTTGACAGGCAGAGATCACAAGTAGGCAGAGAAGCAGGCAGAGAGAGGGAGGAGGAAGCAGGCTCCCCGCTGAGCAGAGAGCCCGATGCGGGGCTCGATCCCAGGACCCTGAGATCATGACCTGAGCCGAAGGCAGAGGATTAACCCACTGAGCCACCCAGGCGCCCCGATCCCTCATATTTCTTTAGCGATGATTTTCTTCCTTATCCCACCTAAGGTGGGACCCCTCCCATGCTACTTTTTATGCCATTACCCTGTTTTGTTTCACTCATGGCACTTAGCGATACCTGATAATGCCTAATTTGTTTATGAGTTTATGGTTGTCTCTCACTAAAATGTCAGCTCTTTGATTGTAAATACCCTGTTATGTTTACTGCATACTGTTATGTTTATTGTTATTTCCTGGTCCATCCTTGCCCTCACTCCAAAATGCATTTAGTTATACAATTGAAATCTGTTGACTGACTAATGAAATGGCAAAATCTTCTCTGACCTTATTTAAAATGCTGTGCTTGCTCCTCTGTAAGGAGTATTTGTTTGTTTGTTTGTTTACTCCCTTTTCTGACTATCTGTTGTTATATATTTTATTATTGAATCCCTTCTAGTAATAATGAACATCAAATTGGAACATACTTTGTCCCCTTTTTATTGTGAAAGCAGGTTTATAAAATCCTCACTAAAAATGAATGAACAGTGAATGAACAGTAATTTAACAAAATATGATTTCCAAGGCTTATTGAGTTGTTTTCTGGTTAATATCACCTAGAGGTAAAACTTTCTGAAGTATATTCAAAACCATATTTTGAAAATTCTCTTATTTATCCTTTTTCTTATTTATTTTCTTATTTTTTCATTTTCTTCTGTAAATTTAGGTAATTTATACATTTTTAAATAATTTTTACAAATCCACTGATTTGTAAGTTTAAGGAACAAATGGAACTGTTTCTTTAACCAGTCTGTAACTCTGCCAGACAAATGTTTATGTTGATTCAGTACTTGATAAACTCCGTTTAGGACTTTTGCCAGGGAGATTGTTTTTATATCCAGACAAATACCTTTAATTTGAAAGGAAAGTTGGTTTACAAGTTGCAGTTCTGATTCTCTCACAGAAGTGCTAAGAATCTTCTAAGGAGCTGTATATATTTCATAGGTGATGTTTTGTTTACCCTTCTGATAGGCCCAGATATAACCTCTAAACTCATCTCTAAACTTACAGAAAGAGTTTGGAAGTTACAGGGCCACAATTTCTCTTATACTTATAAGAAACATTTGTGTTGGGGAGTATACCCAGGCATTTGGATTTTTTCCAGCCTGTATGTACATTGTATTACAGCACGCAGGGAGAAATCTGGCCTTAGGAATTGCTCACTTAGGTGCAGAAAACTGAGGATACCAGCATGATGCAAGCAGATTTTGACCAAAGAAGAAACATAGGAAACTGAAGAAATAATTAAAATATTTACCCAAATGTCCTTTCATAAACCCCCTTATTTTACTTACGATAACAAGAGAGAATGACATATATTTCTAGATTTTAAAAAATAATGATAAGGTTAAATCTTTTATATGCATTCTCTCATTGGTCGATTAACTTGCCAAATTCATTCTAAATCATGTGTACTTTTTCATATCACATCAGAGGTTTTCAAACCTCAGATAAGAAACCAGTTTTCCAAATCAGACTTCTATTTAGAAGGGAGGCATACGGGGTGCCTGGGTGGCTCAGTGGGTTAAGCCTCTGCCTTTGGCTCAGGTTATGATCCCAGGGTCCTGGGATTGAGCCCCACATCAGGCTCTCAGCTCAACAGGGAGCCTGCCTTACCCCCCCTCCGCCTGCCCCTCTGCCTACTCTGACCTCCGTCTTTCAAATAAATAAATAAAATCTTTAAAAAATAATAATAATTTTTTAAAATATTTAATAACTTTTTTAAAAATTCAAAAAATAGAATCTTTTAATAAAAGGGAAGTATACAAAATATGAAAGCAGAAGAAATACAAAAATCACAGACGGAAAGATTATTATAAGGACATGGGCTGCAGAATGCTACCCAATATTTCTCCAGAACCCTTGAGTATAATGAATGGTCCTTTACTGTATCATAGTAATGATATAAATTATTCCCCTTAGGAACATTTTGTATCCTAATTCAAAATGGGAAGTTTGTATGTGATTAAAATGATTCTTTCTTTTGGCAAATACGAACATCCGTATTGCTAACATCGAGAACTTGAATAATGTAATTAATATGGTAAGGTGATCAAAAATGTAGAATTGCATATCCTATGAATAGGTAAATCTCAGGTCTCCATGCAACATTTTCTCAAAGCAGAAATTGAACACATCAGAGGCTTTATAAAATAAAATAGAAATTTAGAAATAACTTTTATATGATAAAATAATATATATACATCTATATAGATGTATATGCACACATACATACATATAATACATGCATGCACACATACATTCTACACTTTTATACCTGTTAAAATGAAAACTGAAAACTTAACCAACTGAAAGATTAATCTCCTGCCATTTAGAGGTGAGTAAGTGATCATGGAAGTAAAGGAGAGAAGAGAGAGGGATAGCACTCTTATATACCTAGAATTATAATGCAGAGTAAGAATTATACTCTTAAATGAAACGGGAATGGAGGGACCATAAATAAGTTAATTATTAAATGTTAAATGTTAGACAGTTTTAAATAGAATATTCTAACAAAAACAAATGGGAAAATAATAAAGCTGAAAATATTAACTTAATTATGAAATAACAAATTTTTTTAAAAAACTGAGTAAAATAAAGAAACCTCACAAGTCTAATCACAAGTAGAAAACCATTGAGTCAACAAAATTAGAAATGATAAAGACCTTTTACAGAATGTTTAGAAACTTAACAGGATGACAATACTATAAACCGTCATGAATTAGACCCGAAAACATAATTGAGAGAGAGAACTGGACATTGCTGAGTGCTTATGAGCAGCTCAATGGACAGACTCCTCTTTCACGGTCATTTCTGCATTTCTTTCTTTTTTTTTTTAATGTTCAGTTAGCTACCGTATAGTACATAATTAGTCCTGATGCAGTGTTCAGTGATTCAGTAGTTAATTAAGTATAACACCCAGTGCTCATCACGGCACGTGCTCTCCTCAGTACCCATCACCCTGTTCCCTCTCCCCCCATGTTCTGTCACCTCCCTCCTCCAGTTCATACCATCAGTTCTTTGTAAGTGCAGCACCTTAAACTCACCATCCTTTCTGGCCTCCCTCCCTGTCCGTTTTCTGGGATTAGAACCATTACCTGCGCTCAGCATGCCTTCCCTGATTTACCTGGGTTTAATCAGTGATCTCTCTCCATTATTCTCACAGTTTTCAGAAAGTGCTGCTATTAATCGGACACATCATAATGTTTGTTGTCATTATTACGCATAGACTCTAAGCTCCTGCTCTGTTGGCACCGTGCCTGCTATTAAGAGCTTAGCAGATAGTTGGTGAACAAATTAAATCAGTGTTACCAGCAGTGCTCAGAAACAAAATGAGAATATTACCCTACACCAATGAACACACAAAATGTGGCTCAATACACTTTTTGAGTAGTTTGTAATTTTTTCCAAAGTTTTGGCTGTTATTCCCTGCAATCAAACTTTCTGTTATGAATATAAAATTATTTTAATATAAGGTGCTTAATGATAATTTGTTAAGCCAATTTGAAAACTTCTCCTGTGTGGTATTTGTTTCTCAGAATTTCGTCTGTTTCACTGATATGCTCAACTATATGTTGCTATGATATAACAAAAGGAATACTATATAAAAGGTGAAGAATTATGGACTAAGTAAGCAATCTATAATTAGGGAAGGAAAATGCTTTTATAAATGAGTCTTCAAGAATTTTTTTTAAAGCCCCTGGAGAAATACGTGAGTGCCTGAGTCAGTTAGGCGTCTGACTTTTGATTTCTCCTCAGGTCATGATCTCCAGATTGTGAGTTGGAGCCTTGCATCGTGCTCCATGGTAGGCATGGAGCCTGCTTAAGATTCTCTCTCTCCCTTTGCCTCTGCCTCTCCCCACCTCTAAAATAAATAGTTAATTAATTAAAAAATAAATTTTTAAATTGTCCCTGGAAATATTTTTTTGAAGATTTTATTTATTCATCTGACAGAGAGAGATACAGCAAAAGAGGGAACACAAGCAGGGGAGTGGGAAAGGGAGAAGCAGGATTCCAACCGAGCAGAGAGCCCGATGTGGGGCTCGATCCCAGGACCCTGGGATCATGACCTGAGCCGAAGGTAGACACTTAACGACTGAGCCACCAAGGTGCCCCAGAAATAATTTTTCATTGAATGTATTGTAACACGTAGTTTCCAATGTTTCTGTCTTGCAGTTGTCATGCATTTTAAATTTAAATTTATAAAACATTAGAAATATTTTACCTTACTTATTTTGGACTTTTATGTGTTTAGTTTTTAGCACCTGAATTTATAAATTGGTAAAATTTAGACTAACATCTAATCCATGTATGTCACTTACCTTGTTATATTTTTAGAAAACAAAACAAAACAAAAACAAAAATCCTTTTAACTAATAGGATTTTCCAGTTGAGAAAATCTACTAAAATCACATTTTTAATTAGATTATTCCTGATGCCAGATTTAGGCGAGTTTTCTTTCATTTTATCTGCCTTTTAGACTATGTGTTGTGTTTAAACTATGTTTAGACTATGTGTTGGTTGGGGGGGAGTCCTGTTTTGTTGTAAATGTTTCATACTCTATATTTATTAAAACTTATTTCAAACTCTGTAAAAATCCAAATGGGTTGAATTTACATCAGATATTAAATAATATAACCCATGTAGGTGGAATCCACACAGAGTATGATAAGGATTCTTGGGCTCTCTGCAACCTTACCCAACTACTTGGATGTTGCTACATTTTTACACGTTAATCCCTGTATTGGACTTTTCTACTTTGATGGCCGTTTTCGACCAGTTCCTCTTGGACAGACATTTCTGGGAGTTAAAAGTGCAAATAAGGTAAATATTTTTTTGATAATTTACTTTTCTAAAACTATTTTTGTTGATGTATTGTTTAATGTTTAATGTATTTGGGATTTCTCCAAAAGAACTAAACTGTAGGATTGCAAATTGAATGTTTTAGACAAAGTTAAGCATGCTTCCTTAACTAGATGTAGTAGAAAAACTCTTTCCAAAAGTTGCTTGTGTTGGCATTGCTATCATCAAAGTAGATTTTGTATTCTTAGCTGAGAATACAAGTTATATATAAAGTTATATGTTTCAAAAAGTTATTTTGATATGATTAAAGGCTGGTATAAAATAATAAAATACTCTCATTAAACCAGTAATATACATTTTGATATGATATCCATATAAAATAAACAGTACTTTTATGCAATTGAAAAATAATTCCTAGTAGCAACTATTAATGGAGGTGTTCTATTTCACTTGTAAAGATTTTGAATTACCATATTAACTATATATATGTAGCATATGTTAAATTCTTTATAGTGCTTTTAAAAGTTTGTTTATAGTATTACTGTGTACCATTTACACTATTAGGGTGCTTATTTTAGACTTTCATAATATTGTGAAAGAATATTTCACCTAGCTCAAAATTTATGCATTTAATATTCTGTTTAATGACACTTTTTTTTTCTGTAGAAGAAATAGATTTAAGGGAAGATTCATACGCCTTATGACCTCTTCATAAAAGAAAATAAGATGGAATCATGTGTTATTATGTCAGCCTTAGTCTTTAATGTATTGCATTACTTGTCTAAAGAGAATTTTATTAGTAAAGTAGGGTCATTTTACCATACACTATTACAAATAAAATACTCAGCTAGGAAATACCAGAAGTGACTGTCACTACAACAGTGTCTATGCTCCATCTACATCGCATCAAAGTAAGGTTATCTATATAGCGTAGGGAGCCGTTTCAGACCTATGGACAAAAGGATAGCCTATGATATGATAATAGTTCTACTGTACATGTTTTATCATTAATTGTTTCAAGTGCTTTTCAGTATCGCTTTTTTTTCCCTTAATATATATTTGATGATTTAGTACATTTTAATGTACCATTAGGTCAATTGTAGAGCTGGTTTTTTTATAGCTTTAGATTTTTCTTTCAGCTTTATAATTTAAGTGATAACAGGTGCTTATCATAGAAAGATACTATGCAGAGAAGAAAAATTTTTCAGATGCTTTTCAACCATTTTAAACGTTTTTTTAATTCTATCCTACAAAGTGGTAAATTATTTAAAGCTAATGAAATTCAAAGTATTTGCACCATAATGTCAAAATTGTAATCATAAAAAGGATGGCATCTGGTGATCATAATTATTTTGAAAGTTTAGGAGTTTGACCATATTAGAAAGACACTTTTACATATCTTAAATACTATAAATAGTAAATTAATTATATGTACTAATTATAGATGCAGATCTTTTTGTAGTACTAAATGGTATTATTTTTACACTCAGTGAAATATACAATTTGTAACCATTAAGCATTTCCCCATGGTGTTGTTTAATATATTTACTAACCAGATATTAATTTGTCATCTTGTATAAAAGGTAATCTTTGTAGGATTTTGAGAGTTTCATTCAGAAACACATGATATGATTCAGTTATCATGGAAGAACATAGGAAGATTGTGTGCTTGACACCTCTAATCTGAAATAATGGCTTTGGCTGGCACTCAGACTGCACTGAAAAAATTATTGTGAACAGAAGTTGTTTTTGAATCATTAATGGGGAGTAAATTATCTTCTGATTCTCTCATTTGACTTAGTCACCACAAATCATAAGAGGAACAGAATGATAAAACGTTTGCTTTATTAAAGCAAATAATCTAAATCATAGTCATTTCAGATGTGTATGACATTTTCATCCCCTCTACACTCTGAACAAATGTTAAATAGGGAGATAAGGGCTGGATTACATGCCTGCTCCTTTGGATTAACTATCCTACCTTTTTGGTTGGAAGTTTTCCTCATCATTAGGGAAAATGAGACCCTTTCTTAACTCATAAATTGATATTAAACTTTCATTTAATCTGAGAAATGTTTCTGTAGAAAAATATCTACCCCTCTCCATGTATATTACAGAAACAGTTTGTTCCTTCGATTTCAGCTTTATATACCATGGCATTTTACTAGTGGTGTTCTAGCGATTTTGAGAATTCCAGAGGAAAGCACTAGAGTTTACAGAATGAAATAGAAGAAAAACAGCCTGAAGAGTGGGCTTTCCTGGGGAAAGCAGAGAAAAGAATTTTAAAATTATTCTAAAATACCTACAACTAGTATATTATCCTTAAAATTGTCTTTAAAAAACTTGACATACTTAGAAAGTTAGTACTCTGCAAGTATTATATGAGGTATTTTATTTGTACTTTTAAACTACATTGTGTTTATTTCTTATTAGGTTGTTACATGCTACATGTTTATATTGCGTTTGTTGCTTCTGCATTCTAGTTAATCTGAAAGGGAAAAAATGCCTTAAAATCTGTAGTTTTTTTTGTAGTTAGAAAGTTTATAACTGCTTCATTTTATATTATTTGTGTTTTTAAAAAACTTAAGGTACAGCAATTGAATAATATGGACGAAGTATGCTATGAAAGTGTTTTGAAGCAAGTAAAGGCTGGACACCAGGTACAGTTACTTTCTTTTATCCTGTTTTTAGACAATACTAAATGCTTAAAATTACTAATTTTTATGCTCTTAAAATTTTTCTTGAATTCTGAGATAATGACTGAGTTTTTAGTTCTTAATATTTTTTTGGTTCAGTGGTTAGCCATGTAAGTCATAGAATATTAATAGATATCATCCCAATATTGATAGGTCATGCTATCTTGTTTGCCAATTTATTCAGTAGATAAGACAGAAAAGAATTTCATCCTTTACACTTCTTGGTTGTTGTTTTTTTTTTTTTAATCTCTTTTAAAAACACCAATCTTCTTTCATGCCTCAAAAAGTTTAATTTATATTTTTACATAATGTAAAAATTTGAAATGTTGTATTATTCTTACTATTTTCATGAAGTAGTATCAACTGAAATATATATAACGTTTTTATATTGTCTTATTGTGCTTGGAAGCTAAGCACTTTTACTTTTAAACTCCATTGTTCAAAATGCTCCAATCAAGATTGTTAGAGAAAAAGTGGAATGATAATAATTGCTTACATAAAACGTAGTCATTGCCCAATTGTATATGGGTCTTTGGATCATTTTATTTTATTATAGAATTTTTTTCTGTTATTAACCTTTTATGGCACATAAAATTAAATGCTTTCTGGTCCTTTGGTTTTTAAATTTGTTTAAAGAGCAGTGAAATCCTTTTTTTCCAAACTAAATCTTGTTTCAAGCCCCAGTATATAAACAAATCAAAGATGAATTAAACTTGAAGGCATGGAACACTGCCCACTGAGAATCTCTGATGCATTGTGCCCCTTTAAGAAATAGTTTTAAAGTCAGGTTTCTAACTAATCTCAAGAAGATATCCTTAGGTTTAAGAATAACTTTTAGGGGAAAAGACATCATAATTAAATTATACAATATTAGTGACTTACCTTTCCTAATGATCAGTAAATGTCTGAAACTGCTAGAGTTATATTTATTTTCACTGAATTCTGTACCAGCCAATGAGGCAGGTACTATTGTCATCATCTGACAGATGAAGAAAATGAGGAGCTGTATATTTACAAAATAAAGTAACATGTTTCCATCATTTTACTAGTCCAGTTGTAAATTCAGTCCATGTGAGTTTGGAGTCTCCACTAACCATCGTGTCATTATCACTTTCTGTGCCTTTATTTTATATCAGTGTATTTTTTTGATTCTCATTAGGAAACTGCTTTATGAATTGCATTATTTATTATGTACAAATAATGAAATGGTAAAGGCCAATATTCTCTCTTTAATCAAAAATATTTCCAAACTCCAACTACTGATTCTTAGTCAGGAGCCAGGACACTTTTTGTAAAGGACCACAAAGTAAGTAATTTAGGCTTTGCGGGCTTTATGTTTTTTGTTGTAACTACTCAGTTGTGCTCTTGTAGCATGAAAGCAGCTAGGGAGAGTATATGAACAATTGGGCATGGCTGTGTTTCAATAAAACTTTATTTACAAAAACAAGCAGCAACTGCATGTGGCTTGTTTTCCAACCTTTGTTCTAGATTGCCTCACAAGATTTATTTGTAGTGAATGTCTGATGATCCTAAAATGTTATCTAGGGAAACTTTTGACAGCATTTCAGTGAAAATCCTAAAAGAAAGAAATATCCTATATAGCCACCAGTATTTGTGCCTTCTTTGTAAAAGAACAGGAAAAATTTGTACTACAGAAAATTTAAGCTGTATTATTAGCTAAGGAATGTAGTTGTGGAATCCATAACATCTATTTGTATATACTATATTAAAAATATTAAATAAATATTTAAATGTTTTCTCCATTAAATTTAAAAAAAAATAGGTACTCTTTTTTGGAGCAGTTTTGGGTTCACAGCAAAATTGAATGGAAAGTAGAGAGCGTTCTCATACAATGCCTGCCCCCACATATGCACAGCTTCCCCCAACTGTCAACATTCTGCACAAGAGTGGTACATCTATTTCAATCAGTAAGCCTATATTGACATGTCAGTATCACCTATGGTGTCCATAGTTTACCTTAGGATTCACTCTTGATGTTCATTCTATAGGTTTGGACAAATGTATAATGACATGCTTCCACCATTATAGTGTCTTACAGAATAATTTCATTGTCCTAAAAACCCTCTGTGTTCAGCCTATTCATCATTCCTTCCCATTTACCACTGGAAACCATTGACCTTTTAAGTCTTTTTAATCTTTCTGTAGTTTTGTCTTTTCTAGAATGTCATACAGGTTGCAGCCTTTTTAGATTGACTTTTTTCACAATACCTACATGAGGTTTTTCTGTGTCTTTTCATGACTTCATAACTTACTCTTTAGTACTGAATAAATACTCCACTGTCTGGATATACTATTATTTATTCACATACTGAATGATACCTTGATTGCTGCCAAGTTTTGGCACTTACGAATAAAGCTGCCATAAATGTCTGTGTACAGGTTTTGTGTGGACTTAGGTTTATGGCTTCTTTGGATAAATAACAAGGAGTATGGTTGATGGATCATATGGTGAGAGTATGTTGAGTTTTATAAGAAACTGCCATACTATCTTCCAAACTTGTATAGCATTTGGAATCCCCACCATCAATGAATAACAATTCCTGTTGCTCCATAGCCTCACTAGCATTTGGTGATGTCAGTATTTTGGCCATCTGAGAGGTGTGTATTAGTATCTTGTTCCTGTAATTTGTATTTCCCTAATGACAAGTAACATTTAACATATTTTCATATTCTTATTTTCCATCTGTCTATATTCTTTGCTGAAGTGTCTGCTTAGGTCTTTGGCCATTTTAAAATCAGGTTGTTGATTTTTTTATTGTTCAGTTTTCAGAGTTCTTTGTATACATTGGATAAAAGTCATTTATCAGATGTGTCTTTTGTTAAGTATTTTCTCCCATTCTGTGACTTGGCTTCTCATTTTTTCATCAGTGTCTTTTACAGAGCGGGTTTTAAGTTTAGTGGAACCCAGCTCATCAGTTATCTCATGGATCATGCCTTTGGTGGTATATCCAAAAAAGTCATTACCATACCTAAAGTCACCCAGATTTTCACCTAAGTTATCTTCTAGGAGTTTTATAGTTTCATATTTATATTTATACCTATGATTGGTTTTGAGTTAAATTCTGGGAAGAGTATAATGTCCACATCTAGATTTATTTATTTCTGCATGTGGACTTCCAGTTGTTCCAGCACCATTTGTTGAGAAAACTATCTTTGCTCCATTTTATCACCTTTACTCATTTCTCAAAGATTATCTGGTTGTCTTTATGGCTTATTTCGGGCTTCCTTACTCTTTTCCATTTGTTTGGCTATTCTTTAGCCTATACTAGAGTGTTTTGATTCCTGTATCTATATAGTGAAGTCAGGTAGTATTGTCCCTCCAACTTTGTTCTTCAACATTGTGTTGGCTATTCTGGGTCTCCATTTAAGTATGAACTGTGAGCAAACATTCTTTTTTTTCTGTAACTTTTAATTGTGATGGAATTTCTTCTGTCACTGGAGAATTTTTTTCTAATTTGTGATAAATTTCATTATAAATGCTAACCTTTAAAAATTTTTTATCTCTTTTAAGATAATGGAAATTAAATTGTAAGTACTTTGCTATGTATGGAACATATAAATAGATAGGTTATATTTGACTCTAGTCAGGAAAACACTTAACTACTCCTTTTGTAATTGAATAACCTTGAAAATGTTATAAAAATATTTAAAACACCAGTGGTGGGAATGTTAGTGTTGCTTCTAGAATTAAAAAAAAATTAAGACAGTCATTTTTCTTCCAGTTGTAGTTAACACTTAACCAGATAAGTAGATATTTGTTTCATTACTTTGGAATACAAGATTGCTTCTGATAGAAATAAATCACCTTTTTTAGAATTAAAAAAGGTGTTTTTATGAATGTTTTTCTGGGTAAGACTGATAAATGCATATATCCATGTATAAACATACATATAAATGTACATATTTATAAATACTAATAAAAGTAAATGGCTTAATAATGTCATTATTGCCAGTATTGTAACTATTTTGGAGCCTTAGGAACTACAGGTCCCTCATCTTTGTAACAGTATTTGCCTTTATCATGCTGTTTATAATTGTTCTTTAAGTATATTTGTTATATTGCTCCCACCATTTTTTTCCATTACATTACAAAACCTTACATTATAATATGTAATATTTCTTTAAAAAATAAAATGCACCCTATTCCTAAATGCACCCTATTCCTAAATGTTGGAGAGAATAATAGTTGTATCTTCCATTGTAAGTAAGTAAAAATCCAATTAAATGTTGTAACTTAAAGGATCCTAGGAAGATTATTTCCTCTTCCTCTTCTAGCATAGTTCTTTCACTGTTACAGAGACTAACATGTCCCTGTAGGAATCATGATTCATAAAGTGCTGGCTGGGGGTGGTTTGGTCAGTATAGATGAGATCTTACCGCCATTCCTTTCATTCTTGGTGTGAAGTTGTTTAGCACGTTACTTTTCAGAAAGAAAACTGCCAGAGGGCAGGCACTTGCAGCTATAAATTCTGAAAGGACAAGTTGGGATGGAGGCTGGGTTCACAACACTGATTTCTGTTTAGAAGGGACAGACTCGGATGGGATACCCCAGAGAAGGTTTCGTGCTGCTCCACAGGATGAGGAACCTTGGAATAGAGAGTGAGCAAAGCTGAGGCAGAAGATGGTTACAAGCATGACCTCCCGAACGTTTGTGTGTGCATGTCATGGCATCCACAATTGCCAGCCTTTGACGGACATGACCTCTGACCTCTCTTCCTCTGTCTGGCTAAAATGCACTGGGGGTGATTGTGTAGAGTATGATTGCAATTTGAGAGCCCATGGAAACACTTAGGCATCAGGATTTGTGTCCAGATCTGTGACTTTTTCCAAACAAGAATTAGAGCAGGACAATTATGGCCCTTCTCGGGCTGGTCAGGCTCCTTATGAAGCCAAACTTGGGCTGCAGGACTCATGATTTCTATTTTTGAATGATTAGTCATGATGTTTATATTCTATAATAAACATAATTGTAGCACTTCCTTAAGTTCTGTAGAAATACCCATGCATTTCTTTTACTATTTTTAATTATAAAAATAAAATTAACAACACTAAGGAAAATTTTTATAGTTTCACTGTTATTTTATCATTTTGACATTAGTATTGTAATTTTTATATACATCCCACTACTCACTTTTTATCGAATTGCACATATAGCTTTTAATTTTGTTCACTGAAACTTTATTAGTTATAATCCATTACTAGATTATACTGTATATACAGTTTTATATTCACTGTTTTCTTTAATGAATACTGGACAGTTTTCATTGTTTCTGCATGGTTCTAACAGCTTTAATGTCTGGAAAAAGAGGGAGTTTTGATTCAGTTTGTAAGTTTCAGATACCATGTGAGTCTCTTTGGACTTTTAATCTTCCCAAACATTCTGATATAAGCATTATGGTCTCCTTTTGTTAAAGAGAAAGTGAAACTACAACATCTTAAGTCCCTTCCCAAGCTAGTACATACAGCTAGTAAAGGTTTGCGCCAGGACTGAAACACAAGTTTTTGTGTTGATAAAGCCCATGGCATCTTCAGAACTTTACGCTGCTCCTTTGCTGTTAAGCTGACATTAGCTTTTCCTCTCTTACTGGTTATTCCTACATTAGCGAGTGTTTTCAGTGTTTTCAATTTTCTGTTATTAAAAATAGTGCTACTATAGTGACCATCTTTCTGTCTGTTATTTTTTCTGTTGAAACATTTACTCAGGATAAATTTCCTAAAATGGAATTATGGCACAAATGGCCACATTTTGTGGGCTTGCCGCATAATTCTATGATACATTCTGAATGGATTATATAATTTTGTGGTCATAGCAGACCTATGTAGGATTTTAGAAACTTAATGCCATATTTTTATGAAAAGTTTTTCATATTTTTATGAAAAAGTTTTACAATCTGTTGTGTTTGCTATTTTAAATTTGTTTCATAATTTTAAAGCATGTAAGAAAATGATATCATTCCAGTGAATTTTTTTCTTTATTAGCAGCTATTACTTTAAATCATGATTACAAAAAAAATTTTGCATACCATATTGTTCATGCTTTCCATTGGGTGTACACCCACTTTCAATTAGAAAAACATATTCTTACCTGTGATTTTGCTTCATGACTGTGACCGTGTGGTCTTTGACCTCCGTAATTGTATTTTCTTTTTTAAGAGAGGGAGAGATAGAAATGAAGGAGAGGGGAGAGGGAGAGGGAGAAAGAGAATCATAAGCAGACTCCATGCCCATTCCAGAGCCCAATTTGGGCCTCGATCTCACAACCCTGAGATCTTGACCTGAACTGAAATTAAGAGTTGCTTAACTGACTGAGCCACCCAGACACCCCTATATTTGAATTTTTAAAATGTAGCTTAAATATAATTAAGGTGCCTGCATGGCTTAGTTGGTTAAGTGACTGCCTTCGGCTCAGGTCATGATCCCACGATCCTGGGATCAAGTCCCTCATCTGGCTCCCAGATCCATGGGAAGTCTGCTTTCCCTCTGACCTTCTCCTCTCTTATGTTCTCTCTCTCTGTCTCACTCTCTCTCTCAAATAAATAAATAAAATCTTTAAAAATATATATAATTACTATAAAAGAGATTGAGGAGAAGAAAAGAATTTGAACAAATTTAACTTGTGGACATACCAAAGAGCAAAATTAGGGGGAATAAATCACTACTAATTCTCCCATCCAGAGTTCTTGTTGGTGTGTGTCCTTTCATGTTTTTTTTTAATGCATTTTATTCCTTTAACTTCCTTTTTTCCTGAATTATTTCTATCGTTTCTCTATTATGTTTTGTCTATCCAAAAATATGACAGAACCTTAAATAGAAATAATAACATTAAAGTATAAATAAACACTTACATCAAAGATGTCCTATTTAAAAATTTAACCAGTGTGTTCTATGTAATATTGTCCTTTTAGGTTTTATGCTCCAGTAGGACAGGTCCTACAAAATAAGTTCGGGTTACAAGAACATATTGTTCATTAAGTTCCTAGTGTAGTGTATCTTATGTATGGGGTCTCTGTGGTAACTACAATTTGATTGTGACAAATGGCCTCATCTTCAAAGATTTAGCATCTTTAGTGAGATAAGAATGATGAGAAATATGAAATGCATCAAGACTATGACTTACTGGTTGATATTTGCTTCTGATTTCGCTAGTATTAACAAATGTGTAGGCCAGTGCCTTCAGATTATAAGTACTGAGTTGTCAAGGCAGTCTTATATTAATATAAGCATCTCAAGAGCTCTTTTGCAACATAATTTGAAAGCAGAGTTCCATCTTTTCATTTCTTTATTACCTATATTATGTGTGTGTAATTTTGGGAAAGTCGCTCAAAACTAAAATCTCTTCCTGTTTCAGTCTTTTCAAAGGGATCATTCTAAGTCTTCTAGTTGCAAGTTGTTCTGCCAAGTATGAATTGGCCTATAAATTCATTTAACTTAATGTGTGGGAACTTCTACTGTGGTCTTTGTAGTATGTCAGAACTGAATTTGCAAGGAAGATACTTAGGAAGGAAGGCTATTATACATTTTGATTTTGGAAGCTGAGGAAGATACCTATTTCAACAAGGCTAACAATCTTTGAATTAATCCATCACACAAGAATTCCTACTTCACAGTTCTCCTTGATTACTGAGACTTATGTGGAAGTTTGTTTTCAGGGGCTTAGGACTCCCCCCCCACCACACACACACACACCAGCCTTGCTGGAATATTTTTCCCCTTTTTTCTCTCCTTAGAGACATACCTTCACTAAGGTATGGTCCTCTACTTTTATTAGAAGGTTACCAAAGAACTTCCCAATAGATTAAAGTTTCTGAGTTGTGTTTTTCCCCCCTCATAATTGAAGTTGACTATAATGTTAACTCAGTTACTGTCTGTCTTCACATAAGGTTCCAAGTAATAAATGTCAACAAATGAATTTGTATCCATCTGTCAGAAAATGAAAAGTATATAATTCAACAGTCTTTTCACCTTATTATCTAAAAAACTGTCACCCAAATTAACTCTTCGTTTATACTATTCTGCCTGGTCAGGGGACTGAAAGATCTAACTAATAAATGCTTCATTCTGGAGACTCTTTAAATGTTTTGTTTTACGGCAAATTATGTGTTTGTGTTTGTGTGTATATATGTATGTGTTTGTGTGTATATATGTGTAGAGAGACAGACCTTTGCTTACAAAATTCAGTTATAAACTGTGTTAGTGTTCTGCTATTAAATAGCCTACTACATATTCAGTAAATGTGCTTTTCCTTGTTATTAAGGGAACATAAGTTATTTCTTATGGGGCTGTATGGGGCTGTGTACCTAACAAACTTCAGCTTTACTTTGTTGCCTTTTAAATACATCTTAGCAGTTTATATACAGGAGTTAGAAACTATAAGTAAGTGTATTCTACTCCAGGAAAATCAATTAAATTTTCCCCACTACTACCTCGTGCACCTTCTCCGTGCCAACTAGTTAAAAAATCCTTCCAGTGACTATTCTTTGATTTTGTTTGTTTTCTTACCTTGAAGTTGTTTAGTATTTTGGATTTTCTCCCTAATTGTGGTTTCCCTAAATACTTTAATCAGAGCAGCTACTTTTCAGACCATTATTAATAAGACTGACATAAGTTAAGTGTCCTTTCAGAAAAATGAAAAATATAGCTCTCAAGCAAGTGAATAGTTCTTATGATAAAAATTAACACTTTCCTTCTAAATATACAAATGAATTTCTTCTGTTTCTCTCCATTTAGATTAAATTAGAATAGAGCAAATTTCATGTTCACAAGACATGCTGACAGTCTCTGGTCATACTATTCCATGGGTTTCAGTATACTAATCATCGAAACTTACTGTGCTCGTGTACTTAATAGATTTTATGTGCAGCTTTGCCTTCAAAGTATTAAAAACAGTAGGAGGCAGTTGTGTTCCACTCAAGCATGTGTGATGACAGATGGAGAAAATCTTTTCATGTTGACTTTTCAACAGTCATACTCTGCAAGACTTCAAGTCTTCTTGGCTATTGGGAAATTAAAAGTTGGCGATTCAGCCTTTAATTTTGATCCATCTGCTCAAACTAATGAGACGTCTCATTTGTAAGCTTCTCTTTGTGTTACCAAATGCTTTATCATAAAGTACAGCTTTATCATTCCTGTTAATAATTCCCCTCCTCCTGTGTAACTTGCAGAATGGGAAAATAATTGATGCCTTAACTCTATTGAGATTTTTCTTGTTATACAAACTTTGTTACAGTGATAGAAAAAGAAATTAGAAACTGTCTCAGAGATTATGGCATATTTATAAGTGAGTTAACTTCTGTTTTTACATTATCAAAAAGCTAGCATCCTTATTTAATATCACTCAAAATCTACTAACAGTTTCAGGAATAAAAGGCTTTTTCAGTATTAAAGAGGGAAAAAAGTTAAAGTTAACTTCAATCTTGGAGTAATATGTAATATCAGGTCTTCCTTATTCAGATATGTCCTTGTTTTCTCTTTCTTCATTGTTTATAACTTTTTAGTAGATATTTCTGTTTGTAATAAGAAACCATCCTGAAAATTGACTATCAAATATGCATAAATTTAACTTCTGACTATTTGAGGGGAATTATTTCTCTTTCTTATCATTGCTTCTTAGTTTCTATGAAAATTATGAACAACTGAAATAAGTTTTACTATGCTAACTTTAATAATGGAACTTTCTTTGGCCTTTTTACCTAAAAAAGTTTTCTTCCTCCAGATATAATCATCTCTAATTCTCAGTACCCATGTTCTGTCATATCAAACTTGTTTAACATACCCTTTATTTGTGAATTGAGTGCTACCTTCTTTATTTCCTCCTACCAAATTGAGACATATTCCCAAAAGAATATAAAAGCAAGATTCTTAAGGAGGAGACATTTTAAAAACTATGAGCATGGGGAGTTAGAGAGAAGGGGTTTGGGGTAAATTGGAAGGGGAGGTGAATCATGAGAGACTATGGACTCTGAAAAACAATCTGAGGGGTTTGAAGTGGCGTGGGGGTGGGAGGTCCGGGTACCAGGTGGTATTATAGAGGGCACGGATTGCATGGAGCCCTGGGTGTGGTGAAAAAATAATGATACTGTTATACTGAAAATAAATAAATTAAAAAAAAAAAAAACTATGAGCACAAGAATTAAAGATATTCCCCTTCATCTTTGGCATTAAAGACAGTACTATTAAGGGAATATTTCAGGAGCTTTTTCATATTTTTTTAAGATTTTATTTATTTGGAAAGAGTATGTGCACACGTTGGGAGGGGAAAGAGGGAGAGAGAGAATCTTAAGCAGACTTCCTGTTGAGCACAGAGCCCCCATAAAGGGTTCAGTGTATGACCCTGAGATCGTGACCTGAGTCAGAAACTTAACTAACTGAGCCACCCAGGTACCCCCAGTTCAGGATTTTTTTAACTACAAGAAAACCTACAAGAAGTATTCATGAACTCTCTACTTCTGGGTTTGGACATACTACATTTCAGATACCCAAGAGGAGAGGCTAGGCAGGATAATATGTGTCTAGAGCTCAGAAAAGAGGTCTGGGTTGTTAACATAAATATAAGAGTTCTTTCTTTCTTTCTTTCTTTTTAAGATTTTATTTACTTATTTGACAGAGATCACAAGTAGGCAGAGAGACAGGTAGAGAGAGAGAAGGAAGCAGGCTCCCTGCTAAGCAGAGAGCCCGATGCGGGGCTCAATCCCAGGACTCTGGGATCATGACCTGAGCCGAAGGCAGAGGCTTTAACCCACTGAGCCACCCAGGCACCCCATAAATATAAAAGTTATTTCTTTAAGGGCCATAAATGGAATAGGATGAAATAAGAGAAAGTTCTAAATTTAGAAAAGGTTTGGGAACAAACCAGGTAGAGAAAGAAAAGGCTATAAAGAAAGTAAGAGGATGGCCAAAGAGAAACAAGGAAAATTTTATATCATTAGAACCAGGGGGGAAAAAAAAGATAAAAAGGGAAATTAGCATTTGAACCTACTTCCACTTCTATAATTTCTCTGAAATCCCTCAATTTTATTCTCAGCTGTGAGCTACTGCCATCAGGAAATTTTACCTTTAAAGAAAAACTTTTATTAAGAATGCATCAAGCTCTGCTTTACCTTAATATTTAGTTAAAACTACCTTTGGCTTTGGACTCTGGAAGGCTGAACAGCAGAATGCCTATGTCAACATAATTTTACATATTCCTGAAGTAGTCATGGCTAATATATAGTATTGTGATCACAGGATCAGCCTAGCAGCTGATAGTGCTAAGAAATAAGGGCTCCTGATCCATAATGTCCAATTTTAAAATTTTAGCTCCTAAATTTGTAATTTTAACTGATGAATCATTATTATATTATACCACTGTCATAGAAAGAATTATATCATACAGTGATATAATATAATGAAAATTTATCAGTTATACTTACTAACTTAGGAGTTAAAATTTGAGTCATGTCTACTTTAAGAACTTTAAGATCTGAAATGTAGTATGTCCAGACCCAATTCATAAAATTTTCACCTTTAACCAATGAATGGTCTTCCATCCTTATTTCTTGGATAAGTGAATGGTGTAACTATAGATTTAGTTTCATAAGTCAGAAACCTCAAAGTTGTCCTTGTCAACTAACTCTCCCTTGTTCTCCTTCCTAATCCTTCGTTAGTACCTACTCATTTTACCTAAGTGTCTTTCAAATTTCATTTCTTTCCATTCCTTCCTCCTGAACCATCACTTCCACTGTCTAATCCAAGTAACCATCATGTTGTCCATCAGTTGTACTAACCACCTCTTAATTGCTCCACCTGCATCCCTTCTGGCCTTCCTCTAGCTGCTCTGTACATTCCAGCTGGCTGGAATGATCTTTTCAAAGTACAGCTCCAGGATGACAATTGAATGCTACAAGCTCCTTTAAAAGGGTTTGGGGGTCCCTATATTTTCTGGCTTTTACCTTCTTCTGTCTTCTTCACATACCTCTCTCCCTCATTTCCTATTCCTGTCTTCCTGGTCTTCTTTCAGACCCTCATCATAGAGATGCTCTTCATTTACCTCTGAGCTTTTACATAACTTAATCCCTCTATCTCACACATCTTTCCTTAATCTCTGCTTAGTTATCCTATATTAAATCCTTCAGATTTTCTCTTTGTTAGAGAAGCCTTTGTATACCTCCCTTCCTCTTTTACCTCCCTTTTATGAATGGTGTAGTAGCCTAGCCTGTCTTCTTCATAAGTCTGACTATAGTTACATTTTTTTCTGGCTGGTTTTGGTTAATGCCACTTTTTATTTTAAGATATCAGTCCTGTGAAAAAGATGGCTAACGATGGTCTTGCTCATCATTATATTGTCACGGCCTCACCAGTAACTGGAGCAGAGTTGGTGCACAGATAATGTTTGATGAATAAGTGAATAGGATATGGTAGTCTTTGCAAGTCTGAAGTAATCCTTAAGGAATTAGGGGGCAACTAACCTCAGGGAAAATTGAGAAAATAATCATCCACTCTACATTAAGCTGAATGTCCAGGCAGAGAGTAGAACAATATGGAGATTTGAATGACATCAAAGGATGCTTTGATTACCTTCTTGAGGAAATCCTCCCCTCCCACCACCTGGTTGGCTATAAAGATCAGTGAAAGAATGTTGGTATTCTCCTTTAAAATGTTTCATTACATAAATTTATTCTTGATATTATTTCATCTAGTTATAGTCTTTTCTGTTATGCATATTAAATTATCTCATTTTCTCCTAATTTGAGCTATCTATCTGACTTAGCTATATTTCATGATATAGATATCATTTGTGCCACCAGTTATTTGAAGTTAATATATTCTTTCTTTCTTTTATTTCTGTTCATTAAGCCCTAGAGAAGTAACTTTTGAACCCTTTTAAAATTTTACATTTTTAAGAGAACAGAGAAAAAATTCATTTTTCTGAAATACAGCTTACCATAAGAGTACTCAATTACATTCTTGAAATTTTATATATAATAGTTCCCTTATTAACCTTGTAATGTTCTCTTCATTTGCAAAAGGAATGTTTTTTAATGAAGAATATTAGTATTACATTTTTACTTCATTGTTTTTAACATTTTTTTCTAATTTTTTGAGGCTTTTCATGTTACTGAAATGATACATTCTTGTAACAAGTGAATTAACACAAAGGTGCAAAAAGATAAGGCTAAAGAATTACTTTCCCCTTACCTCACTTTACCTCCAGTACCTCCTACCCCTGAAATATATTCAGTTTCTCCTGGTGCATACAGATTAATACAAGTATGCACATATCTTTAGGAATTTGAATCTTTTTTTTACATTGGTTATTTAGTGGTTTCTGGACTTTACAGTAAAAATTCACAGAGTATAGTAAAAAAGTTTGAGAATGATGCTGAGAAATTTTGAGGGTATAAACTAGGTTTAGATCTCTCCTTGTACAGATGATAAATATTTAGCCAGAAGATCAAAAGAAAAAAATAATGCTGTCCATAAGCTTGGAAAAAAGTAGAAGCAAAACAAATAATTTTATTTTCCTGAAACTCATTTTGTTTCTATTCAGTACATTGTTGAGCACCAGTGAACTCAGAACTGCAAGGTGAAGTTTGTGTTCTATCCCTTTCATCTATTGTGTAGGTGTGTACCATCTCTATTTTTACATGCCTGATCTCAATATAAGTTCCTGATAGAAGTTAGTAACTTTTCTATCCATTTTCTCCTTCTTTGCATCTTCTTTGGTGCCCTTCTACATGTATAAAGTGTCAAAATGTGAAGGCAGTACAGATTGCTTTGCCCTCTTCCGGATACTATTCTTTTAACCATATTATTGTGTAATTTTCCTCTCAGTTTCTCTTTCACACCTCTAGAATATCTTACATAAAAACAGCAATAACTGTTGGGCTTTGTATATATGCTTTATGCATGTAACCAATGTTATAAATGCATATTTTCTGACATAACTGCATGGTTTACATGAAAGGTGAAGTTAGTTAAATAATACAAAATTTATTAAAAATTTTGTTACTTAAAGATTCCATGTAGGGGTGCCTCGGTGGCTCAGTGGGTTAAGCTACTACCTTCATTTCAGGTCATGATCTCAGAGTCCTGGGATTGAGCCCCACATCGGGCTCTCTGCTCAGCAGGGAGCCTGTTTCCCCCTCTCTCTCTGCCTGCCTCTCTGCCTACTTGTGTTCTCTCTCTCTGTCAAATAAATAAAAATCTTTTTAAAAAAAGATTCCATGTAAATCTATAGCTCTTTCAAGTAAAATATTCCAGATTTAGGAATTGATTATATTAGATTATTTAGTAATTTATTGATGTGACTTTTGTAATTATAGTACTAAGTTCTAGTAAGTACATAATTATTTGGTTAAATAATATAAAAAAGCTTTTAGTCTGTTTTTTAGTATTCACTTCTGTCAAACACTTTGTATATTCAGTATTTTTAATCTGTTAAAAGTAGAACCTAACTTACATACATATTCATTTTATACTATTATTTGAATTATTTATATTGTTATTTAAATAACAGTAATAATATAGGCTTAGAAATTACTAAAACAATGTTTTACTGCGTGTAGTCCTTTTTCTTTCTTTTTATAATATCATAGAAAATTCTCTAGATAGCCTTTCAGAATATATCACAATAAATTGTCAGAATTTAATATGACAGCTATTTATTTCATTTTAGAAAATAACATATTGAATCTCTTTATTAACTAGTTTCCAACTGATATTTGACTTGCAAGTAGTTGGTAGATATGTTTAATAACTTTAGTTACCTCGATAAGCATTTGTTGACTACATTTTTATAGCCCTCTTTTGATAAAATTGGACAGACAATATTTTTATTAAAGCTGAGTATAAAATTTTGTGTCCCAGGGAAACCTGATAGAGCTATTCATGTATTTGCTCAAAGTGCATAAAAGGTAGGTGAATATTCAGATTAATTACTCATTGCAGCTTTTTACTGCCTTGCCTATAGCTGGAGTTTTTGTCTTTTTGGTTTGTTGTCGTTGTCATGTAGCTTATAAGTGAGAAGGGGTGGGAAGAAAGAAATTATGTCTCTACAGATAATAATATAAATCAGGATTGTTTTTAAGGGAATAACACAACAGTCTCATATCTCATTTTTTTTCATGGTTTTTATAAATGAACAGATAGGAAATACAGCTCTAAGTATATTCTGGCAAATAAAGTAGGCATTTCCAGACTGTATAACATTCAACTTAGTGGCTGCTCCTGAAATATGGTTGAAGACCTGTTAAGTCTTATGGAGGGTGTACACACACTCACACACACACACACACGCTCACAAACAGAAATAAGAGACACTTGGAACAGACTTTATGTTTATTCACAGAGCATCGTGTTGGAGGGTGTATACACACACACACACACACACACACACACACAAGCTCACAAACAGAAATAGGAGACTCTTGGAACAGACTTCGTGTTTATTCACAGAGCATCCTGTTGGTTGCTACTCCCTAGCCTCCCACAGGGCAATATGGGTGAGAGCTGGCTGCCTCTGTGCACATGGGTTACACCATAGAAGATGAGCTATAAAATTATGAAACTTGAAGCTTATATGTATGGTTGTTGCTGGCACGTCTGTCCCCTCTCTGATCGGGGGAGTAGGGAGGAGATGGAGAGAAAGAACAACAGAAGAAGGAAGAAGAGGGAGAAGAACAATAAGGGAGGAAAGGGAGAGAGATGAGGAAGGTAGAGAGAAAGTAGACCAAGTGACCCAAGAACCTTATATTTTACTCTAGCATATAAACAGATGACCTCTTGAAGAAGGAAGGGAGGACCTGTACCCTGGAACATAAGCAGTTCTTTCCTTGAGAGATTAGAAAGGAGCCTCTACACTTTATTACCCTTAAATGGAAGGAAATGGTTCTGGGGGAGTGGAGACTTTCTCTGCCATTAAAGGTGGACTTAACTGTCCATCTCTCAGATGGCCCTGACCATTTTCCTATACCAGGAACTTCAGGGAGGATTATTTTCCAGCAAGACCTAGGTTTCAGGAAAGGATATATACTCTACCAAACCAGCCTAGTAGACACTGCTTACAGAGGATGGGGAGGGGGTTTGGGTGGAGAATAATCTGGAGAAAGGGGGAAAAAAGAGCTTTCTAACTTTACCCACATTGCATATTCTCTCCAATAGTATTTTTGTTCTGTTGTCTATAAACTTGGACCTCAATTTTCTGACTATGGCATCCGATTTACTCTGTCTTATAGCTATATATATTTTTAGATTCTATGGTGCAAAGGCCAAAAAAAACCTAAATGGCTAAATGGATGGTCAGATGGCAACCTGACTTTTTTTAAATGTGGGATAATATCTCAACCGTAAGTTTGTAGATATATCATTTTTTTTCTTTTCTTTTCTTTCTTTCTTTTTTTTTCCTTAATGAAGAGGGTTCACTGAAGAGTACAGTACAGATTTATGGAGAATTGAGGTGTTTTTCATTTCTGTTTGTGAAAATGGCCTAAAAAAGTAGAGACAGTTAAGAGCCAGTCTAAGACAAATTATAATTTTGTGATTTGTGATTTTTCTTTTATAGCAATACAGTTTTCATCTAGCAAGTAAATTTGATTGAGAGTATATTGGTTCGGTATGATTTTTTTTGCTGCCCAAGTAAATTTTTTTCTAAGATTTTTATTTATTTGACACACAGAGAGAGGCAGGCAGAGAGAGAGGAGGAAGCAGGCTCCCTGCTGAGCAGAGAGCCTGATGCGGGACTCAATCAGAGGGCCCTGAGATCATGACCTGAGCCGAAGGCAGAGGCTTAACCCACTGAGCCACGCAGGCACCCCAAGTAAATTTTTAAAAGTATATTCTTTTATGAAGAATCTCCTCAGTGTAATATCATATAATATTTGAGAATATTAAATGCATAGTTGGGTGCTTAAGAATTATAAATAGTGATTATTATCTAAGAAAAAAGTGAACAATACTGACAGAAGGCTTAAAAATACATTTTATGTTGTTATTTTACTAAAATTAGATTCAGTCTGGAACATCTTATAATGTTGAATATTAATAGGTCTTGAAGTCCAGTGGCATCTGTAGAAATGAAATTGTTAGTTTACTAATGAATTTTATTTGCATAGTAATAGACTAGCTAGTCTTCCTTAATTTGCTCTACAGAATAGATGTTGCTATATTGGGGCTGTCAATAACAAATGTCAATGCAATTTGGACTGTCATGGAGGTCATAAAATATTTTTCTGTGTGTGATCCTATAATGTATTGAAGAGACATTCTTTATTCTGTCTTAGCAGCCTTTATTGGATTGACTGGGTTTAGCAATTAATTAAGTTGATCTACATTTGTACCATGGGGACCAATTAGAAGGAGTGTAGTTTGGGTTACATCATTCAGATTTTAGTCATGTTTGAGACCATCTTTGACACAGCCTGAAATCAGAGTCCTTGGATTTTTAGAACCTCATCATTATATTATTTTATCATTAAATTAATCATTGCAAGTAGGTAGGCTTCATTCTATGTTCCTTTTTTTTTTTTTACTTATGTGTGTATGTCTTTATGAACTTTTAAAAATTGATGATACTTATAACCTTTTCATACTTACAATTAGCCTGAAATTTTAAAATGGAAATAGTATTCTAGACTTAAAAACTTTACTGAGAATGGTTCATGATTTGGAATCTCTCTATGTAGTTTATTTGCCTCATTAAGGTAAAAGTTCAGTGGGTCAAGTACCCGGTACAGAGACTGCTACACTTTCTTTTAGCATGTGAACTGTATCTGAGTCATCAATCTAGATATTGAACAAAATGACTTTTAAAACTAAACCAAGACATTACTGTCAATATTCATCTAATATTTATTGAATATTTGCGTGTGTTAGACACTGTGCTGAAGACAGAAAAAAGAAGGAGACACTCTGCATTACTGTTGCTTATAATCTGATGAGGGAAACAAAGGTTAATCAAATGATTATACATAAAATGTAAATGTACAGATTTCATAATTAACTTTCACCCACTCATTTTAGCATGTGTTAATGAGTCTCTAACTCTGCCACTCCTTCCATTCCACTGCATGTAAGGAAGAACTGCTCCTGTCTCCTCTTTATTAATTTATTTTTCTATTGACTTAAATTTTTATTTTACTCAATGGGTTATTATCCATTATTGTATTACTTACTTTGATGATCTTATTAGCCCAAATTTGGCACTTGGGAGTCCCTTCAAGCTTGCTTCTTTGCTCTTTTGACATGCTCCAGTCCCAGAACTGGATGTAATAATTTCTGCAGGCCTGGCTCTCTTTTAGTAGAGAATGGTATTTAGAAACTGGTGAAAGTGTTTTATTTTTTTTCTCCCTTTGTATTTTTTTTTTACATTTTTAAAATTAACATGTATTATTAGCCCCAGGGGTACAGGTCTGTGAATCGCCAGGTTTACACACTTCACAGCACTCACCATAGCACATACCCTCCCCAATGTCCATAACCCCGCCACCTTCCCCCTACCCCCCACCCCCCGCAACCCTCAGTTTGTTTTGTGAGATTAAGAGTCTCTTATGGTTTGTCTCCCTCCCGATCCCATCTTGTTTCACTTATTCTTTTCCTAACCCCCAAACCTCCTACGTTGCATCTCCATTTCCTCGTTTCAGGGAGATCATATGATAGTTGTCTTTCTCCAATTGACTTATTTCACTAAGCTTAATACCCTCTAGTTCCATCCACATCATCGTAAATGGCAAGATTTCATTTTTTTATAGCTGCATAGTATTCCGTTGTGTATATATATACCACATCTTCTTTATCCATTCATCTGTTGATGGACATCTAGGTTCTTTCCATAGTTTGGCTCTTGTGGACATTGCTGCTATAAACATTCAGGTGCACGTGCCCCTTCCCATCACTACATTTGTATCTTTAGGGTAAATACCCAGTAGTGTGATTACTGGGTCGTTTAGGGTAGCTCTATTTTCAACTTTCTGAGGAACCTCTATGCTGTTTTCCAGAGTGGTTGCACCAGCTTGCACTCCCACCAACAGTGTAGGAGGGTTCCCCTTTCTCCACATCCTTGCCAGCATGTGTCATTTCCTGACTTGTTAATTTTAGCCATTCTGACTGGTGTGGAAAGTGTTTTATTTTTAAAATGATTATTTTCACTGCTTTCCCAAAATATTGTCCAGAACAATGAAAGAGATGATTTTAGAATTTTCAAACTTTTAACAAAAAAACAGAATGTTGAACAGAAGAGTTTCTCATGAAGTGGTCACTTTCAGGCTCCTCCAGGGTGCTCTGAGGTGCCACAGGACTTGCTGTCATGACATTAAGAGTAGGCAACTGGTGATGTTTAGCTGAGGAAAGCCCAGTCAATAATGGAGATATGATGGAATTTCAAATCTTTAAAGAATTCTTATGTGTGAAAACAAGTGCATTTGTTTTCTTTTGTCTTAGAGAACAATACCGACCTTGGTCCCAGTGAGTGGGTTGTATAGGGATCAGATTTGGGAAGAATATAAGGAAAACCTTTGTGGAACAACTAATAAATGTTTTTACCTACTGAATAGACCCTTTTATGTGCTAGACTCTTTTCTGGGACTTCCTAATTATTTTTTGTTGATCTACACCAGCTTTGTAAGGCAGGTACCATTATCTCCAAATTACAACTAAAAAAACAAAGCACGAAGCACAGGTAAACTTGCTCAAGCTTTTCTACTACATGGATGCTGAATTATGATTCAAACATGGATCTAAAATTCTGTTGGTATTTGAAATAATACTATAATATGTTATATAGGTTAGTTTGGCGTCAGATAAGCATTTTGTCTAGGTTGATAAGAATTTTTTTCTTTTTTTAAATTTTCTTAATTTTATTTATTTATATATTTTAATACAAGTGAGAGCACAAGCAAGGGGAGCAGTAGGCAGAGGAGGCAGCACAGGCAGAGGAAGAAGCAAGCTCCCCACTGAGCAAGGAGCCCCATGTGGGGCTGAATCGCAGGACTCTGGGATCCTGACCTGACCCAAAGGCAGACACTTAACTGACTGAGCCACCCAGGCATCCTGATAGGAATTTTTTCTTAAACAAAAAAATTAGTTTGAATATATCTTAAATTTGTTTAAGTAATTATGAACAAGGAAAAATAATATTCTTGATATGTTTATTTTTATATTTTACAAAAAACTAGAAGAAAAATCTAATAGTTTCTATGCTTAAAACAATTTTAATGTATAAAATTCACTTTCATCAAGAGCATATACATTGTCATTAAGTTACTTAAGTTTATAAATGTAATGATTGTTTTTATTTACTTATTTATTTATTTTTAGTGATTGTTTTAAAAAGAATTCAGCAGTGCCTGGGTACTCAGTCAGTTAATTGTCCAACTCTTGATCTCCGCTCAGATCTTGATCTCAGGATCATGAGTTCAAGTCCTGCATTGCTCTCCACATTGGGCATGGAGCTTATGTTAAAAAAATGAATTCGGATTCCAGATTATTGAATGCATGAATGTATATGGTGCACATATGAATAAGATATAAATTAAGAATTTATAGAAAGTTTATTCAAGCATTTCTTGGATAACATAAACTGTATTACCTCTAAAAGATATACATACGTTTAATGTCTTAAGGAAACATTGTTAATTAAAAAGTTTATAGTAAAGGGAAAAAAACATTCAAAATATTTACCATTTTGAAATTCTAAAAACACTTTTTTCTCTGCAAGTTTGTGGTCTTAATATTTTAGAGGCTTTGCTGACTAGAACTGTCTTATGCTTCTAAGTATATTATACAATGCCCTGATGTATGGTGAACTGATTGTAAGATTATTTTCTTTGCAGTGGACTTAGCTAGAAAAATGATGTGTATTTTTGGTGTCATGGTGTATAGTGTACACTAAGTCCTCCAAGTTTGTTTTCATTATACTGTACATTTTGATAACAAGTATCTTTTAGGGTTTAGAAAATGTGAAGTATCATAGATTTCTTTTAACCCAAATATAGCACTTAAAGCTCCCTACCAACTCAAACAAAGAAACTGATAAATATTAAAACTTATTCCTTTAAAGAAATTTGCAAAGAATATATTTCACTTTTAGGGTAATGCCTTAAATATAATTCAGTAATGATAACCTGAATCTATTTATCACTTAAAAGCTTAGGTTTCTTGAGAAGAACTGCAGATTCTCAGCATGAGAGTCCAGAGGTGGCTGTGAATTGCCAAGTGTAGATCTAATTACACAGCTTGGAGCTGCGGAACCAGTTCTCTCTACTCCAGATTACTTTTCTTGGTGTATTTGCATAATTTAATGCATGAAGACTAGTCAGTGAATTATACAGTTTTCTGATATAGGTAGGACAAGGTAAATTAACCCTGTCTCAGGTAGTTTGTATTTTTATGGTCTATCTGATAAACATTTAACCACATCATTTTAAACTAAAAAACTATGCGTTAGTAAATTAGTTGGTTGCCAGGAATATCTGATAATAAATGCTAGTTGTTACACCCATGATTATTAAAATAGATGATTTTAAATTTTATTATTTTAGCCCTATTTTCAGAGCTAAACTATTACTTTTAGTAATAATAGTTTTGTGGATGTAATCCAGGTAGAGTAGTGTCAGATTTTCTACCATTATTAAACGTAAGAGTACTTTCTTTATTCCTGTCCATCAGTAGGACATTGTTTTGCTTAATGAATTTGATTAATTTGATTTATTGCAAATACAGGTAGCTTTGATTTGGGAACTATCTTTGACTTCAGAGTCCAGAATTTTTTTTAAGATGCTCTCAGAATAGCTCATTTTATAAGTTGTTTCTTTTTTAAATCACAAATTTTGAACTTTGCAATGGCCTTAAACACATATACACATATAGCTATACAACAGTATTAGAAGACTAATCAGTAGCAATTTTGGTTTATTAAATATCAGTAAAATGTTTTCTAATACATTTTTTAAAACAATACAGGAAAATTGACTATCTAGTTGGAAAATTTGAAAGTTAACTTGATACCCCATATCCCCATAAATGTATCAGTGAAAGTATTAACTCAGCCTGCATACTATTATAACTTTTAAACTTTTAAATTCAAATTTCTGTTCATATTTAAAAAAATAAATATTTTCAGTGAAAACTGATCATTTTTAACATCAGAATTTCAGCTCTCATTTATTGAGTACCTACTGATTGAATGATAGTTTGGAGAGTGAGACAGGGGATGACAAGGAGACCTCAAAATGAGTAAGATGTAAACTTGCCTTTAGGCAACACCCAAGGAGGAAATATAACTTGATGCAAAGAAAGTAGGCTTTCAAATGAGGCTAATTCCCTATTCTGCTCTTGAATGAGTAGCAAATTATTAAAACTCTGAACTTTAGTTTTCTTATCTGTAAAATACTAATAGTATTACCTATCTAATAGTGTTGTTAATAGTGAGATAGAGAACTGTGCGTGGCACCTAGTACTGGGCCTAGCACATAATAAGCATTTAATAAATAATGCCTTTTATTGTTAGTCGTAGTAGTTATTAACGTCAAGGTGGAAACCTATGTATATGCTGAGATTACACAAGGCACAAGTATGAGCAAAGTGCTGTGGGAATGATTAATTTCCCTAGAGAAAATGGAGAATAACCATTAGAACAGGATTTAAAGGTTTGTAGAATTTCCATGAGAGAATTGGCAGGAGACCTAAGTAAAATAAAACATGAGCAAATGCATGGAGGTTTTGAACAATAGGAAGAAGAATTGAGTGAGATGACGCCCAAAGACCAATAATGAGGATACTTGAAATGTTAGGATCTTTAAATCAAGTAGTTTGCTAACTTTAAGAAAGGACTCCAATTAATTTTTGAATTATGCTTTTTATTTCTTTTCCCTTTTATTTTTGTTGTTCTTATTGTTGCTATTTCCTCCCATAGTTGTCCATGTAATAAATAGCAGCTTCTGTGTTCCCCATCTTCTCAGACTCTAATCTTTCGCCATAGTAACTAAACAGAAGCTCCAAAAGCACAGGGAACAGTGCTGGACCTGCCCACTCATTATGTCCCCAGTGCCTGTCATGTAAATGCTGGATGATGGCGGACTTGTAGAGGAGCTATGTCAAGCATAAAAGTAGCTAAAAATAAAAGGTAGTCAGTGATTAATGCTTAAGGGAAGGAGCACATGATTTTGTTAGATGCTCAAAAGAATAATTCTATATGGAAGCATCAGGGAAATCTTTATTGTATTAATTTAACCATATTACTAATGTGGTTACTAATCCATCTCCCCCATGTAGGTAAAAGGGCTTCTTTTCTTTTTTCCTAATGAAATTTTATGAACTTGTACTAACTTTTCAAGCAGTTCAGTGGCTACAAAGCTATATTTTAAAATGTTTAAATCAGATTTCCCTTTTGTAAGATCTGTCTCTAATAATCATACTGACTCTCAGGGGTACCTCAGTACTCTCTTAATCATCTTGACTCCTCATAAAAAGCACCCCCTTTTTTAAGTTAACCTCACCGTTTAAAATTTTTTCCTGTTGATTGTCCTTTCAATTTACAATGATAAAATCATTCTTTCTGCTGCTTTCTTTTATACTTCCTTGAGTCATTTTTTTTTTCCATAATGATAGCCTTCTCTCTATTCAGTTTAAAATCTCTAACATAAAAATGATTTCTCAAGTATCACCTTTAGTGGTATCATTTTTTTCTGAGTCTTGAATGAATTCTATCTCAACACACATTTTATAATGAGGATTGTTATTTGCTTTTCCAGATATTACTACTCCTGTGTCCATTTCTGTCAAAAATGTGTATTTACCACCCTGTGGATTTGCTCTCTTCTCTGTACCTTTGACCTCTGTATACTTTCCCTTGAAATGCTATTTATTTTCTTCTATGAGAACTTTTCTCTTTTCTTCTTAAAGCATTTCCAGGTACGTTGAAACAAGATAAATTTGTCACTTAGATCAAAAGTTCCACCATCACCCTTATAAGTACATTGTCAAATATGTTTTAAGTTTTTACTTTGATACTGTAAATTACCTAGCAATAAAATAATCATGTCAAATTCACTAGTATAGTAGTGCATTATAAAAAGTTTTTATAACCTCATTGTCATCATTATTTTTTCTGTTCATTATAATTTATGTATTTCATTGTAAAACTATTAGGGCTTATTTCAGTGGCTAAGACAAACAATACAAGAAATACAAAGGAAACTTCTTTTTATCCTCTCCTACTCCCATTTTGTGAGGCATTTTATTTGGTGGGTGTCCATCCATATCTCGAATTTTAAACACACACATCCTTTACATATATACTCAGAATAATACTATGGAAATTATTCTTCAGCTTGATTTTTTTGCACTTAACACCATATTGTGGGTATCTTTCTAGATATCCATTTTTGAGAGCAAAATCCAGTGCTGTCTGTGCCAACTATTGGAGTACCAGAGCCACACAGTGCTTGTGAAGTTCAGCACATTTTCAGATGTTTATGACTATTTTTTACTCGCTTATCTATAAATTTGTTCAAAGCCACAGAGAAAAATGCTGATAGAGTTAAAGAAAAATTAACTGTTCCCATACTATACAAGGTACCATAAACAAAGTCGAAGGATAAAGTATAGGCTGGAACAAAATGTTTGCAATATAGAAAAAGACAAAGCATATTATCTTCCATCTACAAAGAACACCTACAAATTGGTAAGAAAAAAAAAACTCCAGTAACAAAACAGACAGTGTTCAGAATAAGGAAATAGTTAAATGAATAGTCATATATAATTGACCTAACAATTTCACTTCTATGAAATTATCCAACAAATATATTCACAAACGTGGAATAAATCTTGTGAACATTTATTTATTACATCATTGCTTTAAATAATGAGAGATTGGAAACAACATAAATGTACTGGCTAAATTAAGGCATTCTAAGTAATGGAATACTATGCAAATATAAAAAATAAATGAAGAAACTGTACTGATGTGAAAAGATCTTCAAGTAGTTTGTCTTCAGCTGGCCAGCATTGTCAGGCCTAAAATGAGAATTCTGTACTTACTTGTAATGTCCCACTACAGATGTCTTCTGATTACACAGCATGCAGAATCAAAGCTTTTAAAATTGCATTTACCTGATAACATAGATGTAGTAATATGACCACAGCAATAAAAACTATTTTGTGCTTATGAGCTTTTGTGATATACAAGATATTTGAAATACATCTGTAGTGGCACTCCCCATTCAAACTATATAGAACATAGAAAATGATTTGCCTGTGTTCTCCTTCCTCCCAAGGATACCAGAATGTTCTAAATGGGGCACAGGGAAGGTTTGGCTTGTTGCAGGCTCTCAAATGTTAACGTAACAGGTATCAGAACCACCAGGGGGGACTCATTGAACCAGATTGCTAAGCCCTCTTCTTCCGAGTCACTGACTCAGATCTGGTGTTGGACCCTTAGTTTGTAGTTCTCACACGTTCCCAGGGGATGCTGATGCTGCTAGTCTGGAGACCACGCAGATTTAGAATCACTCTTTGTTTAGGTCATTAGAGTTAATTCTCTTGAGGAACCTGGGTTAAGAAAGTTGGAAAGAATTGAGAGCAAGACGCCTAACAGGACAGTGAGTGAAAGCATTAACCACTAGGATATGAAACTCCTCACCCTCAGGCCTTATTCTTTAACCAGTACGAGAGTGAATACCTTATTTCAAAGAACATCATTCTGATCCCGGAGTCCCGGGATCGAGGCCCACATCGGGCTCCCAGCTCCAATGGGAGTCTGCTTCTCCCTTGACCTACTCCTCCCTCATGCTCTCTCTCACTGTCTCTCTCTCAAATGAATAAATAAAATTATTTTTAAAAAAAAGAAGAAGAAGAATGTCATTCCTTAGCAGCATTTTCTGTGGAACATCTATCTGCCATTTTGTCTATGTTTTTCAGATATTTCTTTTCAGTCTTCCTTCTTAGTGGAAATTTCTAGGGAAGAGTCTTTGATTCAGCGTTTCACTTAATCCTTGCCCTCCTCCCTCCTGTTTTCAAATAATCTCAGGCTTAAATATTCCTTTAATTTTCTTTTTACTTCTCATTCATTTTGCACAGCACCTTTACAAAAGGTGTTAAAGGATAAGTGGCCTTTTAAATTATTTCATGTGGTGTCAGATATGTGCACATTTGAATCAATGGGGAATAAATATGTAGGTGTCAGTTTATAGCAGTCATTTACTGGTCTCACAGTTTAGTCTTTTAGGCCAAATGCATTTTATTGTTTATTCCCCTTACAGTGGTGCTGATACTTAACACTTCTGACAGGTTTTCAAAGTTGCTGTACAAAGAGTGTTAACATCTCCTTAGAACTTGTTAGAAATACAAAGTCTTGGGCACCTGGGGGGCTCAGTCAGCTGAGCAACTGCCTTCAGCTGGGGTCCTGATTTCAGGGTTCTGGAATCAAGCCCCACATCTGCACCTGGATTCTGTGCTCAGCAAGGAGCCTTCTTCTCCCTTTGCCTCCCCACCCCCCACCCGGGCTCTCTCTCTCTCCCAAATAAATAAACAAATCTTAAAAAAAAAAAAAGAAAGAAAGAAAGAAAAAGAAATGCAAAGTCTTGTCTTGCCTCAAACCTACTTACTCTGAGAGGGTGATGGAGGAAAGGAGCAGCAATTGTGTTTTTAGATGATTTTGAAGTGCTCTAAAGTTTCAGAGTTACGATTTTACTAAATGCAATATTTTCATTTCCATTATGTACTTCAAACTTTATATTAAACTTGTGACTCTAAAACCTATTTGTGGAGTGAGGGAAATAAGAATCGGAGAAATGAAATAGTTTGTCCTAAATCCCTCCTCTTTAATAACATTTCTTTTCTTTTTTTTTTTTTTTTCTTAATTTTATTTGTTCACTTGAGAGAGACAGAGATAGAGAGAGCAAGAATGGGGAGGTGAGGGAGAAGCAGGCTCCCCACTGAGCAGGGAACCCAATGCAGGGCTGAATCCCACGACTCTGGGATCATGACATGAGCTGAAGGCAGACACTTAACTGACTGAGCCAGCCAGATGCCCCTAATAACGTTTCAAAGTAGAATTTTTGGTATTTTTCAAATATGTCCTTCCCTCTGAATACATTGAAAACAATATGAGTTACTTAAACCTTCTCGTTTTTAGAATCATTGTTCTCTCGGCTTTCACTCTTTCATTACCTTTAATCAGCATCTCATGTAAGGTACACTGTCTTTGGCACATCAAATAACAGGACCAAAATGCAAATTCACATACTCCCTCTCCTATCCCAGGACTGATTTAATTATATATTCTTAAACTAAATGGCTTTTTAAACTAAAAACAATATATACAATATTTTAAATGCATTAATCTAACAAACCTCAAGTAAAATTATAAACAGTTTCATAAGACTATTAAAATTTACCAATGTTGTTGACTTGAATCTGTTATAATCTTATTTTAATGACCTATGCCTATTTAACTGCTGTTCAGTTACCAGTAGTGTTTCTAAGATTGATTTGTAGTTATTTATGCCAAATAAAACAGTGCTGTCCTCTCTGTTAGTTATAATTTTATATGTCTATTAAAATTAATTAACCAAATTAACAAACCATAAAATCAAGTATGTTATAGAGACCCAAAACCTTGTAATGGCTTCTGTTGGAGCCTCTAAACAGAAAATTCTTAATAAGAAAAAGAGCTTATTTTACTGAACAAGAAGTGATGGATCATTTAATAAAAAGAAATTGCTATTTTAAGTTGTAACTAATATTTCTCTGGGCTCCAGTAGAAAATAATTTGCAAAATGATAAGTTGACAAGTCATACTGAAATAATTAATGAAGATTTAGGGTCATATTTTATTTTCCCTTATGTTCTTTGTATCAACAGGATTTACATAATGTGGCATTTGAATTATGGAGAATAGAAATCTGGTTGCATTATAAAAACCCATCTGGGAAATGATCTTGGGGCTATACTGATTATATGAAATACCTTCATATTCCCTGATATTTATTATATATATATACACATATATATGTAAATATGTATATGTAAATAAAAATACGTTATTAAGGAGTTTTTAAAATCATCTCTTTAGTAGCAGTTTTGTTTATGTTTCCTTTGTTTAACCTTAGGAGAAGAAAACTAAGTTGGTGGTAATTATTAGCTAATTTCACACAGTAGTTATCTCAAAAATTGTTAATAATTCAAAATTTAGGTCCCACCCCTAAATATTCTTAGTTGGTTTTAGGGAAGGACCCAGAAGTCTATTTTAATGACCCCAGCACTGATTCCCATGAAGAGGTTCCTGGATCTCAGTATGAAAAACTTTGAAAGAGAATGTACTTCTTCAAGCTAACACACTCAATTTATGAAGAATAAGTATTTTATTGTATTTTTTTATTTTAAATATTTTTTATTTTTATGTTAAGTTAGCCACCATACAGTACATCACTAGTTTTTGATGTAGTGTTCAATGATTCATTGTTGCATATAACACCCAGCGCTCATTACAACATCCTTTCAATACTACTGTAGGCTCCTCCATCCAGCCTGCACCTGCTTCTATAGGAGATCGGGCTGATGACTAGTGATTCTTCCTCGCCAGCAGGAGCAGACCCATTCAGAGCCTTGGACTGTATTTCTCACTCTATCTGTGGTGCTCAGCGCATAGTTTGGAACTCAGTAGGGACTGTGTAAATACAGCACAGTGGATGATTGAAGGCGACCCACCAGCTTCATGGTTCGCATTCCTGTGTTATCCATGCTCCCTGTGTAGTTTTTTCTCCTTCCTTAAATTGTACATGTCTTTTATAGAAGGGTCCAGGTCTTCTGCATTTTCATATTTCCTCTTTCAACAGTACTTTACACATCCATAGCTAGAAAATACTAAGCAAGTGAAAAATATTTTGTGCTTATTTAGTACATCATAGTAGATTGTCATCTCCTTGAGGGCAGAAATGTTGCCTCTCTCTTTTGCAGAATTCTTGGGGCTTGGTAATGATTCTCAGAATTCTCAGAAACATTTGAAAGAGTGGATAAATATAAATAATTTCATTTTAATTTAGATTTTCTTAAAATTTATCATTAGGGGTTAGTGAGGCTCTGTGTGTAATAAAACTTAATTTTACATAAAAGAAAAAAGTCTGCCTTAATTTTCTAAGAAGAAACTCACTGTTGAAGTACCCTTACTTTTTATGAGACAGGGTGATATAACGTGAGAGATTCTGAACTGGTGAAGCTTTAGCAGAGCATTATAGCTAGCAGAATTCTTCTATCTAACTTTGTATTAAACAGTTTATGTCAATAATGATGAAAATATTACAGTGAGCTTCAGTGACCACTGAAGCTCAGGAGTCATGGGGTGACTCCTGACACCCCATGAGATGAAGATGTTTCTCCAGAAAGACTCCTGAAGCTCAGGAGTCATGGGGTGACTCCTGACACCCCATGAGATAAAGATGTTTCCCCAGAAAGCTAGAGAACCTATCAAAATCAGATTTGGGTTTTTTTTTTTTAGTTGAAAATAAGGAAAACAGAAGAATTTTCCAAGTAATCATGAAGCTTACTGAAATAATTGTTATTCATATATTCTTAGGGATACTCTGATGATCATATTTCTTTTCAAAACACATTAGTATCAACAAATCAGTTAGAGATCTAACCAAGTATGAAAGCTTACACTTTCTATCCTTGATGGCTGTGATTAACTAATGTTAAATCTCTCTAGATGACTTGTAATGCTTATTTTATTGTCTCTAAATGCTTTGGGAGTTTTTCATTGAGGAATTTTGGTCTTCTCCAGATTATCTACTCTCTTTGACTTTGAACACTTTCTAAAAGAATAATTAGTAATTTAAGCATTCCAGTTTCTTGAATGTTTATACTCTGTGATTTTACTGTCCTCTGGATTATAATTGACATCCCGTACGTGGAACAGTTTTTTGGGCAAGTTTATGGGCGTGAGATTACGGTGAGTAAATTATGCAGTGTGTGCTCTAGATGCGTGTCACTCCATCTCCTTTTTAGTCAACTCCCAGGACTCCCTCCCCGTTTCACCTTTGTTCAAAGTGTTTCAAATGTTTCAAAGTGATCTTCTCTTTTACTTAGGTCAGCTAGCATGAGCCTATCATTTCCTTGACTAAAACCATCAGTGGCGCTTTTTTCTAAATGTGTACCACGGAAATAACACCAATGTTTTAGCTTCTGGGAAAACATAATTAACAGATAAATATGGAGAGAGGTTGAGAGAGAGGCAAGATTTAGGACCTCCATGTTGCTGAGGCCTCAGGGGAATACTATGGTAACCAGAGAGTTTTAGATCTCTCGATTTTGTTGCAAACTGGGGCTAGAACTTGTCTTTAGGTCACCCACACTGCTGATTGTCCTTAGTTTGTTCAGTATCCGATTTTGACTACAATGCCAAATTACCTAGAGGTGCTTTATTCACGTCAGATAAAGTTGAAAAAGATCGGTTGTCCATATAAAAGAGTAAAATTAGTGTATTAGAGTAATGGCACTTTGGGAAGGCTGGGGTTGAGCTGAATGGGGGTGGGGTGGGGGATTTGGAAGCCAAAGAAGACACAGAGGAGAAGGCAGCACTGATGGGCATCAAATTCTGAGTGCTGCTCACTCTGATTTCATTCGCTTCAGTTGCATTGACATTCTGACTGTCCCTGAAAATGCTTTTTTCCACTTGTCCTTGACAAAGCGTCCAGATACGTGACTTACCTGTAATTCAGATTTCCACAGTCACTTTGTGAGTAATTCCACAGGAAGGTCAAAAAAAAAACAACAGCAGAAAATTCCAAATGCCCCTCTAGAAGAATTTTCATCTCCAACAGTTCCCGAAACTCTATTTTTTAAATGGTTGTTCTTGACATGATTTTGTCCAAGGAAGAGTGTTTTTATTGTTTTCAATTTCTTTAAACATCTTTATGATACTGGAAATTTCATTGACAGTGGAGAAATAAGACTCTCATATATTTTTATACTCTGTCCCCATAATATATGATTGCACTCATGAATCATGTCTTCAAAAGAGAAAAACACAAATTAAACTCAACATTTTATATAATACATTAATTTCAGTTCTGATTTCTGCCAATTTATAGGTTAAGAGTATATAAAGCCATGTTATTGAATTTTATTTAACTTGCCTTTATCCTATATATACTTTGTTCTAAAATAAGGAAATGTTGGGGAATTCATAAACTGGGGGTTGTATTTTGGAAAATTAATGGTTGTATATATATATGGTGATTTTCAGACTAGTATTAAGCGTTTAATGAATTTTAGTATTAAATAAACTGCTTATCTTTCTTTCAGGTGATGGTGTTTGTACATGCTCGAAACGCCACTGTAAGAACAGCTATGTCTCTAATAGAAAGAGCAAAAAATAGTGGTCAGATTTCCTGCTTTTTACCTACACAAGGACCTGAATATGGACATGCAGAAAAGCAGGTAGGAAACAAATGACTGCAAGATATAAGTACTAAAGCATTTAATGTGGCAGATAATACAGATATTTTATATATGACAGATATATGATCTCTAGTTTCCAAGGACTTAATTTTACATTTTTATCATGTTATGATCTTTATTTTTTTTATTTAATGATCTTCCAAAGAATTCCAGTGCATGAGGTGTTCGATTACCACGTCTATCAATATGGTTAGAATTGTGTTTATCCTACTCATTAAAATATAGTTAAAACATAAAATACAGTTAAATTCCATAAAATATGTTAACATTGAATAGGGTTATTAGACTCTTAAAAAACTAATAGTTAATATTTTTAATTTCTCAGTTTTAATTTCTAAGGTCGATATAGACAGATTAAAGCAGCATAAATAAAAGTTCTTCTCAAGAATGTGAAAGTGTAGGGGCACCTGACTGACTGTCAGTGGACAATGTGATTCTTAATCTTGGGGTTATAACTTTGGGTATAGTGATTACTTAAAAATAAGACCTTTAAACAAAACAAAACAAAACAAAAAAAAACCCGGGAGTTTGATAACCTTGCTACACAACATATACTTAAAGGATCTTAAAAGCCTGGGTCACCTTTACAAATGCAGAACCACAGGCCCATACCAGATTTACCAAATCATAATCTGCACTTTGCCTCCATCCCTAGGTGAATTACTGCACATTACAGTTTGAGAAGCACTTCCCCAAATAATTTGAGGATTGATAGCATCCTAAGATTTACAGAAGGTTTTCTTTAATTATGTGAGATAATGATTTAGGTCAAGAATAGGTAGACCACAGCCTGAAGGCCAAAGGTTGCTACCTGTTTTTGTAATTAAGGTTTTATTAGAAAACAGCCAGACTCCTTTGTCAGTGGCTGCTTTTTTGTTTTTGCAGCACGAGGGAAGAATGCGCAATTGCTACAAGGACTGTGTGGTCCACTAGTAAGCCTTAAATACTATATGGCCCTTCACAGAAAATGTTTGTCCTGATTTAAAGCAATGAAAATACATTTTCAAATGAAAAAGTCAGTGGGCATAAAATGATAGTAACTTCAAAGTATTTTATATGCATGAGATTTAACTGATTTTACTGAACAGCTGCTTGCTGTCAGACATTGTGCTATACGCATTCACATTTATCATCTTGGTAAAATGCATTTAATTGTTTTGACTTCACATTTGACTCCACTATGAATTTTACCATTTTGTATTGACATTTTAAATTCTAAATATGATTAATGTGATGTCAGTTGTTTTGAACATGAGATTCTTTCAATTTAGAACTATAAAAATTGTTCATTTTCTTCATTTTTCCCCACTTTATAAAATCTCTATTACATAACACTTATTAAACAGCTTTGTAGTCTTCCAGTTATTTATTAACTGGAATTTATGAGGGCCTTTAAAAAGTCAGGTTGGCATTCATAAGTCTTCTTTCACTTCTTAGGAAATATAAAGCAACTCCATTGTGTTTAAAAGCCAAGCCTTGAGAGCCACCTTGTGGATTTCTGGTTACTTCATACTTCTCAATTCTGAAAGCTATTGCTTATTCCAAATGATGCAGGTTTATTATTTAATTCCTATAATAATAGGGTTTAACATTTATCAGGAGTTTACTGGTGCCTGGCATTGCTTTCATTGCTTTATACATAAACTCATTCTGTCTCACAGAACCTTTGATATAGGTTTGTACTGTTATTATCCCTTGTTATGGTATATGTATAAGTAATTCAAATACAGCTTGGAATAAAGCATATAGAAATAACTTACATAGAGACATTTTCAAATGACATTTATTTAAGGCATTGTCACCAGATCCATAGATCACTATGGGTAAAAAAAGAGAGGGAGAAAGAGAGAGACATGGAGGAATGGAACATTTTAATACAGCTAAGTAGACTTGGAAGTCCGAAGTCTTTTTTATTACACCTTTTTAAAAATATTTTTATTATATTTGATTTTTATCCAGTCTGCCTATTGTTATTGGATTTTTTCAAACAAGAATGGCATTCCCAAACAGTTATTAATAAGTACATGTTTTCAAGGAACATTGTCCTATTCGCTATTATATTCCCAGACTTTCATATAATATTTGGCTGATAGTAAGTACCCCCCAAATTACTTTATTTCCCCTTTGTTCCTCTGAGACAAACATTATGAGATGGCCTCACTTTAATTTTCTCATTTGATCTCCACCACTGTTCTGTCCCTTAGAGATTCTTATCCCTATTTTATAGATAAGGAAACTGAAATGAGAGAATAATTTTCTCAGAGAAGGCCACGTACCAAGTAGTAGAGCCATGATTTGAATCAGTCTGTCTCCAAAGCCTGCCCTATTTACCACGCTCTATCCTAAATGTTCAAAACCAAATCTGATCTGGGCTTTCTAAAGCTTTCAGGGCTTTGAGTCTTTTTGTTTCTTTTTTGGTTTTTGTTTCTAATAAAATGGAAGAACATTTCTTCAGCCTAACCATATCCCTCGTTGCTGCTGAAGAGAGATTCAAAAAACCTGTCCCCTCCATGGTAGATATGATTCTGTACCAAAAGATAAGGGAATCTTTCTGAATGTTTTATTGAAGCTCCAAAATTGTAGATTGTTCTCCTAGTGTTAGTTGTATGCTTCTTATTTAAGTTCCTTTTGAACTTCGATGGTATTAACATTCTAGCAGTTCTGAAGAGCTATTATCATGATGGTAGGAGATATTCCTTACCATGTTTTTGAAAAATGGGAAATTAAGTACTCAAAACATTAAAATGAAATTAGAAGGTAAATTTGCTATGGTAGTACATAGAAATTTAGCCTCATGACTCCTGTTAATGGAAATAAAGCTAAATCCCTACCGGGCCTCACTAGCACTTTACCCCTAAGTGTGTAATGTGTAATGTAACCATCTCAATTCCTGATTCACCAATTATGGTTCTTAAAAGCATTTCTTCACAGTTTTATTCAACACTTTACTTTATTTGTATAAATAATAAGTAAAACTCCATTGAGGAAATTCTTTTCTTTCTGTGTGTGTGTGTGTGTGAGAGAGAGAGAGAGAGAGAAGTCTATTTCTCTGCCTTAGCCACAGCCAAAAATGAATCTTTTCTTCCCAGTAAGTAACAATATATTTTAGGACTCCTCATATCATTCCCATTTTTCCATTTTCAATGAAAAATTTATCCCCCTTTTGAAAACTAGCTATATTTCCAAAGTGTCCACTGAAATAAGAAAATAGGGGAAAGAAAATGAAGTACCCCAAGAGTAGCTTAAGCTATAGAGATGGATCTTGCAGTTCTCCATGGGGAAGGGAGTATCTTAGGAATTCCAAATGAGGCCCAAAGCAAGAGGGCACATTAACAAAAAGCTCTAGTTATATTTCACCTCTAGAAGTCCTGTTGTCTTAAACACCTAAATATTTCTGAAACTTAATTTCTGTTCTATCAAATGAAATAATAATAGGGTAAATAATACATATTCTAATAGTTAACTATGAGAAACAATAGAATAATATATGAAATTATTTTGGAAAATGAACAATGATAAATCGTATCATATTTTATGGAAATCTACTTTTAGAAAATGTACATTAATAATTAAATTTTAACATGGTTAAAGGATAATGAACAATATGAATAAGCTTTCCTAATTTGCCCTGCATATATTTTTCTCTCCTGCATGAAGTTATTTTCCTAAGAAACCACTATTTTCTGTAAGATAGAGAATACCTTAAAGGAAAAGTAGTAGCAGCTTACATTTATAGCAATATGTCATTAGGGATGCAGGTATTTTCATTATTAAGCTATTAGTTTCAGTTATGATTTAATTTCAAGTTGAATGAATATTTCAATTAGAATCTTCAGATTCTGTTTCACTTATAATCTTAGTCAAATAAATTCTTTCCTTTAGGGACAAGTTTTTAACAGGTTTTAAATATTCTAGTAATGGGATGGGTATTTCCACTCACTCCTGGATAGTATTTCTCCCGATTTATGGGTACTGATATGTGGTTTGATTTTCTTACAATTAGAGATATTAAAATTTTTTCTTATAGGTAGAAATGGTCTGTCATGCAATAAGCCTTATGAATATAGTTATTCAAAATATCTACTAAAGGAGAACTCTATAAATAGTCCAGTAATCGTATGTTCCCTCAAGCTACCGTAAAGAATCATTTTTTGACATTTTTATTATTATCTAGATCTCCCAATGATTTCATTGTTTTTTTCATAGGTCAGCTTTAGCCTTTATCTAAATTAAAGGAATTTGACTTTGATTTAAGTTATCAGATACTTAATAGCTTTATTTATTTCTACTCTAGCAGTTTAATAGTCAGTATAGCCAAATAAAATTAGAATTTTCCCTTCCTGGTTAGCCAGGAAGAAAGCCAAAGAAAATAGCAGGTGCCAAATAGACCCCTTTCTTTTATTTTTTATTTTAAATGTATGCAAAATGTTTGTTTGATCAGAGTTTATTCTTTCCTTAGCCATATCAACCTCCTTTCTTTTTGGAGGTTAATATAATAATTGTACTCTTGTAGAATTGTTATAACCACATAGAAAGAATGTCAAAAACGTATTAAAATTTTAAATAAAATGAAATAAAATTAATACAAAATAGAACTGAATGTTTAATTGTATTTTTGGAGACATGACTTTTCTGTTTTCAAAGGGAAGTAGGCCCTTGTAGAATAAAGGCTTTGGATCCAGGCAAACCTGGATATTTATCTGGACTCAGGCATGGCAACATAGCCTTTTTTAATTTCCTTGAACTAGTTTCATCATAAACAAAGTGGCAGTGATACCTATATCTTAAGATTTTTGTAATAAGTTAGGTAACATGTCTTGGCCTGATACACAGTGGACACTCTATAAATGGTTACATATGTACTTTGAAGGGAAAGAAGATGACAAATTTAAAGAATAACAGATGTAAAAATATTTAAATTTGATGCTGTTCATCAACAAAAAATAATACATTGAATCTCAAAAGGCAGTGACAGGTTGGGGGAAATATTAGTAACTATAGCTTTATATGTATCAGTATCTACATTTTTATATGTGTATCTACATCTTTGTGTACTTACTAAGTTTAATAACTAAAACATGAAGTTTTCAGTAAGTAAATGAGCAAAGAGAAGAAAAATAGTAAACTGGAATAAAAAAATAATGAATAAAATTGTACAAATTAATGGATTCTATATTCTTTAACCTAATGAATCTTTAAAAACTGAAAATGATAATGTCTATTTCTAAAGATGATTCGGGGATTTGGTGCATTTCCTGTGGCAATGAATGGTTCAATCCTTTAAAAAAAATTTTTTTTGATAATATATGTTAAGAGCTACACTTTCTTCCAGATCCTTTAACCATGAAATTCTAAACCTGGGAATCTTTCCAAGAACAGATGAAAAAGAAAAGTAATATATACCGAGAGTTTTATTCCAACACATTGTAATGGTAAAAAAAAATGCAGCATAAATATCCAGCAGTAGGGGAATTTTAAAGTATGAACAGCAATTCAATTAAATATTATAACCTATTGAGAGCAGTTATTTTAGAGTATATAATAAGATATCCAGTTCTAAATTAACTGTCAATTTTCATTCAATTGATCAAATTTCTTGTGCCACAGAAAGTAAGTAGCAAAACAAGGTGGTGTTTCTCTACCTTTAAGACACAGACAGTCTCACAGAGGATTTTGAGATACATACATAAGGAAAGTAAAATATGGTAAATAACATAAAAGAACAAATGGTTCACAAAAGAGAAGTAGATTAATTCAAACCAGTGATCTTGTATCTCAAAATGCAGCTACAAAGGTAAAGGGCATTCCAAGGAAAGAAGAAAAGAAACATGAACAAAGGAAACCACGGGATGTATTTGGACAATGAGAGTGTTCTCTTTTCACTGGGATGTGATATGCATGAAAGGCCTGGCATATAGATTTTGGTCAGAATGTGGAGGACCTTAAATCACTTGCTTCAGCACTTGGACTTTATATGCAGTGAGGAGCTATTGAAGATTGTGGAAGAAGAGACAAGTTATATGACCAGAATTCAAGTGCTGAAAAGTAGGACTCTTTTTCTAACACACAGTGGAAAATCCCTTGAGCCAGGTGTTCATTTCAGTCAACTCTAATGTATGGCCAACTTTGAAAATAGAGGAGACGCTTCATAAGAGACACAGATAATGACATTGGAATCTTATTCTTATTTCTTTCATCATCACCTTTAAGTAAATTTTAATTGCAGCAAATTTTGTCCTTATGCTTAAAGATGTATTTTAGAAGCATAGAGTAAAATTTTTATAACAAATGTATGTATCTTTTTAAGGAGCCATGCTGTTTTGGAAACTGTGTTAATTGGAATACTGTTGTTCTCTCATATGAAAATACTTTAAAAGCACTCGAAAGACATGTAGATTAAATAAGTACAGTTATTAAATCCCAAGAGATACAGAGATTTATACTGATAAAATTTAAAGATCAAAACCACATTTCACAGTGTGATTTTTTTAAACATTATTTCAGCTTTTATGGCCAAATGGATATAATGGATATAAAGAATGCAATTTTAGAAGAGATTTCTCTTTTGCTAATTAAGGTGCTGTCTCTGGAATAGTAAATTCTTTCTCTATAATTGGATTGTAGTAATATCAAGGTTACCTATGTTACCCTCTTTCAAGGGGTATAACATGGACAGAGCACCTGGTATTCCTTTCTCCTAAGTTAAAATGAATAATTAGCGCAGCCAGAACGACACATGAAAATTGGTTGGGGGGAATTAGGTTAGTCTATGAATTGATTATATACCCATAAGCCTCAAACCATTTTTAGTGATGATCACTCAGTGAATATTTACTGAATGTAAACTAGTTACCAGTCACTCTGGTAGATCTCTAGATAACAACAAGGAACCTCTGCTGTCAGCCTGTTTGGAGTGGATTGAAGAAGACATGTATCAGTCAAGATACAGTGAAGGCAACAAACCACTCTAGGTACATTTTAAATAGAGAAGAATCTTATACAAGAAATTAGGCACTTACTAATGTTGGTAAGATTGAGGAAGTAGAAGTTAGGGGGCTACCACTGGAACTGTTGAATTTAAGACCCAGCTACTTCGATGGTGACCCAGCGGTTGAGAAACCACGGCTGCAACCATACATGTCTTTCCAACACTTGTGAACACACTGGCAAGCTAAATTTTGAATGTATGATACTTCTGTTATAACTTCAACCCTCATTTCTCCAAGGTCTTATTTACAACCAAAAGATGATAGCAGAAAGAAGGTTTCCTCTTAACTTCCACTATCCAGATCTTGTGCAAGTGCATGTTGTTAGCAGAATTGATCTTAGCATCCAGTACTTGGCCTACAGCAAATCTTGGAAATAGGGTTTTTACTTTCTGGCCTATGCAATATAGGAAGGCTCATAGAAGGAGCTGGGATTTGGAAGTGATTAATACTCTTTGCTTTAATTGAGAATGGAAATATATTGAGAGTATCTACCCCTTTACTCTTATGGAGCTTATGTTTTCTGAAAGGACAGAATGATTAATCAACTAATTAAATAATTTAATTTCATTTGCAATAAAGAATAAAGAGGGACAAAGTTGCTGAGGGAAAATAAAATGAGAGGATCTGATTTAGACTGACGATGGTAGAGAAGGCTTAGCAAGGAAAGTGAAACTGAAGCTGAGATTTGAAGGTTAGGAAAGGAAAGGAAAGAACAGGAGAAGAATGTTCTAGCTAAAGGCTCTGACACCAGAAAAGCAGTAGCACATTGAAGGAAGTGGATAAAAGTCAAAATGACTAAAATGTAGGGGCACCTGGATGGCTCAGTTGGTTAAGCATCCGACTCTTGATTTCAGCTCAGGTCATGATCTCAGGGTCGAGAAATCAGGCTCTGTGCTCAGTGGGAGTCTGCATAAGATTCTCTCTCCCTCTCCCTCTTCCCCTACCCCTGCTTGTGTCTGCTCTCTCTCTCAAATAAATAGATCTTTTTTTAAAAGATAACTAAAACAAAGAAAATGTTTTTTTCTCTGTCCTCCATGAGACTGTCAGAAGGAAATTGTGGCATAAGATGAGTCTAATGTTATAGGCGAAGGCTGGATCTTGAGTACTTTTATATTCATATTATAGATCTGGTATTTGTTTTAAAAGCAATGGGCTTTGCTCTTTAAGCCGGAGAAAGAGGAAGAGGAAGGACTGGGCAGAGGAGTAGAAGCAGGTGCTGCTGATGAATGGAAAGAAAATAGAGGAACTGTGATCTCAAAATATCATTGATGATAAAGAATGGACTTACAAGAATTGTTTGAGCAAACTTTGATCAGAAATTGAGATGTCTGTACTAGTGATTTTGTACTAGTGATTTTGGAAGTGGTACAGTTGTGAGTTGATGACAAAGCCTAGAAATAATAGTTGATAAGGCTGAAGTGGAAATGAGGGTGTCAGGGAATTGAAGAGTGAGTGTTTTGGATGTCGACACGGAAAATACTGTCACCTAGGATGATGACAGGAATTGGGATGGAGAGACAGACTAGGAGCCATAGGTTTCAAGTTCATCGGATAGGGTTAAATGACAGGTGACGTAGTCAGATGAACTGAACCTTAAAAGAGCTGGAGTTTTTACAAAAAATGACTGCATAATTGACTGGAAATGGTGATGAGGAAGATAGATATCCTCCCTCACCACTGGGGAGGGAATGGGAAACAGAGTCCATACAAGGAGAGTCAAGTTTCAGTTAATGCGAGGTCATAGAAGAGGTTAATAAAGTTTGCTGATCATTGTGTGGCAGTTCCAAAGAGTAGATCAAAGAATTCCCTACCCCATAATAGAGAAGGTAAGGAAGTGAGTCAAGAGCAAAGAAATGCCAATAATTATGGGAACTTTGTTATAATAGAGAATTGGTTTCCCATTACCTGTTCCTATGCCAGTTAACAGAATCAGAATCTGAAACTAATGCCCTAAAATTTTTAACATGATCCTCAGAAATTCTGATCATAGTTTTGGTTAGTTGATTTAGTGAAGAGATGACTAATGGACCTTATCCTGAAGAACAGGGATAGGAAGGATGATGGATTTCCTTCTGACAGCCTCGTGGAGGACAGAGTATTACATGCCTTGGTATAGATGTCAGAAAACCAATTTAGATGTCTCAAAGAATAATGTTTAAAGTGGAATAAGAGCTTTGAAAGAGAGAGAAAGGTGAGGGAAAATTGCATATTATATTCCTTCGGTTTCTGAACTCCTTTCCCAAAAGAGAAGCCAGTTATTGGTTTATGTTCTTAAATAAGCAGGTCCACTTTCTCATGCTGATTATCGTATTAACATTGGATGATAAAAGATGAAGATTTTAGAAATTTTTTTAACATTAATAATGCATACTCACTAATGATTGTGAGAAAGAATGGCATCATTTGGAGGAAGATATTTGCCTCCTGGTTAAATTTTAGTTTTTATAATGGCAGTTAAGTTATTCCTGCCTAATGGATTTGATATTATCCACATTAAAGCATATTTTATCAAGATAAATTACCTCAGAAGGCTTACAAAGGTCACTGTAAATAAGTTATGCAATTTCTGTCATGCTTTTTCATCGAGGGCTTGCATCTAAACTGAGATTTTTGTGTTGCTTCTGTATATTTTTGGTCTTATTGGAAAAACAAATTTGTTTTCCTTTAATAAACTCAATTGCTTTTTGTTAGCTTTTTTTTTTTCCAATTATAGTTTTAATTCCCGTATTTGTGTTACTTTGGAAGTCAACTTTGGGAAGTGGTTACATTTTAACCTTATTTATTTTTTTACCTTTTTTTTTTTTTTTTAAATGTTAGTCACCGTAAGTACATCAATAGTTTTGCATCACGGGGTATGATACACAAGCAATGAATCATGGGATACTACATCAATAACCTTACTCATTTTTAAAAGTACTCACACTGTTTTTTCCATCTCATGGGTAGGAGAAAGATATGTAAGGTCATGGAAGGAAGTCCTGCTTGTTTTCACTGAGGGAAGAGAATATAGTACCCTCTGTGTGCTAACAGATTACCCTAATAGTTGTCCATTCCATTCTACTCTTACAATTTACTCTTACATAAAGGACTATAAAGCCCTTTATGGGAAGTTCACTTGTGAAAAGTGGAAATATAAAGTCAGAGGAAAGCAAGCTTAAACAATTCTAACTACACATCTGACTTCCTTTACCTTCTCACAGCTCCTGTTCTATTGTGCTATATTTCCATGTGTAGAAACACTTATCCAGTTAATATGGTATTAGATCTCGAATAGCTTCTTTGAGAATCCAATGCTCCATTCAGAGAATGTGAACAAGATGAATTATATCTCTGCAGTTATTCAGAGGATAGCAAAGCCTGGACTCCAGGTAGTGCTCGCCCTGGGAAACCAGATAGAATCGCAGTGATGGTTTTGATACTTCGGAAAGCAGCAGTCACCTGTAGTAATATCTGTAATAAAAAAGTTTAGCTCTGGGGCGCCTGGGTGGCTCAGTGCGTTAAAGCCTCTGCCTTCGGCTCAGGTCATGATCTCAGGGCCCTGGGATCAAGCCCCACATTGGGCTCTCTGCTCAGCGGGGAGCCTGCTTCCTCCTCTCTGTCTCTGCCTGCCTCTCTGCATATTTGTGATCTCTATCTGTCAAATAAATAAATGAAATCTTTAAAAATAAAATTGATTGTACTTCTCTCTCTCGGCCTGCCTCTCTGCCTACTCGTGATCTCTGTCAAATAAATAAATAAAATCTTAAAAAAAAAAAGTTCAGCTCCATAACTCATGATCTTACCCATCTTTTCTCCATTCATTTCTCTAAAAGAAATACCTGTTTAAAAAGCTTTTTTTAAAGGAAAGACTGAATGCAACTACTCATTGTATGTATTTGCATGTATGTTTCAGTGTAAACAGATTTGATCATGTTATACATACTTTCATGTCTCTTGGAATAATACATAGTGGAGATGTTTTCAGATCAGCACAGAAAGATCTAATTCATTCTCATAACAACTACATAGTATGTCGTAATGTGCATACTGTCTTAATTCATTTACCCAGTCCCGTCTTGATGGACACTTTTGTTGTTTCCAATTATTTTTAATGTAAACAGTGCTATAGTAAACATTTTTGCTCATACTCTTGGCAGTTGCAGTGATGTCCATTGGGAAAATCCCTAGCATTGAAATTTATACATCAACATGTCAACTGCATTTAAAATTTTGGTAAATGGTCTCAAATCGCCCATTAGGGAGTTTGTTCCAATTTACATTTCCTTGAACACGGTTAACTTCCTCCCACATGACTTTATGCTGAGCATTGTGAAAGTTTTTAAGTTTAAAAAAATGATACTTCATTATTTTTTTGACTGACATTTCTTTGAGCAAAGCTGAGCATTTCCATATTGGCCACTTGAAATCTTTTTCTGTAATTTGCCTATTCATATCTGTGGTCCATTGTATTTATATTAAATTGCATGTATTCTCATATGTGTTATAAATGTTTTTTTCTTAGCTAACTTTTGGATTTTCTTCATTTACAAATATTTTACCTTGTATAAATTTTTTATCAATTTATTTATAGTCTTTGGGCTTTGTCTTACTTATAAAGACCATACCTATTTTATCCATAATTTCCTCCAGCCTTTTTAAATTTAATTTCATTTTTACTATTAAACCTTTGATCTGTCTGGAATCTATTCCATGTAGTAATGGACTACATGGAATATTTTCCTGAATATTCCATTTCTTCTATTGATTTTAAATTTTGATATAACACAGAATTCTCATATTTGCCTGAACCAATTTTTGAACTTTCTTATCTTTTCATTGATCTTACTATTTCCTCTTTGGTATCAAACTGTTTTCTCACTCTGTACTATAATGTTTTTAATACTTGATTATTCTTCAATTTTAGAATTTTTCCTGACTAAATATACAGGTTTACTTTTCAGGGTGAACTTGAGTATAATCTCCAAGGAATCATTTTCATGTTTTAGTTGAGTTAATGCCTTGATTAAGTTAGTGAGAACTGGCATTTTTACCAAGTCAAGTTTTCCCATCTCAAAAATCAAAGCATGTCATTTCATTTCTTGAATATATTCATATAAATATAAGTATAATGCCCTTGAATTTTGAGGTTAAATTGTACTTAGTTGTGGTGTATTATTTTAATGCATTGGTGAATTCTGTTTTCTAAAGTTCTTTACTATTTCAATTGATATTCATAAGGGAGAGTTCTCTGATATTCTGTTTTCTGCTTCTTTATCAAGTTTTAATATCAGTGCTGTTTCACTGCTTCTGTAAGATTAATTTTGAGGCTTTGCTTCTGTTTCTGTGCTCTAGGGCCTTTAATAGTATTAAAATTAATTTGTCTTTAAAAGTTCGAAAGCCCAGATGTTGGATAGCTTTTAAATTTTCCTCCATTGCTTTTATTATTTTATAACTTCCAACACTTCTAGGATAAATGTTATAGCATATTTTCTATAAAACCATCCATCCCAAACAGTTTTTTAAATGGTATATACTGAATTTTACAAAGTACTCTTTTCTGATTATTTTAAACTCTGATATATTTCTGAACTTTTTTTTTTAACTTTACTGATTTTGAGTCTTTGTGCTTGTGCCATTGAGCTTGTGTATGACTGTCTATGTCCTTTTACTTAAAGGCTACACAGTAAATATTTTAAGCCTGTGGACATATGGTGTCTGTCACAATTACTTAACAGTAGCTCAAAAGCAGCCATAGACAATATGTAAACAAATTAATATGGCCATGTTCCAATAAAACTTTATGTACAAAACAGACAGTTGGCACATAGTTTGCCAACTCCCTTTCTTGCCAGCAATAGCCATTGGTGATTTTTGTTTATTTTTTTCTTTTTAAAGTAAGAGGTTTTGTGTTTACTTATCCATTTCACAAATTTTAAACCATCAGATTCTATTTTAACTTTATTAGGATATCTGCTTTTTCTTTCTTTCTTTTTTTTGGTTTTTGTTTTATTATACTTTCTTTATGGGGTGGCCGGGTGATCGGTATTAAGGAGGGCACATGCTGTGATGAGAACTGGGTGTTTTATGCAACTAATGAATTGTTGAACGCTACATCAAAAACTAGTGATGTACTGTATGCTGGATAACTGAACATAATAAGAAAATAAATAAAAAACAAAACAATAACTCTTGAGTTAGATGCTAATTCACATAGTGAAATATTTCAGGTATGATATTTTCTGAGAGCATGCTTTTACTCTGTCCTGTAAGTTTGATGTGTGATGTTTCCATTAGTTTTTAGACTTACGCAGTTTTAGTTTTTATTTTTCCTATATTGTTTATGAAAGTCAAGATAAGGAGGATACATAGATGAAGTTGCAGGTGTGTGTTAGTTTAGAGTGATTATTTTATTTAGATGTTTCACACCTGGTTCAGTCTATGGTCACTTCTCTCTTGGAACACTGGGCTAGAGTAATGAACTGGTCTCCCCCCCCCCCCTCTCTCTTCTGCTCAGAAACCTGCAGTGGACTTTTCCACTTTATTCAGAGTAAAAGCCAAAATCTTTATAATGGGTGTCCTCAGACTCATGTCCCAAACTGAATCTTCTGCCCGCCTTCCAAGGCACAAGCATTGGCTCTCCCGATCCTGTTTTCCCCATGACATATTTAGTTCATCAAGGCATGCATGGATAAGCTAGAAAGAGCCCTAACTCTTTCCTTCCTCTCATACCTGCCTTCGCAGGCAGTCACCCTGACTTCCTTACTGTATAGCCTACTCTCAGCTTGACTTTATGTGGTGTCTCTGTTTCCTGTCTCCATCTTCTCACGGGCCTCTTGTTAGCCCCATAGCTGCTCATCCAGCCTCTGGTCTTAGCACAACGACAAATCTACTACCGCTTAGGAACTTGACTTGACCCTTTCCCACCTGTGCTTGAGACCATCTAAAGCATGACCTAATCCTCCTTTCTAGTCCCTGGTCGTCCTTTACAGCATCACTTTATGCATTCACCCAGTACCTTCTGAACAGAACTCTCAAACACACTGTATTCTTTGCTAGTTCCGGCCTTTGTGCTTGTTTAGCCTGCTGCCTCCTGTCCCTCACTTAATATATCACTTGTCCTTCGAGACCCACATTTCACATTTTCTGTAAGGACTTCTTTGATGAGACTAGCAGATCATTGATTCATTCATTCCAGAAATGGGCAGGAAGTACTAGCTGTGCAGAAAGAACTCTGCCACGTATTAGTGGGACATACACAAACCACAGTGCCATCCCTGCCTTTGTTTCAGCTTTGTCCATTTACCTCTATTAGAAACATATCATGTTATACACAAATAATGAATCATGGAACACTAGATCAAAAACCAATGAAGTACTGTATGGTGACTAACATAACATAATTTAAAAAGCATATTTTATAGAAGTCTTTCTTTCTATTCTGCAAATCACTCAAAGCTCGGATTTTGTCTTTAATTTCTGTGTATTTCTAGGATCTACTATATGATAAACAGCTGTTTCTTACTTAAATTATCCTCTCTTTGGCCCTTTATAGTGCCTTTTTAGATCACTATCATGTTTTCTAAATTTGTTAGAAGATATTTTTCTTAGGAGTGTAAATAATTTAGCATAATAATGCCAAGTTGTATAGCACTAAATAGAGCTATATGGTCAAATTATACAGCTATCTTGTACATAGATGGATAAAAATAATCAGTCTGGGTATCTTCCTGTTAAGGAACTATGGTTCTTAAATTTTTGTGTCTATCAGAATAACTTGAGGAGCTGATTAGAAATGTATATCTAAGGACATGAAAACATGTTTCATATCATTAGTCATTAGGAAAATGCAGATTAAAACCATAGTGGGATACCACTACTTACCTCTTACAGTGACTAAAATAAAAAATAATGACAGTCTCAAGTGCAGACAGTTAAGGGAGGTAACTGGAATTCTGATATATTGGTGATGAAAAGGCATATCATACAGCCACTCAGAAAATAGTCTGGTAGTTTTCATAAAGTTAAAAATGTATTTACCATATGACCATATTTACCATATGACCAGCAATCACAGTCCTGGTATCTACTTTAGAAAAATTAAAATATATTCTCTTACACACACACACACACACACACACACAGAAACTTCACATGGATATCCATAGAGGCTTGTAGTCATGATTGCCCACAACGGAAACAACTCAAACATCCTTCAGTGGGTGACTGAACTAACAAAATATCCATCCATACCATAGAATACTACTGAGCCATAAAAAAGAATGAACTATCAGTACAACTTAGGTGAATCTCAAAGGCATGAAACTGAGTAAAAGAAACTAGCCTCAAAGTTATATACTGTTTTATTCAATTTCTATCACAGTCTTGAAGTCAAGAAACTGTAAGGATGGAGAACAGGTCATTGATAGCCAGGGGTTGTGGGTGGGGAGGGTTTAACTCTGAAGGAATAAAACAGGAAATTTTTTAGGGTAAAGGAACTATTCCATATCCTGATTGTGGTGGTCATTACACAAATTGAACATATGTTAAAATTCATAGAACCAAACACAACAAATGGAAAAACAATAAAATTTTTCTATGTGATTTTTAAAAGAAGATTTTTAAAAGTACGTATCTCTGGGCCTGGTTCCTAGGGATTCTAGTTTATTTGTACTATGAACTAGCCTAGACCACAAGCGGCAGACACAGATTCAAAGAAAGTTAAGAATGAGCAACCCAGACTTATTTTAGGATCGTTGTCACTTCAGGTCTCTCCTAAACCAATTAAGAAGCAATGAGCCGAATATTGGTAAGAATAGAGACGAAAGAAAAATGACCCTTGGGACCTCTATATTCCACACAGAGACCAGAAGGATTACCCAGATGGTGGTCCAGAAGCTGGTTGAACTCACTTGGCCAGAGTGGGAAGTACTATGACACTACTCCAGTATCTGCCTGCCACATAACGGGAGTATTCTTCCCCACAGTTAAATATTCCCTGCATTCAGCTCATGTTGTCTCATTGGTGCCACAAACCAAGGCCTTCCCCAAATGGAGCTTGACTAAGGAATCAATAACAAGCACATCAAGACATTCCCCTGCAGGGGGGATTCACCTGAAACAAACGGCAATCCAAGCAGTATAATTTGTATAGCAATTATTATATAAATATAATTATTTATTATTAATTATTAATAAGCAATTATTATTATAAATATAAATATATATTCCAAGCAATATTTTGTTTTGTTCTTTTAGCTCTGAGTGTCTATTCATGAACATGAGAGAAGAAACTGAGTAGGTGAAATGTTTCTCCTCTCCTTACCCTTGGCCAATGAAGGACTCTGTTATATCCTAGCAAATACCCTCCAGTGAACTTCATCCCAAATCATCACATATTCGTAAGAGCTGCTTTTAGAAGATAGGTAGCAACTCTTGTCTGAAAAGATGGAAGTTTAGGCAAGATGACCCAAGTGTAGTTAATCATAAGGTCTATGCATAAAATGATTTCTAACAGGCTAATCACCCTGCACAAAAATAAAACAGGAATATACTCCCCATGAAACTTGAAGAAAACCTTTTTTGTTTCTGTGTATTTTGTACAGGACTCTAAAAAGGCTTAAAATGTGTAAGTTGCTATTTACCTGTACAGCCACTAGATGGAGTGGTTTGTTAAACTATTTCCATTTTATAGCTGCAGTAGATGTCACAGAGAACTGTTTTCTTAGATAATTTACTTAGTTAATTATTATTAACTTAGAAGTTTAAATTTTTAAGTACTTTAGGGATAGTCAGTGTGATAAAGTCTGTTCTAGAACCCCAGACCCCTGAAGCCCTATTCCCTGCCGGTATAGTGCACCTAACAAAAAACAAAAACAAAAACAAAAAACCTATGGAAAACTCTTTCAAAAGAAACTATTGAAATGTTGATAATGAAACTTTTAGAGCAATAGAAAGCAAACACAGTACATGATGTCCAAACAGGAACTTTTTTTTTTTAATAGACTTTGTAAAGATTGATTTATTTATTTTAGAGAGAGAGGGAGAGTGTGCACCGGGGCAGGGGGGCATGGAGAAGAGACAGAATCTCAAGCAGACTCCCTGATGAGCACAGATCCCCTGGCTCAGTGAATCCCACAACCAAAAAATCTCTACCTGAGCCACCCAAGCGCCCCAAACAGGAGCTTTGACTAACTAAATACTTCATTATGTTAATCTAAAGTCTTTAATTTTGCAGAGAATTTTCTCCATTGTATTAGTGAGTCTCAGTGAATTTTTAAAGATACTCTGCTGTAGCATTTATATGGATTGCAGATAAGTGGATCAAATCCCACATCTGAGTTCAGGCCAGGTCAAAGAAAAGACACCAGAAGTAAAGTTAATATATTCAGGGCATTGTAAAGTTGGAGAATTAAGACAGATGGTCAGTGCTGGTCAGAAATCAGCAAGGACACACCTCTAGGTGAACTCAGTTGGGTTTACTGGGCCATTGCAATGAGGAAGAGTGCATGCACTGGGGATCATGGGCATCTCTTAAGAGGGGAGAAAAGTCTTCCAGGAAGTATGTTGGATATAGAGAATGTAAAGATCTTGGTGGAATGGATGTGGACTTGTCAGAAAAGGAATTTAGTGGGGTGTCTGGGTGGCTTAAGTGGATTAAGCCTCTGCCTTCGGCTCAGGTCATGATCTCAGAGTCCTGGGATCGAGCCCCACATCGGGTTCTCTGCTCATCAGGATCCTGCTTTCCCCTCTCTCTGCCTGCTTCTCTGCCTACTTGTGATTTCTCTCTCTGTGTCAAATAAATAAATACAATCTTAAAGAAAATAAAAGAAAAGGGACTTAGAAGAAAAGTCAACCCTAGTAGCTAACATTGGTTTGTGAGGTTAGGGGATGAGAATAATTTCTATAGATTCTTGCATTTTAAGAACTGTGGCCTTTATTCTGAGTGAGTTGGGAACAACTTAGATTCATGCTTTTTTAAATAGAGTAGTTTTGGAAGGATAGAAAACAAGTAATAATGATTGGTTGAAAGTCTGAACGAAAGACACACTTGCTTTTAACTTCATTCCTCTTGAATTTTATGTCACGTTGGGGATTACCTGTGTTTTAAGATAGGTAGAATATAATTTTTAATAATTTTATACAGAATATTATATACTAAGACTTAGTAAGACCTTAAAACACAAGTAATTTTACGCTTTCTTTGATAAACTCATTGAACAAAAATGCTAAATAACAATTACTTGTAAATGCTAAGTAATACTCTTTTATGTTCTATTAATATCTACTGTAGGTGCAGAAGTCAAGAAATAAGCAAGTACGAGAATTATTTCCAGATGGTTTTAGTATTCATCATGCAGGAATGCTTCGGCAGGACAGAAATTTGGTTGAAAACCTTTTCTCTAATGGGCATATCAAAGTTCTAGTCTGCACAGCGACACTAGCCTGGGGTGTCAATCTTCCTGCTCATGCCGTTGTTATTAAGGTAATAGCTTACCTTATGTGGATTTGTGTGTGTCTTAAATCTGGGGGTTGGTTTGTTTAGAAAAATACTGCGATTTGGCTGTTTCATTGACCTCTAATGCTATTCATATAAGGTCAGAATTATTTTCTCCCCAAAAAATCTAGTTTATATTGTGAAAATTTAACTCTATCACAGATGATGAAAGGATTAGTTAAAGTACACTTTTGAGATCTTGCCATATTTGCCTAATTTCAGTATTCAGCTCATCAGGATTATATTTGCATGTGTTTATATGTAAATTCTTATTAACTTTTCCTCATCTAGGGAACACAAATATATGCTGCCAAAAGAGGCTCCTTTGTTGACCTTGGAATTTTAGATGTCATGCAGATATTCGGTCGAGCTGGAAGGCCACAGTTTGACAGATTTGGGGAAGGAATCATCATAACAACACATGACAAACTTAGCCATTACCTCACCTTGCTCACGCAACAAAACCCGATTGAGAGTCAGTTTCTGGAAAGCCTTGCGGATAACCTAAATGCAGAGGTAAGATTCAGTGAATAAGAGATTGGAATAGGATCATCAGCTGAAAGAATGACCAAATAAATACAAGGTTGAATTGGTTGCAGTTCTGTAGTATTTAGGAAGACAGCCTGTGCCGTTCCACAATCATAAGGCACAACAGGCTGAATGGCCATATTGTTAGTTAATTCAGAACCGAATGAGACGCAGGTGATCACAGATGAGAACTTGTTGCTAAAAGAGTGTACTTTTAAACTGTGAGGTTTTGTTCTAGGCCAGAACCAAAGCTATACAGACTAGAGAAACAGAAATAGCAGTAACCACCCCTGTATTTGTGTTACATTTTTATAAAGTTTTTCTAAGGTTTTTAAAGCTCTTTTATGTTAGGTCATTTGATTAAACTTGTTATACAGAATATAATTGCTTAAATTGAGCTACAGTATTATAATTTGTTTCCTCTGTGTATAGGCATTTTGTGTTAAGATTTAAATAGCAGACTCTGGAAGTCTAGGTAACATATTAACTGGTAAAGAGGATAAACATTCTTAATTTAAGAATCTGTGTGTCATACATTCAAATGAAGTTTCACTGTTTTCATGACATTTTTAGTTATTTCCCTGGCATTCAACACTTTCCTGCTACTCTTTCCTTTCTTTAAAATGGACTCAAATAATTTTTTAAAGTAGATGGGATATGTGTTAAATAGGTAAATAAGTAAATGGAATGTTAAATAGACAAAGAAATGAAGAAACATTTGTAATCAAATATTGTTGTGTACAAGTCTTATATGAGGTACTTCTTAAAGATCTTATAAAATTTCACTTACATTCTGTTCAGTATTTAAAATTCAAAACACATTTATTTGCAGTCTCCTCTGTTAAAGAGCGGATAGTCCAAACGGGGAGCAAAAGGTACAAAAATACAATGTAATAATGTTGAAAAGTGGTAATTTCTGTAGAAGCATTCAGTAGAAGGAAGAAAACATTTTTGGTCACAAGCTGTTAGGAAAGGCTTTATTCATGAAGGCAGCAGACCTGATCTGGGATCAGAAGATTAGAGGTTTGGAAGATTTGGTTGAAAGTTAGAAGTCATGAAAGATGCTGGTCTCTAGTAGCATAATTAGAAGAAAATAAAAAAGATTAGGAAATAAATTTTGACTCTAAAGAAAATGTTATTCTAGCTCAATTTCAGTCCCCATCACCTGCTATGGTTTCATGGCTTAAATAATTGGATCTTTGGCCTTGGGTCTACAGTATCTCTGATAAAATAGTCTATTGTACAATGGTGGTAATAGTAATAATGGACTAAGGACCTTCCAGATGTCCTGCAAGGTAGATGTAATTGCCACGGAGAGGTATGTGACTGATTACCTTCAGTCCTTCAGCTACTGATTTTTGGAACTATATTCAAACTCAGATATATTTAACTACATACCTAGTATTTGTAGCTAGATTTTTTTTTTAATTACTTGACAGACAGAGATCACAAATAGGCAGAGAGGCAGACAGAGAAAGAGGGGGAAGCAGGCTCCCCGCTGAGCAGAGAGCCCCCAAAGCAGGGCTTGATCCCATGACCCTGAGACCATGACCTGAGCAGAAGGCAGACGCTTTAACTCACTGAGCCACCCAGGCACCCCTGTAGACAGATTTTTGTTGCCATATATATACTGTAGTTTAGTTAACAGTGAATACATTTCTCGACGTTGATACTCACCATTTACCTTCTTCTAAGACCAGGACTAATTTTCCAAAATGGCCATCATAATTTCTCTGCTTACAATAAAAAGAAAGGCTCCCTTTTGTGCAGTTTTTCTAGTAAACTGTATTAAGGAATACTGTCTTCATAAACTTATAATTAGTATCCTTGATAGCTTTTTATAAATGGTCAAGTAAACTCTAGATGGTGGTGATGTTATGGTGTGGAAGACACCAGGTAAGTGTCTTGTCCTCAAGGAGGTCTTTTTTACAGACTGTAAAACATTATCAATAAAACTATTTGGTCAAGACCTGAAAAATTAAAAATAAATTGTAGTCCATTGATTTACCTCATATTCATAAAGTACTTATTAGGTAAGTCATCTTCAGAAATGCCAACTAACTATAACTATAATTCCATTTAATGCCATAAAATGCATTCAAATAATGAAATACATACGTTGAAATTTTTAGCTAACATAGTGAGGTACAGACTGTTGGTAAAACTTTTTTCTCATATTTTGGTCTACTTGGATTAGCTCCCAATTAAAGTAAATTTTCTTGTTAAGGAAAACAAACCCCCTTAAATTGTAGTTGAGTATGAAATTAAATTTTGTAATCTGTGGAAATCAAGTGTGAAATTAGTTTATAAAATGAAAGTGTGCTGTGTTCTTAAAGTAATGGAATTTTAAGTCTTTAAACTCCACAGATCTTTGCAAAACTATTCAGTGGCAGTGATCAACATAAAGGTCATGTTAAATTAGGAATTTTGCCTCTGCTAATATCATTTATAACATGAATATCTATCCTGACCATTAGTTTAGAAGAACTGAAGAGAGTATTATATTAAATAATAATTTTAATACAAACATTTTTGTGAGACAGATTTGCTGATTGATACCTAATGGGGCTGATTTTCTAATGCTAATGCCAAAAGGTCACAAGTCCCAAACCTGTATAAAGCCACTTAATTTTGCACTGAGAGAAACACCGAAGCATGTTTGAGGCTTATTAAAATGTCTTCAGCAGACATTACTGGGTACCTACTCTGTGTTGGCCTCCTGTAGTATATACTTTAAAATATGTTAATCTTTCTGTAACCATACACATATTCTATATGGCGTTTTTCTTGTCTCTGCAAGACAGAGTATAAACACCTTGTCCTTGGATTTAAGGCTTCCGTAGTCTAACCAACCTTCCCAGTGCTGGTTCTGGTTACTCTCCAGCACGTGTCATGTGCCTTAGACAGGCTTTCGTTCTGCTCCCTTCACCTGTAAAGCTCTGGTTTTCCCAGAGACAATATCCCTGGGTGGTTGTGAAAATTTAATAAGTGCCTGTGCCAAACTGGTATTTAGTAAATGATTTGTATCACTCACTGTTATCTGATAGTCCCTTGATTCTCAGCCCTGTTTATACTTACTCCCAGCTTGCAAATCCTAGCTGAATAAATACATGAATTTTTTTCATGTATTTACTAACAGATACACACACACATACATACTCATGATTATTTATTCCATTTTTGTATGATTTTAACCAGTTTAAGAAAACACATACACACAAGTAAGCAATTAACATAACCTTAAAAACTAAAGTTTAAATAGATAAATTAGATACACAGCGATACATTGAGTCTTCTAAAATTACCAAATTTGGGGTTCTTAACAGAACATAAGACTCTTACACTGTTTATTTGATGGCCTTTTTGTAAGTTTCATGTATTAGGTGTTTTTAATTAAAATCAGTTTTTAATATTCTATACTGGGCACTGTGGATGGTGGTTTCATGTGTGTCATCTTGTAATTAGTTACATGTTTCTCACCAGCATGAGTAAATGACTTCTTGAGACGAGGGATCAGGCTCTAATTATTCCCATATCCGTTGTGCTTTACATAATACTGACTCCTTGCTGACTTACTATATGATTATTGAGATGAATGGATATATTGCAGAGATTTGAAAAATACTTGTTTTTATAATAAAAGGCTCCTATACTAAGGTAGCCACTAGGTGACAGCAGATATTTACAAGTAAATTTTTGTCTTTGTCACTAGGTGGCATTCAAAGATTAATCTAGAAATATGATGTGCCATCATGAATTTACATCCATTTTTCAGGATGGTCTGTTAGTTTCTTTTGGTGATCATTTAGAAGACTCAAATGACTTGATCCATACTCTGATACTTGCTTCCTCCTTTCCTTTATTTTATCATTAGTAGCAATAAGTATGTATTAATGTTAATTTACTGAGTCTGATTTTGAAAATAATAGCAAGCTATTTTATCCTTTATAAAATTTTCTACTCTTGGAGGAGTCCTGTGATAGTATTTTAAAATACCTATAGGTCATAAGAGAATCCACGCAGTTTTTGGTGTCAAATTGTAGAATCGCAAATGAGAAACACTATCAGATTTTTAACTGTTTTTAGTTTTCTTTACCTCAAGAAGCTAGAAAATGTTTTAACTGTCTCATTTTTAAATATTTGGGGAGTGTGGCACAACTCCCTTATTGGTTATATTTTAGTATTGTTATTCTTCATTTTGTAGAAAGTTTTAATTTGCATTTAGGAAATGTATATATATTCCTATATTGAGGATGACTTAGTCATTTGTAAGTGCATTAGTATAAATTTATGAATTTATGTAATTATGGAAATCTAATTGACATATGACACTGTATAAGTTTTAAGGTTTATAATGCGATGGTTTGATATGTATATAGTTATATAGTAACAATAAAGTTAGTAAATGTATTAATAGTCACATAATAACGATCTTGTTGTTTTCATGAGTACGTTAAAGCTCCACTCCCATAGCAACTTTCAAGTATACAATACAGTATTATTAACTATTAATTAGCTATCATTAACTATAGTTACCATACTATACATTAAACAATGCAAATTATTCATTTAACTGAAAGTTTATACCTCTGACCAACGTCAGTTCCTCTAGTTCCTCCACCCTCAACTCCTGGCAACCACCATTCTACTCTGTTTCTCTGAGTCTGATGTTTTCAGAATCCATGTGCAAGTGGGGCCTTATATAGTATTTGTCTTTCTCAGACTTATTTTAAGTTCATGTAAATTTAAAGTGAATAGTCAGAATCTGCCTCGTCATTTTTTACTTTGGTGATTTTTCTTTTTTAATAACTAATAGTATGATGTAACAGCATAATGATATTTTGTATATCGCTAGATCTCATCTTCAACTAGCCAAGTATCCACATTTATTTCACAAAATTAGTTATACAGAATTTAAAATTATAGGATTTATAGGAATAAAACAAACGTGCAAGTTTTATTTTCTTTAATATTCAGTGTTAACTTTATTCTTCCTTTCTTTCTCCTAATATATATATATAATGATTTAGGTAGAAAACATCTTTCCACCTGTGATTAAAGTATTAAGAAATTTAATTTTTTTCACCCAGATGTTCAGGGAAAATTATACAACTATGAAGTTTCACAGCTTGCATGAATTTTCAAATTATGGAATGCCAAGTAAATGATTACCTATAGATCTAGTAGTTAATGAAATGTATTTTTAAGGAAACTTCTCATAATTCTGGTTTAATATCAATTTCTAATAATTGCTTTCTCTTTATTATACAGATCTTGTATGTTATTATTGTGTTTTTAAATTATTTACCTTTCAATGCTATAGAGAATTAAACTCTACTTAGGGAAAAATAATCAGATGCCGTAATTTTGAGTAAATTCCGTTTTGGAAGATACCATTTCCAGTGTACTGTTCTCAATTAAATGAGGCAGGAATTATTTTTAATTAACTGGAGAAGTGTCATGTCCAGTAATTATACTTACCTTCTTTTAAATAAGGTATGATGATGTATTTTAACTTAACTTTTGACAAAATGGCCTTTGATGTAATGTTTATATCCAACTTTAATGCATTAGTTTAATTTTTTTTTATTTTTTATTTGTAGATTGCTCTGGGAACAGTTACTAATGTGGAAGAAGCAGTGAAGTGGATAAGTTACACTTATCTTTATGTACGGATGAGAGCAAATCCATTAGTATATGGCATCAGTCACAAGGCTTACCAGGTAGAAAACTCATTTATAAAAAAAAAAAATTCAAACCTTCTTTTTTGGCTTTGTAATATTTTTATGATATGAGGATAAATATTTGCTACTTCTGCCTCATCTGAATAAAGTTAAGTACCTGGAAGAAAAACAAAAAGCTTTAGTCTATTTTTAGAAAATACGAAGGAAAATTAAATTTACCTCCTAGTTATTTCATTCTATTTTAATAGCTCTTTTCTCACAGATACTAAAAAGTTCATCTTTATATTGTTATTTATTTACTATCCAGGCACATCTCCATATGATATTAATATTTTGCTGTGATTTTTATTTTATTTTTTAAATATTTTATTTATTAGAGCATGAGCAGGAGGTAGAGGCAGAGTGGGAGAGAGAAGCAGACTCCCCACGCTGACCAGGGAGCCTGATGCAGGACTAGATCCCAGGACCCTGGGATCATGACCTGAGCCAAAGACAGATGCTTAACTGACTGAGCCACCCAGGTGCCCTTTGCCGTGATTTTTTAAAAACTGTAATAAATTAAAGTTTTAGAGTAAACCAGACAGGCATCAGGAAAATTGTAGATCATTTTTAATAATAGGCTTATATTTTTTTAAATATGTTCCTCTTCTCAAGTCCCTTCTAACCCCTTACTCCCAAATTAAAAGATAGTGTTAATGAATAATTAGCCATTTGGAGGTTTGGAGTAGTTCCCCTGAGCACACAGACAAAACCGAATGTGTATTGTAGCACTTGTTCCTGTGAACTTGGCAGTTACGTGGGGCTTACAGTATCTGTTAGATTCTGTTAGATCTTGACTTTTCTTTAGAACTCTGCTTTATACAATGTAAATGCTCCCTAATTACAGATAAAATCAGTTGTTTAATGAGAACATTATTTCACTATCATCATATGGATATTCAGTAGTGTTAAGTCAAAAGTAGCAAAGTTGAATTGAACTCCGAATTCGTTTTCCTCCACTTACTGTCAGCTTAGCTTCTGTTTATATTCCATTGTGTTATCAAAGGAGTTGTCAAGCTTTTTTGTCATTTTTCTTTCCCTGTGCTATAGATTTGACTGTGGAAAATTGAAACTTAAAGACTTATGAGGGGAAAAAAAAAAGATCTTGTTACAAACATGGGCTGGTGAAAATAGTCAATGACACTGTGAAAGCTTTCTGAAAGGGTAGAAGGCAAAGCACAACACATGATTTTATGGGTTAAGCAAATCTTGGGGCCAAATAAAAACATGAATTGATTCTAAGTACTAAGTTAATTCCAGAAGTCACTTTTGTATAATTTTCTAACATAAAGTGATTTTTTTTCCTTCTGAGATACATAGTTTTACTTTCTTCAGAGTTCAGAGACTCTGATCTTTTTAATTTTCCTTTTACTTACATGTTTTTATTTTATTACTCACTAAGAATTTGTAGCCACAAAACCCATGTGAACTGACACAAATCGTGATGTCCAACATATTTTAATGGTTTAGAACATGTAATAAATAAGATGGCTTTGTAAGATGAACTTGATACCTACAGTATATCATTTATAGCAAATATTTAAGATTTTTGTATTTGTTAATGGCTTTTGATTCTATCTTCCCTACATTTGACGTTCCTTTGCCTCATTTTTCTGATTTTAAAATTTACTTTAGCTATATTTAGTGTATGAATAAGCTACCATCAAAATGTAAATTAGAAGGAATAGTAGGAGTGTTAATTTATTAATTGATTTCTAAAGAATTTTTATATTCCTCTCCCTTCCCTTTGAAGGTAATATTTATTGCTCCTGACTAGAGCGTGACCTTCAGGACTTGGTGTGTGTCTGTATATATGTATACATACATACACATATTTATACACATACACACCTATCACAATATTTAAGAATTTTTGTTAATATTGTGTGTTAAATGTCCTGTTTAGAAAGAAGCTATTTAGGGATTCTTGGGTGGCTCAGTTGGTTAAGCATCTGCCTTTGGCTCAGGTCATGATCCCAGGGTCCTGGAACGGAATCCCTCATTGGACTCCCTGCTCAATGGGAGCCTGCTTCTCTCTCTGCCTGCCATTCTCCCTGCTTGTGCTCTCTGTCTCTCTCTCTCTGACAAATAAATAAATAAATCTTTAAAAAAAAAAAAGCCTATTAATAATAATTTCAAAAGTATTCAAAAATTTCTTGTCAACTTCATCTTACACTTTGCTTCTATTATTATTATTATTATGGACAAAATGGGTTTTTCTATCAGCAGTTATGAAAACTGCTAGAACACCAAAGTCATACTCTTGAAAGGATAATTAAGCATTTATTTCTTTATATCTTTAACAAAGGAAATCATCCTCACGGTGAGTTCTCCAAATAACTGATGAAATAGGATTACAGCTTGATATTTTAAAATCCCTGTTTATTTTAATACAGGAGGGAAAAGACAGATTGTTTAACTAATATCTGATTGCTGATCTTTATAGTCTTAAAGACTGTAAGACAACTATATAAGAATTTTAGATTCTAGGGGCACCTGGGCGCCTCAGTCATTAAGCATCTGCCTTTGGCTCGGGTCATGATCCCAGGGTCATGGGATTGAGCCCCTCATCCAGCTCCCTGCTCAGCGGGAAGCCTGTTCTCCCTCTCCCACTCTCCCTGCTTGTGTTCCCTCTCTCTGTGTCTCTCTGTGTCAAATAAATAAGTAAAATATTTTTAAAAATAAGAATTTTAGATTCTAAAATATTACTACCTAAAGATATCATAATAAAGATTGATAATCTTAGTGAATTTTTAAGGCTTACTTTATCAAATGGATTAAAATATTTTCTATTTATATCTTAAATTTATAAAAATGTACTTCTTTAAAAATTATATTAAGAAATTTTATTCTAACTAAATACCAACAAAAAATTAATCTCCATAAGTAGATATATGTTTGTAAATGATGACTCTCTAAAGAAATACTCAAATGTTTATGTATATATTTTTTTCCTGCAGATTGACCCAACATTAGCAAAGCATCGAGAACAGTTAGTCATTGAAGTTGGTCGAAAACTAGACAAAGCTCGGATGATTCGTTTTGAAGAGAGAACTGGATATTTTTCCTCCACTGATTTGGGTAGAACTGCCAGCCACTACTATATTAAATACAACACCATTGAGGTATTATACTGAGTGTAACAAATACAATAATACGTTTGCTCTTAGATGTAAATTCTTTCTAGACTTCAAAATTCTGTATTAATGGAAATTTTTTTTAAGAAGCACTAATAGAACAAAGTGCATTTAACTTACATGACTTCAATATCTTGAATTCAGTAATCAGAAGAGAAAAATAAGACTTTAAGTAGTAAGGACCCTTTTGCCATCCATTCAGTGAGTATATCCTAAGCAGTAGGCACACCCAAGGCTAAAACACTGAGCATGTGGGGGAGACCTATGGAATGAATGCCTGAATGAGTTTACTGAATGAGTTTAAGCAGGAGATGATGGCTTATCAGTGAATAAAAGTTGAAAAGTAATTGCAGATTGTAGAGAAATACTGACTGAAGAGTTAGAAAAACTACTGCAATTATCAGGTCAACCCAACTGTACTATTTGGGCAATTTAAGAGTTTTCAAGGATAATTTAGACTCCAGGGTAGCCTTAACGTTTTGCTGTTTAATGTAATGAGTAAGATAGGATGCCACTGTAATATTTACATTTTAAGGAGCATATGCATGTCTTTATGCGTGTTTACATGCATGTATATATACCTACATATGTTAGTACATGGGAAAACATAACAGGGATTACCTATGAGGGCAGTCTTAAATTCAAGACCAAGATGGGTTAAAACACATTTTTACTCTTTTTTTTATAGAGAAAGAGTTTGAATTTTTTTTCTTATATTCATTTTTTGGGATACCTAATTAAGTTTTTAGAAGGGAAATGTAATAGAAATCACTCAAGGTGAAATTTCCTCAAAAATATGAAAACCTAGGCCAATATGAAGTATATGCTTTGTACTTATTTAATACATCCTTATGCATTTTACACGTCTCAGAAAACACCTTTGTGTGCCTACTAGCTTTTCCTCATCTTTCCCCCAACTAAATCTTGCATTTGTACAGCACTTTAGGTTTCTTCTTTTAACATGTATCATCCCACAAGTGTGATCTGATCTTCCTCAACCCAGAACATTGCCCCTAGCGCTCTCCTGCTCTGTCACCTGCTCACGTGCTTGCTTGCACTCCTTTTGTCCACTAAGTAGCCTTCCTCATTTTCCCGCTAGGTCGTATGTTACTGCCAAACTATATTTTATGCCTGTCTGTAGCTCTTCCAAGAACTGTAACCCTTCTTCAGTTTTGTCTTTATTCTGTGTGGTCTTCCACTGATGTTTTTTCTTCCCAGTTTCCTGAATTTGTATATGCCGTCACTAGGAATATTTTGAGGCCTTCACCAGAATTTTCAGGTTGCATAATTTTAGTTATTCCTATTTTTAGGAATATGTTATGGTACGATATGTTCAGCTTAAAGTTGGAAAATGGTACATATTTTCACATGCCTGTGCTGAAAATTAACCAAGACTGGACGGTTATGCTGAACATTTTTTTAGCTATTTAATGTAGGTTTTAATAACTGATTTTATTGATCTTTTTTCCTTCTAAAGGTCTTCTCCAGCTAGTTATGTTTTAGGAAATTTTTTAGTCTTTGTTGAATTTGTTGATGTTTAAAGCAATGGTCAAGAAGTGTATACCGCAGTAAAAAAGAAAAAAAAATAGTATATCACAGACATAATAACTCTGCATTGTGTAGGGCTCAAATATTCTTTAAGAATGTGTGATTTTCTAGTCACTTTTTAATTGAAAATATTTCACTGGATCTTCTATTTTAATCAAATATAACACTTGCTTTGGTAGACCTTCAATGAATTCTTTGATGCTCACAAAACAGAAAGTGATATTTTTGCTATCGTCTCCAAAGCAGAAGAATTTGATCAAATCAAGGTAAGATTATTTGAAGCTTGAATCAAATGCATTTTTGGCTTGTATACATTCATTCATTTATAAAAGCTTATAATTATTTGTTATTCCCGTTACAATATAAGCTGTATGGCACTTCGCATTTAGAGTGCCAGCAGTGTTCTTCCATTTATCCACAGTGTCCACTATCCTAGATTATGATATTATGTCATTCCTGACACTATTCTTTGCTCTCTGCTGCAAATCAAATATAATTTAAATAGGTTTTGCAATAATGAAACTGGCAGAGAATATAGTATGTAGATTTTGGTTTATTTGCAATATAAGGTTCACTGAAGAAAATATAAAGGACATGCATGATTCAAACTTAGATATGAGTATTTCTGTACCCATATTATAATTTAATCTTATTAACAGTGAAAACTTTAATACTGTGAATCATAGTACTTCACAGCTTTAAGCTATGAATGTGTTATACCATATAAAAATATATGACTATAATGAATGCATTTGAAGATAATTCAAGTTTTCCCTAATCCATTTGGGCAGAGGTTTTACTCTGGTCAAATAAAATATGAAATCTCATCAACTGAAGGATGGTGAGGTCAGAAGATTTAATTTTTGTGGCATATCAAATTTTTATATGTCAATGGCAACTTTAATATTGGTGATGAATAATAAAATGTAATTGTATCAGCCTCAAGATAGTTTCTTATTGTATTTTATTAGCTACCTGTGAAAAATTACTATTTTATTAGTGTAAAAAAGAAAAGTGTTGAAAAATGGAAGCCTTAAAAAAACATGCGATGTGGTTTTATTTCAATATGTAAAATTCAAGCCCAAATAATCTTATAAAAACATTGACTCTTCCAGGTCAGAGAAGAGGAAATAGAAGAGCTAGATGCTTTATTAAACAATTTCTGTGAACTCGCAGCTCCTGGAGGTGTAGAGAACAGTTACGGGAAAATAAACATCCTACTTCAAACTTACATCAGCCGAGGAGAGATGGACAGTTTCTCCCTTATATCAGATTCTGCATATGTTGCACAGGTAAGAATATTACTCCCTTCCTGTTTGCTCTTCCTTGTTTAGTTTTAGAGACTCAAGATATTCATTCATGCTGTACTTTGAATGCATTGCACTGTGACATGCTACCAAGTACCATTTTACTGCAGAACTGGTTCTGTTTAATTTGCACATTTTTTATGCCCTCTGTACTATTAGATCAGAAATGAAGGTGGAATTTGGTGGTTGGTTTGGTTCTTTTTGATGTTGCTGTTGTTTTATTTTAGAGTTTAAAGATACCAACTTTTTTTTTTCTGCTTTACACGATCAAGTTCATTTCTTTTATTTACAAAGGGCAATAATACAAGAATATTGCAAGCAGAATAAAAGATTGTGGAACCTTTGTAACTTAACCCAAATGTTAGAAGCACAAACAAGGTTTTTTTACCATTAAATAAGGCTTCATAGCAGTATCTCAGACCATATTTTCAGTCTGATAAGTCTCTGATAAAGAAAGTAATCTTTCTTCCCTACCGATGATACTTAAAAATTGAGAACTGAAAAAAAATATTCCCTAAATTACAGCTCATTAAATGTATAAGTTTTTTTAAATATTGTAGTATAAAAGGCTGTTGTAGTATTTATGTTTTTATACTCCAACCATTTATGTATTCACTCGTGTGAAGTAAAGCAGGTTATTTTTTGCAGTATTTTTCTTTCAGATGAGGCTTTTCTTCTAGAAATGTTTGTTTTTTTTTTAAATACTTTTTACTTACCAGGTATACCTTTTTCAAGAGAAAAAGGTGTTGTTTCATGGCAAACTGTGAAACAGACTCTTAATTATGGAGAACAAACTGATGGTCACCAGAGGGGAGGTGGGGAGGGGGATGGGTGAGATAGGCGATGGGAGTGTATTTGTGCTTATGAGCACAGACTGGTGTATGGGAGTGTTGAATCACTGTATTGTACACCTGAAACTAATATAACACTATCTGTTAACTATACAGTCATTAAAAGAAAAATAAAAAATAAAAAAGAACCCCTTTTTCATCATTTTTCATCGAGTAGTGCCTCCTCTAAGTTAAAGAGAAATAAAAGCTAAATCTTATTTTAAATATAGAAACTATTCTGCTATGTATCTTATGTTGGTAATTTTGTTCAAAAATATATATTTGTGTTAAATAAATTATTATTAACAGCCATGAGTACTCAGGAGTGCTTTGAAATAACTGTAAATGTGAAGTATTTGCAAACATGAACCAAGATATATTGGTAAACAAGTTGAATGAATTCAGTCATTTAATCAAAGTAACCAAGGAACCAGGTGATGATTTTATATACTATGTAAACCAACTATGGCTGTGGCGGAAAAAAAAATTGGGGGGCGTATCTTGGAACACATGTATTTCCTGCCATAGAAAAGTTTTATATAATTTATAATCTCTAAATTTATATATAATTTATAATCTCTAAACCCTATGACTTATATAGGAACCATTGTTTCTAACTTATTTTATTTGCTTTTGTGAAAAATGATGTTGTCATTTTACATTTTCTAACGATTTTATATTGAAATAGTTAATAGCTTAACTTAAAGTTAAAGCTTTTCTGGGTTCTAGATGAATAATCTGGTCACATTTCTTTAAGATTATGGTTATATTACCAAAGACTGATACATGAATTGCTTTACAGTGTAGAATTTAGGGTTTCTTTATGATTGGTGCCCAGAAAGTCAGTCTTGGAAAATTAAGGTTATATCTCAAAGCATCCTTGTTTTTCTTAAATAGCTATTGTGGGTCTATCATCCTTGAATGCATTAGATAAATTACTGTTGAGTTTATATTTTAAATGTAAGCTACCAACAACAGTTCCACAACAACCCTCTCAGCTCTGTCAAATAGTCATCCCTTCTCTATTTCTAAAACTTGATTGTCTTAGCCCCTGAGATAACGCCTTAGCTCAAATATTCTATGATGTTATAAAGCCTCTGCTTAGCTTCTCTGTACTGCATGTCTTAGGTACTCTGATCATTATTCCCAATTTATATCACTCCAGATTAAAGTGCCTGCCTATATCTCACACGGGATTTCTTCTTCCATTTCTTTTAGCTTTTAGGGAACAACTATAGGTTCTGACATACTTTCAAACACAGTTGGGAAATTTAACCCGGCATCTTCTTACAAGAGCAGCTAGGAGTGATGTCGGAAGAAAACCTATTTGGTGGATACAGTAATCAAAATGTTCATTTTATTTATCATTCTCTGGGCCGAATAAGAGTCATCCTGTAATTTTTATTGGGTATCAGAACAGTTATCATACTTTGAAATACTATTTTGTTCTTAAATTTCTAATACTTTAAATAAAAGTAGTCAAATCTGTCAAGAGACAAATACATATTTTATATAAAATGGAAAACCAAAGCCCTTAACTCTTGTGATTTTTTTACCTTGTAATTTCAAGCCAGATCACCTATTTGCTATTTAAAATCTCCACTTTTTTATCTCTTTTTTTATGATTTTGAACAGATTTTAACATTTTTCATTTTCAAATATAGGTATCATTTGAGATTGTGAGGATATCTCCCAAATTCATGACTTCAAGAAACAATCTTCAGTAAAATAGCCTGCAACATTACTAATAGAGAGAAGAAGGCAAAACAAAAGGAAACTAACTGTAGAGATGTTAAAAGGGCTTCAATAACTTGTAACTTGTAACTTTGTGTATGTCCATTAATGAAGTTTTCCTGACCACCAAATTTACAAGCTTGGGGTTAAATTGGACTTGTTTAGACCTGGCTTTGAATCCTATTTGATACTCTAACACCAACTATCTGTGTGATCTTGGTCAAATTATTAACCTCACCAAGCTCTGTTATCTTCATGTATAAAATTATAATAACAAGACCAATTGAATGCAATTGCCATAAAGATTAAAGGAGATAACATACAAATTAAATGAGATACATAAAGGAATTAAGGTGTTGCTTGTTTTGTAGGGAGCCACTAATACAGGTAGCTGAACCCATCAGGATTTCCTTTATCACCCTTCTCACACTAATTTTTCTTTCTTACTGGATCCCAGAGTCGTCTTTATTTCCCTAAGTAGACTTTTAATCATCCCCCTATATAGCCAAGGGTATCCTTGACTGTATCTTATATTCTAGGTGGCGTCAACAACCTTCTAAGTCTTACATATAACTTTTATCTCTTCCTCCTTAGTTCCTGGTTAGGGGGCATAGGTAAGAGCCTCGTAAGAACTTGGATATGAGACTACCATCTGTGATTTAACAAGATAACATCCACCTATGAAAGATGTGATTATTCTTATGTAGAACTAATGAAGGTAAATGAGGTTGTATGAGGATAGATGTTGCCCACAATTAAAGGCTGCAATTTGGCTTACGTCTTATAAAATTGAGTGTGAATGACAAATTTGACAAATTTAAAAGTACAGTGTACCTAACCATTAACCCCCTTTTTATTCTTTAGAATGCAGCTAGAATTGTCCGTGCTCTTTTTGAAATTGCTCTGAGGAAACGTTGGCCTGCCATGACCTACAGGCTCCTGAATCTTAGTAAAGTCATTGACAAGAGGCTTTGGGGTTGGGCTAGCCCTTTGAGACAGTTTTCAGTCTTACCACCACACATTCTAACAAGATTAGAAGAAAAAAATCTTACTGTGGATAAACTGAAAGACATGAGGAAAGATGAAATAGGTAAGCAGAAACGTTTTAATGTATTGTTCTGTACAAATAAAATATTTTATTAGGTATAAAAGAAAACTGCATTTTTCACATTCAGATAAATTTGTTTACCATTTAAAATCCAGTTGGTATCAGTATGTAAATAGCATTTGTTCTTCTACTTTTATCATATGATGTCAAAAAAGTATTCCTACATACATTTCTAGATAACATTTTATTGGACAAACTTAAAATAAGATTATTGATTAGTTAATATTGATTAATATTGATTAGTTAGTATTTCAGATTCTGGGGATGCCTGGGTGGCTCTGTGGGTTAAAGCCTCTCCCTTCAGCTCTGGTCATGATCTCAGGGTCCTGGGATCGAGCCCCACATCAGGCTCTCTGCTCAGCAGGGAGCCTGCTTCTTTCTCTCTCTCTCTCTGCCTGCCTCTCTGCCTACTTGTGAACTCTATCAAATAAATAAATAAAATCTTTAAAAAAAATGTCAGATTCTGAATAGGATAGACATTACACATGAAGTGAGTTAGGCTGAGAAGAAATAAGGGGGAGGACTACTGCTGGCAAAAGGTCCAATGATGGAAGAGAGGTTGAGATAATTATTTCACTTTGTATAGTAAGAATACTTGAAGACAGAATGGTAGAAGGTATCCATAAAAATAGAAATTAAAGATATTAACTAGAGAAGTTAAGATTACTTACAATGGAGAAACATGTGTAAAATTTTATGATACTTTATCACTAAAGGAAAACCACTTTTAGTTTCAAATTCTGGGGAACATAGAACATTTTGATTTGCTCATAAACATACTTTAAAAATTGTATTATGAAGAACCAAGATATGTAAGAACTATTGATACTATTAAATATTATCTATTTTTACTTAATTGCTTGGACTCAAGTAGGATAATGTTTATAGTCAGTCACAGTCAGTCTGTTTGTGACCCCCCCTCCCCACCTTGGCATTCCCATACATAACTACTTCAAAATCTAGTAATTTATGAAAATGAGTACAAGTGATTAAGTTTGTGCTACATTAACCATATTTTATATTTTAGCTTTATTTTTTTCTGAAAATGAGTTTGGATGGGTGATTTGTGTTTGATGATTAAAGCATTTCCCATGATGGTTATAGAGTTGAGAAGTAGACTTTGAGCAAATTAATAGCTATTTTCACAAAATACTGAATTTTTTAATGTGTCATAAGCTAACTAGGAGAAAAGTAGGACTGTTTATAGTAGTTTAAACACTGTCAAGTCTCAGTAATTTTAAGAACCCTATTAATAGCTGAAGAAACCCTGATACTGGTTTTCAGAGCTATGAATTGCTAATTCAAGTTAACTATTACAAAATATTCAAACATGCCAGGTCAAGAATGTCAACTATTCTACATAGCAAATCATAAAACAAGCAATAAAACCACCTTCTCTGAAATCCCATTTACAAGTCAGATTATATTGCTTTTTTTCTGTCTGAACACATTTCTTCTGTGTGATGTTTTCCTTATAGGTCACATGCTGCATCATGTGAATATTGGACTCAAGGTCAAACAGTGTGTTCATCAGATTCCTTCTGTTACAATGGAAGCATCCATTCAGCCCATCACACGGACTGTCCTCCGAGTGACACTGAGCATCTGTCCTGATTTTACTTGGAATGATCAGGTAAAAGTGGAAAATATCTATATCAGTGGTCAGTAAAAATGTCTGTACTGCAGGTTCGACTATACCTCCTTACATCTGTCCTTAAGACATAATAGAAAACTCTAAAAAGAATGTATATTGAAGATTCATTTAAAGCATTGTAGTAATATTTACTATCATCCTGAAGAAAAATATGATATAATATATTAAAATGGCAACCAATGAGACCTCTTCATAACATCTTAGGTACCCTGAAAGTTCAACATTGAACAATAGTTTAGTGGATTCACTTTCATAAATACTTTGCTTAATTCTGTCTTCTTTAATTTTGTTATCTTCATTTTTGCCAGCTCTACTTACTCGGTCATTTTATCCTACTAAAAAGTCAAGATTCTTTGTGGTAAAAGAGCTCTTTAAAAATCCTAATATTTCTCAAACTATCAATCTCCTCTTCTATTTTCCATTAGATGTGTAGAAAGAGTATTCTATGTTTTCCTCCTGGTCACCAGTTTCTTTCCTGCTGAGACTACTTTCTCAGTGATCACCAAAACCTAAGTGGTTGCCATAATAATGACTTTTGCTGTTATTTTCCTTAGTTCTCTGAATATTCAGCACTATACATTGTCGTTCTTGAAAATGTCCTTCCTTGGCACCTATCACATTCCTGTTTCTGTGTTTACCCTTTCTATTCTTTATAAATCTTAGATGTTATAGTAACTATAATTTATCACCTCTGGTTGTGATACCCTTCCCACCCTGGTATTCTCATACATAACTATTTCAGAATCTAATCATTTATGAAAATATGTGCAAGGGTCAACCATATTTTATATTTTAGCTTTATTTTTCCATATATCATATATATGAAATCTTATATATGTATTTAACGTGTACACACACACATATGAAGTTCTACTCTGGATCCTCTTTCTATTCTGTCAACATTTTTTTAAGGTCTGTCTTTGCAGCAGTTGCTGTACAAAGACTCCAGTAGAGTAGTGATTGTAGATACAAAAGTAAGTAAGTCTCAATCCTTTCTTTCAAGAAGCCAGTGGAGGAAGACAAGGAAATCCTTAACTATAATAGCAGTACCTTCTTTACATGGTTATTTTAAGTTTCTGATTTCGTATAAATAAATATCTTCTACATTACCTGTCATTATTAATATATCTTTAATATGAATTAATTTTATTCATCAACATGCTTAAAAATTAACCAGCCATAGTCTTAAATCTACCACTGGTCTTAAACTGTCCTAACCAGTAATTTCTTCAGTTTTCTCATCTGTAAACATGCATGATAATAATAATAATTATCTTTCTCACAAATTCTGTCATAGCTAAATGATATAAAATTATATTTAATATTTCTGTAAACATTAAATTTTACATAAAATGTAAAATTAGTTAAGCCATACTCATATTTCATTTATATTTATAATAGAGGGTTTTTAAAATCCATAAAAGTTTTATTACCCTTTTTTCACAGTTTTCTTCTGTCAGTATCCATAAAAAATCTTCCATTTAATTCATCAGTAAGATAGAGTACTTAATCGTTTGTGTGAAGTGTTAACTTTAGCTCAGTTAGAATGCTATTGGCTGCAAGAATAGAAAACCTGACTTATCTCAAAGTGACTTATGCAAAAAAATATATTATCTTCCACAATAAAATGTCCACCAGTAGAATAGGCCGCAAAGATAATTTAATGTATTTAATGCCATCATTTAGGGCTCATCTTTTTGCTGTCCTGACACTCTTGGCTACTTTCCAAATTTTTTCTGTGCTTCCTTGTTGACATTTAACAGGGAAAGGTGAACACACCCCTACTTCATCAACCCAGAGCATGAACCGTAAGACTTTTCCTCAGACTGATTGAAATAGAATTGGCCATGTGCCTATCCCTTACCACAAGCTGTTTGTTATAAGGGGGATACTATAAGCTGATTGGCTTGGGCTATCCAAAATCATTCTGAGAGACAAGGTCACCTTTTCCTGAGTCACATAATAGAGAGATGAACACTTAACAATACTGGGCTTTGTTAGGAAAAAAAAAAAAGAGGGAGAAGAATGAGTACAAAATACAGTATACCTATCTCTCTGGTGGAATATTATTTGTTAGTGAAAAAGAATGAAGTACTGTTACATGATAGAACATGAATGAACCTTGAGAACATGGTAAATGAAAAAAGCCAGTCACAGAGGGCCACATATTATATGATTCCATTTATATAAAATAGATTTATATAAAATCTCCACTACAGGCAAATCTTTATAAAGTAGATTGTTGTTGTCAAGCTTGGAGGTTGGGACAATGGAGAAAGATAAGTAGTGACTGGAGATGGGTGCAAGGTTTCTTTTGGGGGGTAATTCTTAAATAAGATTATAGAGATGGTTGTAAAAGCTTTATAAAAACCATTGAAATGTATACTTTAAGTGAGTAACCTTTTTAATGTAAATTATATATTAGTAAAGCTGTTAGAAACAGAATAGGTGCTGGATTTGTAAACAACAATATCCCTTACTTGAGTTAAAATATACTTAGTATTAGAATATTATTTTTCCTCTAGGTCCATGGGACAGTGGGAGAACCTTGGTGGATTTGGGTAGAAGATCCTACAAATGATCATATTTATCATTCAGAGTATTTTCTAGTTCTGAAAAAACAGGTAAACATGGGTGTGTCTATTATTATGTTGCTATCAAAAAAAAGAAAACATAAACTAAATAATTTCTGTTTTTACCTATTTCTTTATAATTTCTTAGTGCCCTTAAAGCTTTATTTTTTTTTTTATGTTTCTGTTTGGTTTAAAAGGTAACAGGAATTGCATGTTATTATATTCATATATTCAGTATGATCCTAGGTTGAGAAATTTAATTGTAATCTTTATCATGGTTCAAGGCGTGACCTGCACAAGAATGAAATATGTCCGATGGATGGGATAAATAATGTAATGGATAAATAAAATTAAATAAATAAAAATTAATACTTTAGATGTTACAAAAAATACTACAGAATATTGACTCACATTATGAAAAGAGCATTTTTAAAAATTTTCCATAAATCCTAAAAGAAAAACTCAATTTGATACTAGCATATCTTTAACTGTAATGCTTCATCCATGATTTCTCTTTTTATCAAAGAGAAAACAAGCTTTAGGCAAGGAACCCTGGGTAGACAGTAGTAGAATTTCACAGGAGGGTTTCTTTTCATGATTACCTTCCATTTATGCTAAGTTCAGTTATTCCACTTTAGGTCATGGTAAAATTTAAAGAAAAATATTAAGTGAATTGGTAAAAATCATGAAGTTAAATAATTTAATGAATAGAAATTTAGGAAATTCTGATAGTCAAACTGGTAATCTGTTAGTACATGATGATATACATATGTCAATAATATAAATTGTATATAAATTTTACTTTCTACAATATCAGATATCCTCAGAAGGGAACTACATATAAATTTCTGAAGTGCCTGAATATCTCAGCTATTTATTTATTTATTTAATATTTTATTTATATTTATTTATTTGACAGAGAGACAAACAGCGAGAGAGGGAACACAAGCAGGGGGAGTGGGAGAGGGAGAAGCAGGCTTCCCACTGAATGGGGAGCCCAGTGTTGGGCTCCATCCCAGGACGCAGTACCCTGGGATCATGACCTGAGTCGAAGGCAGCCACTTAACGACTGAGCCATCTAGGTGCCCCTATCTCAGCTATTTAGAAACACAAGATATTTTCTTGTTTAGTACCTGTTGGTGTAGATAGCATTTTCTTAACACTAGACTAAGAGGGCCTTTATGATATCAGAATATTCATATTCACTTGAGACTTTATTTCACATTAGGTCATTAGTAAAGAAGCTCAACTTCTGGTATTTACAATCCCTATTTTTGAGCCTTTGCCTTCCCAATACTACATCCGAGCAGTGTCTGATAGATGGTTAGGAGCTGAGGCTGTATGTATTATCAACTTTCAACATCTGATTCTACCAGAGAGACATCCTCCCCATACAGGTAACATACTGAATTGTAACTTGAATCATTGATATTGTTGTTGATGTTTGTTGTTTAATTTGTGTGTTTGTTTTTATTATTTTTTATTAAAATATAATGTATTATTTGTTTCAGGGGTACAGGTCTGTGATTCATCAGTCTTACACAGTTCACAGCGCTTACCATAGCACATAATCTCCCCAATGTCCATCACCCAGCCACCCCATCCCTCCCACCTCACCTCCCCTAGAGCAATCTTCAGTTTGTTTCCTGAGACTTAGAGTCTCTTATGGTTTGTCTCCCTCTCTGGTTTCATCTTCTTTCATTTTCCCTCCCTTCCCCTTTGATTCTCTGTATTGTTTCTCAAATGCTTCAAATCAGTGAGATCATACGATAATTGTCTTTCTCCGATTGACTTATTTCACTTAGCATGATACCCTCTAGTTCCACATCGTTGCAAATGCCAAGATTTCAGTTTTTGATGGCTGCATAATATCCCATTGTGTATATATACCACATCTTCTTTATCCATTCAAATGTTGATGGACATCTAGGCTCTTTCTGTGGATTGGCTATTGTGGACATTGCTGCTATAAACATTAAGGTGCACGTACCACTTCAGATCACTACATTTGTATCTTTGGGGTAAATACCCAGTAATACAATTGCTTGTAGGGTAGCTCTGTTTTCAACTTTTTGAGGAACCTCCATATTGTTTTCCAGAGTGGATGCACCAGCTTGCATTCCCACCAACAGTGTAGGAGGGTTCCCCTTTCTCCTCATTCTCACCAACATCTATCATTTCCTGACTTGTTAATTTTAGCCATTCTGACTTCTGTGAAATAGAATCTCATTGTGGTTTTGATTTGTATTTCCCTGATGCCTAGTGATATGGAGCATTTTTTCATGTGTCTGTGTCCATCTGGATGTCTTCTTTGCAGAAATGTCTGTTCATGTCCTCTGCCCATTTCTTGATTATATTATTTGTTCTTTGGGGGTTGAGTTTGACAGGTTCTTTATAGATTTTGGCTACTAGCCCCTTATCTGAGATGTCATTGGCAAATATCTTCTCCCATTCTGTCAATTATCTTTTGGTTTTGTTGACTGTTTCCTTTGCTATGCAAAAGCTTTTTATCTTGAAGTCCCAATAGTTCATTTTTGTTCTTGCTTCCCTTGCCTTTGGCAATGTTTCTAGGAAGAAGTTGCTGCGGCTGAGGTTGAACAGGTAGCTGCCTGTGTTCTCAAGGATTTTTGGTGGATTCCTGTCTCACATTCAGGTCTTTCATCCATTTGAGTCTATTTTTGTGTGTGGTATAAGAAAAAGGTCCAGTTTCGTCCACATTTCATGTGACTTCTGCATGTCCCAACACTATTTGTTGAAGACACTGTCTTTTTTCCATTGGACATTTTTTTCCTGCCTGGTCAAAGATTAGTTCACCATAGCATTGAGAGTTCATTTCTGGGCTCTCTATTCCATTCTATTCATCAATGAGTCTGTTTTTGTGCCAGTACCATACTCTCTTGATGATTACAGCTTTATAATAGAGCTTGAAGTCCAGAATTAGAAATAAAGGCTTTAAATGATGGTGATGCCACCAGCTTTGGTTTTCTTTTTCGACATTCCTCTGGCTCTTCCGGGTCTTTTCTGGTTCCATGTAAATTTTAGGATTATTTGTTCTATTTCTTTGAAAAAAGTTGATGGTATTTTGATAAAGATTGCATTATATGTATATATTGCTTTCGGTGGTATAGACATTTTCACAATATTTGTTCTTCCAATCCATGAGCATGGAATGTTTTTCCATTTCTCTGTGTCTTCCTTAATTTCTTTCATGAGTATTCTATAGTTTTCTGAGTACAGATTCTTTGCCTCTTTGGTTAGATTTATTCCTAGGTATCTTATGGTTTTCATGCAATTGTGATTGAGATCAACTCCTTAATTTCTCTTTCTTCTGTCTTCTTGTTGGTGTATAGATTTTATACATTGATTTCTGTGCATTGATTTTATATCCTGACATTTTATGGAATTCCTGGATGAGTTCTAGCACTTTTGGAGTGGAGTCTCCTGGGTTTTCCACATAAAGTATCATTTCATCTGCAGACAGTGAGTTTGACTTCTTTGCCAATTCAGATGCCTTTTCTTTCTATTGTCTGATTGCTGAGGCTATGACTTCTAATTCTGTATGAAATAGCAGTGGTGATAGTGGACATCCCTGCCATGTTTCTGACCTTAGTGGAAAAACTCTTCAGTTTTTCCCCATTGAGAACAATATTCACTGTGGGTTTTTTGTAGATGGCTTTAAGGATATTGAGGTATGTACCTTCTGTCCCCACACTGTGAGGAATTTTGATCAAGAAAGGATGCTGTACTTTGTCAAATGTTTTTTCTGCATCTATTGAGAGTTCTTGTTCTTTCTTTTATTGATGTATGGTATCACATTGATTAATTTGCATTTGTTGAACTAACCTTGCAGCCCAGGTATAAATCCCACGTGATCATGGTGAATAATCCTTTTAATGTACTGTTAGATCCTCCTGGCTAGTATTTTGGTGAGAATTTTTGCATCTGTGTTCATCAGGGATATTAGTCTGTAATTCTCCTTTTTGATGTGGTCTTTGTCTGGTATTAGGATCAAGATAATGCTGGCCTCGAAAAATGGGTTTAGAAGTTTCCCTTCCATTTCTATTTTTTGGAACAGTTTCAGGAGAATGGGTATTAATTCTTCTTTAAATGTTTAGTAGAATTCCCCTAGGAAGTCGTCTGGCCCTGGGCTCTTATTTCTTGGGAGATCTTTGATTTATAGGTCTGTTCAGGTTTTCTGTTTCTTCCTGGCTCAGTTTTGATAGTTTATACATCTCTAGTAATGCATTCATTTCTTTCAGATTGTCTAATTTGCTTGCATATAGTTGCTCATAATGTGTTCTTTTAATTGCTTGTATTTCTTTGATGTTGGTTGTGATATCTCCTCTTTCATACATGATTTTACTAATTTCGATCCTTTCTCTTTTCTTTTGGATAAGTCTGGTCAGGGGTTTATCAATCTTATTAATTCTTTCAAAGAACCAACTCCTAGTTTCGTTGATCTGTTTACTGTTCTTTTGGTTTCTATTTCATTGATATCTGCTATGATCTTTTTTATTTCTTTTCTTCTCCTAGGTTTAGGCTTTATTTGCTGTTCTTTCTCCAGCTCCTTTAGGTATAGGGTTAGGTTGTGTATTTGAGACCTTTCTTGTTTCTTGAGAAAGGCTGTAATGCTACATCTCAAAGATTTTCAACAGTTGTGTTTTCATTTTCATTTGTTTCCATGATTTTTTTTAAATTCTTCTTTAATTTCCTGGTTGACCCATTGATTCCTTAGTAGGATGCTCTTTAGCCTCCATGTATTTGCATTCTTTGCAACTTTCCTCTCATTATTGAGTTCTAGTTTCAAAGCATTGTGGTCAAAAATATGCAGGGAATGATCCCAATCATCTGGTACGATTGAGACCTGATTTGTGACCCAGGACAAGATCTGTTGTGGAGAATGTTCCCCGTGCACTAGGGAAGAATGTGTATTCTGTTGCTTTGGGATGGAATGTTCTGAATAAATCTGTGAAATCCATTTGGTCCAGTGTGTGATTTAAAGCCTTTATTTCTTTGTTGATCTTTCACTTAGATGATCTGTCCATTTCAGTGATGGGTTGTTAAAGTCCCCTACTATTATTCTTTTATTGTCGATGTGTTTCTTTGATTTTGTTATTAATTGGCTTATTTAATTGCTGCTCCCATGTTAGGGGCATAGATATTTAAAATTATTTGGTCTTCTTGTTGGATAGATCCTTTAAGTATGATATAGTGTCCTTTCTCATCTCTTATTACAGTCTTTGGTTTAAAATCTAATTTATCTGATACAAGGAGTGTTATCCCCAGCTTTTTTTTGATGTCCATTAGCATGATTAATGGTGTTCCACTCGTTCACTTTAAATCTGGAGGTGTATATGGGTCTAAAATGGGTCCCTTGCAGATGGCATATTGATGGGGCTTTTTTTTCTTTTTATCCAATCTGGTACCCTGTGTCTTTTGATTGGGGCATTTAGCCCATTTACATTCGGGGTAACTATTGAAAGATAATGGATTTAGTGCCATTGTATTGCTTGTAAGGTGACTGTTACTGTATATGGTCTCTCTTTTTTTTCTGGTCGACATTCCTTAAGGCTCTTTCTTTTCTTAGAGGACCCCTTTCAATATTTCCTGTGGAGCTGGTTTGGTGTTTGCAAATTCAATTAGTTTTGTTTGTCTAGAAGCTTTTTATCTCTTCTTCTATTTTCAGTGATAGCCTAGCTGGATATAGTATTCTTGGCCGCATATTCTTCCTCATTTAGTGCTCTGAATATATCATGCCTGTCTTTTCTGGCCTTCCAGGTCTCTGTGGATAGGTCTGCTGCCAATCTAGTATTTCTACCATGGTGGGTTAAAGACCTCCTGTCCCTGGAGCTGCTTTCAGGATTTTCTTTGTCTCAGGGACTTCTAAGTTTTACTCTTAGATGATGGGGTGTGGACCTATTTTTATTGATTTTGAGGGGACTTCTCTGTGCCTCCTGGATTTTGATGCCTGTTTTCTTCCCCAAATTAAGGAAGTTCTCTCTATGATTTACTCCAATATACCTTCTGCCTTTCTCTTTCTTCTTCTTCTGGGATCCCAATTATTCTAATATTGATTGCCTTATGGTATTACTTATCTCGAATTCTTCCCTCATGATCCAGTAGTTGTTTATCTCTCTTTTTCTTACCTTCTTTATTCTCTATCATTCGGTCTTCTATATCACTAATCTCTCTTTTCCCTCATTTATCCTAGCAGTTAGAGCCTCTATTTTTTATTGCACCTCATTAATAGCCCTTTTTATTTTGAATTGGTTAGATTCTAGTTCTTTTATTTCTCTAGAAAGGAATTCTCTATTATCTTCTTTGCTTTTTTCAGGTCTAGCTAGTATCTTTATAATCATCGTTCTGGACTCTAGTTCTGACATCTTACTAATGTCCATATTGATTAGGTCCCTGCCAGGTAGTACTGACTCTTGTTCTTTTTTTTTTTAAAGTGAATTGTCCTGAAGGACAGATGAATGAAAGAACAAAAATGCTAAAAGGGTAACAATGACCCCGAAAAATATACACTAAACAAATCAGGAGAGACCCAAAACTGGGGGGGAAAGGGGGAGAAGAACATGATTTGGCTGGTGAATGGAGCAGATCCACACACTAGATTTTATGTGTATTTTGGTCTTTTAGGAGGAACTGCCTCCCAAAATTTTAAAGAAAGAAAAACCTATATACAAAAATAAGGGTAAATATGATGAAGGGATGAAATATGACTGTAAAGATGAAAATTAAAAAAGATTGTAAAAGAGGAATTGATAAGATAAGAAGTTGGTTAAAAAAAGAAAGGAAAAAAAATTTTTTTTCCAATTTATTTATTTTCAGAAAAACATTATTCATTATTTTTTCACCACACCCAGTGCTCCATGCAAGCCGTGCCTTCTATAATACCCACCACCTGGTACCCCAACCTCCCACCCCCCCGCCACTTCAAACCCTTCAGATTGTTTTTCCAGAGTCCATAGTCTCTCAGGAAAAAATTTTTAAAAAGAAAAAGAAAGAATGTGATCAGATGGGAGACTGGAACAAGGCCATACACTAAATTTAGGGTACATTTTGTTCTGTTAGAAGAAACTGTATCCCAAAATTTTAAAGAAAGAAAAACTTATATATATGCTAAAAAATAAGGGATTTTTTAGGGGTAGCATATAGGGATATGGGATAGGGATATGGGATAAGGGATAGCATATAACCGTAAAAAGGAAAATTTTAAGAGATTTTTAAAAAAAGAATTTATAAGAGAAGATGTTGAAAAAGGAAAGAAGAAAAATTCAAAAAGAATAGAAAAAAACTGAATTAAAATGTTAACTTTGAAAGACTAAAGAATCATGGGGAAAAGGCCATGAATTCTTTGTGCTATATTCCCCTAGTGCTGGAATTTTGCAATTCTCATTGATCAGCAAACTTGGTTTTAGCTGGATGTTTTTGCTGATCTTTTGGGGAGAGGGCCTGTTGCAGTGATTCTCAAATATCTTTGCCCAAGGCGGAATTGCACCACCCTTGCCAGGGACCTGGCTAAGTAATCTGCTCGGGTTTGCTCTCAGTAGCTTTTGTTCCCCGAAGACTTTCCCTATAGCTTTGGAGGATGGGAATGAAAATTGTGGTCTCCTAATCTCTGGCCCTGGAGGAGCTGAGAACTCGGGGCCCCACTCCTCAGTCGGCCATCAGAGAAAAGCAATCACTCCTGTCTCCCTGGTCTCAAGCCTCACTCCGTGAGCACCTAGCCTATGACCGAGCATTTCTGTCTCTGGCATATGATCCTGTTTGGAGTCTAACTCCAAACTACTTGGTCTAAACCAAGTAGATTCCTGTGGTGTGCTCTCATGCTGCTCTTACTAAGGGAGGAAAGGGAGTCTCACCAGATCTGCCACTTTTTTGATCCCTGCTCAATAGTAGCCCAGCTGTGCTGTAGATCATTGTTTATGGCAACCCCAAGCTGAGAGCCCATTCCTCAGGTGCATTTTTGCAGCCAGTTTCTCCACTCTGATACTTAGGAGCTCTGCCACACCAGGCATCCCCAGTCTTTCTGTGACCACAAGGGTCCTATGACCACAATGTCCCTGCAAGAGTTCCCTCTGGCTCAGCCACTAGAGCAACATCCCTCTGCAGAGCAGACCTCTTAAAGTTCTGATTTTGTGCTTCACTGCTCTGTCACTTGCCAGTAGCCAGCTGATGGAGGCTACTAACCCCCTGCAGTCTGTCTTCCCAAATATCACCTTGAATTCCTGTCTCTGCAAGGTCCTACCTTCCAGAAAGTGGTTGTTTTTCTGTTCTCAGAATTGCTGCTAGTTCTTTTCTTCAATCTCCTGTTAAGTTTATAGGTGTTCAGAAGTTTTGGTAACTATCTAGCTGAATTCCTGAGACCAGACACAATTTAGGTGTCCTACTCCTCCGCCATCTTGCTCTTCACCTGATATTGTTTTTTTTTTCTTTTTAAATAGCTTTATTGAGATACAATTCACATATCATGCAGTTCACCCTATAACTTAAATAAGGTATCCAATTAAAATATATATATACAATTAAACTTTATTATTATTGGTTGATGTAGTACCTTTAAGTATAACTTTATGATGAGTGCAACTGTATTGGAATGGGTGTATTGTTGTTTTACTTAAAGTCGCAAGTGTCTGTGCTTTAAAGTTGTCTAAATCCAATCAGAACCCAACTCATTTAGTCAATATAGTTTGAAAAAAGACCTTCCAAAATCAAATCTATGTATACATTTGGTAGAACTTAATAGCAGACCTTCATTTTGTTTGAGTTCAAAAGACATTAAGCCTAGTCCAATTCTCATAGCTATAACAAGCTGGAGACTCACTACTTCTGTATTATTATGCCTTTATATTTATATTTTTAAAGGATTTTATTTATTTATTTGAGAAAGAGAGAGATTAAGAAAATGAGTGGGAGGAGAGACAGAGGTAGAAGCAGACTCCCTGAAGAGGAGGGAGCCCAATGTGGCACTTGATCTCAGGACCCTGGATCATGAGATGAGCCAAAGGCAGACACTTAACTGATTGAGCCAGTCAGGCACCCACCTTCATCTCTGTTTTATATACAATCATTACAATCCATATCCCCTTCCTTCCCATTGCATGTCTTATTTGTCATTTAATCTGTGCTCTTTGGGAAACTTCTGAGGTATCCTTTTTGTTTGCATTTATTGCTATTTACCTAAACTTATTTCTAGTGTGAATGAATTAAAGTGAATCATAGGTTCTTTTTCTTCCCTATAGCGTGCTACTACACCAAAAGAAAAAAAAAAAAAAAAACTAGTATTAAGGAGTCAGGTTATGATATCACTGCAGAATGGATTCATGATACCTCAAGTCATCCATCCTACAAACAATATATACCCTTTATATTGGTTCGCTTCTCCCACACTAATATGATAAAAGGGAATATGGTAATCTGCAATATCATGTAACAGTTTTTCATTGTCAAAACTAACAAAAATTCATTTTTAGATTTTTGTAGCATGAGGAAGAATCTTTATATTTTGACTTATTAAGAAGCAGAATTTCATGAATAAATGTTTATGTTGGTACTTTTAAGTGCTCTCCATTCTATTTTTAAAATGTCTTTAGATTAAGCTAATAATTTAGTATATTAAGTGTATTTCTTGTTGAGAATTCATAATTGATTAATGACTTCAAGAGGTCCTTAATTTAGAGAAAAATAAAGGCTGTTCTTTTCACGTAATTCCTCTGAAGACAAATTCAAAATAAAAATATTATTCCTTACTACTTTTAATGAATACACTTTTTAACAGTCCTTTGGGAAATGAAAACAGGCATTAATGTGATTTTAATCTTTGCCATATTTTGTCAAATGTATAGCTTGTTTATTACCTTAGCATATCTTAAAAAGAAATACTTTAGACTACAGCTTAAAACAACTTTGGTACCTTGACAGAACTAAAAAGTTTGTCAACATAGGGAAATAGAGTTTGCAGTGTCTACCAATACACTCATTAAAGAGGACCTTTCTGTTTTTCTTCCATCAAGTAGACTTATATGTAATTCCTGGAATCTCAAAATATGTAAAAATGTTTGGTGCTTTAATTTTAAAGTATATGGTACCATCATTACTACTAAATCTCGAGTGCAGTATTTGATTTTAATATGCATTAACATTGTATATTAATGCTCATTTAATCACTTCTCTGTTGAGTGGCAAAGCACATATCACCCTATTTATATAATTAGTTGGCTTCTGACTATACTTCAAAAAGCAGTAAATGTACCACCGTGACATCTTAGTGGATATTAGAAATGCGTGATGTAACCTCAATGATTCCCAGTTCTATTTGGCTGAGGGTGGGAGTGGGTGTGTGTTTATGTGGGTGTGTGTAGGCACCCCATTGAGCCTAAATCAAACAAGAAAATTCTTCACATTTCATAGAAGTGAATCATCACATTTTAGTATAATTAGCATATACCAAAATGTTTATTTTTCCTATTAAGAATATGTCTATGCTTTGGTTAACATTGCAAGTTGAGACTTCCTCCCTTCTTGATTTTCAGTGCTACAGAAAATTTAGGAGATTGTAATCTTCTACAAAAAATTTATGCAGTTGCCTCTTAATTACCTATGTAATAGAGTAAAGCTGCAGAGCTGAGATAATGTTTCTAAAATAGCTTTTCTATCTTTAAGTACAATTTTTTTTAAGATTTTTATTTATTTGTTTGACAGGGAGATCACAAGTGGGCAGAGAGGCAGGCAGAGTGAGGGGGGGAAGCAGGCTCCCCGCTGAGCAGAGAGCCCAATGCGGGGCTCAGTCGCAGGACCCTGAGATCATGACCTGAGCTGAAGGTAGAGGCTTAATTCACTGAGACACCCAAGCGCCCCTAAGTACAATTTTTGAGAATTCTCTACACTTTCCATTTTGAAACTGTACTATGAACAGCTCACACAGATATAGACTACCATGTCCTCTTACAGATTTTTTTTCCTCCTTATTCAAACTTCATATGAAGTTTGAAGATGAAGTGGAATCATCCTCCATGAAAGAATCCTGAGAGTAAAGTTGCCTTCCAGTTTTCTAACTGGTAACTTTTCTGTATTATGGGAAAATACAGTGTCAAGTTCAAGAATATGTAACTTCATTTCTCTAAATCATTTTAACTGTCTAATCTCCTAGACCTCTAGTTTATATAATAAGATACAACTAAATTTGTTTCTTTCCATGTTTTCTCAGTGCAGTTCTTTTTACCCACTCATTCTCTTATTTGAAACTCCCACCTAAGTTTTTTCCTGTAATTATTTAAGTCTGTTTTAGTTTTTATTGACTAAACGAACAGCTCATTCAGACATTTGGTCATTTTTCTGACAGATCAAAGGAAATTTATTATTGGTAACCATTTTGGTCCTGCAGTTTGCAGTTGGTTTTCCTTTTTTTACAGATTGGGCTAAATTTAATTTTCTTCTACACCACGCATATTTTCATATACCCGTCGCTCAAATTAGTTTCCTGATTGGAAAAGAGCCATATAGTGATATTAGTGTTGGTATATGGGGAATTCTACCAGAAGAGTGTCCAATACATCAAAATTATAAATGTGCTCACAGCGAGAGAAAAAAAAGACCTGTAACTGGTGTATTAAAATTTATGTTAAGCCTTTTTTTCCCCCTTCCAATGAATTAAAGATTGTTATAATTTATCCCTGAGAGACAGTGTTTCGTATTGTCCATTCTTTCCAGTTATGGTTGTACCTGTTTCATCTTTTCAGAATTACTGGATCTTCAGCCTTTACCAATTACAGCCTTGGGATGTGAAGCATATGAAGCCCTGTACAACTTTAGCCACTTCAACCCTGTGCAGACACAAATATTTCATACACTGTATCACACAGACTGTAATGTCCTACTTGGAGCACCCACTGGATCAGGAAAGACTGTTGCTGCCGAATTAGCCATTTTCAGAGTCTTCAACAAGTACCCTACTTCAAAGGTCTGTTTGAAGGAATCACATGCTTGCATTAAATTAGAAAACACTGTCATCTGTAAACTAGCCCATTCTAAACACACAGCAAGACTCAGTGAGTAGATTTGTCACTCTCTTAGTGCATTTTCTGGGGAAACCAGATCAGCATTAGAATAACTGGCCAGAAAATTTTTATCTTAAACTTTGGAGTCCTCTAGTTGGGTTTCTAATGTACATATCAGTTTGCACATGTCCTTTCCTCATTGTAAGGTACCTCATTCATAGCCATATTTATAAGATAAATAATGACTTATAATCAAATCCTTTTACTATAAAAGAAATGCTAATACTTTAACAAATACAGTTTGGTTATATGCATGAAATACAGAGGCGGTTTTTATTCCACATTTCTGCAAATGGCCACATTATTGATGGAAAATAACATGGTGAGTCAAATAAGTATTGATTTTATGCTTTCTTGAAATATGAAGTACATACTCATAGTTTAGAAGTATTATTTTCTAAGAAAGCTAATTCATCCATTGTGATTGGAATTATATGCTATTTTCCTTATCATTTATTATTTTAGAAATGTTTTAACTTCTTTTTCAGTGATTTTCAATTAGTGGCTTTTCTTCCCTGCTTAACTTGAAGTTTTCCTACTTCTCAGTCTATTTTGTGGTTATCAATCCATTATAGGACATGTTAATACAGCAGTAGAGGTCACCTCTAAATTTGAAATAATTTATAAGGGAAAGAATTTTTTCACGAAACAATCTATGTCAGTTAGGATTATTAAAGACCAATTATTGTTATTAAAAAGGTAGACTACCTATAATGTGTGATTGTCTCTTCCATAAAATCTGCATTAAAATTTAAATGATATTTATCTCTCTTTAGAATTTCAAAAGTAGTAACCTTTTTCATGGAAGAGTTAAAATTCACATAATTTTTTATCATAATACCAGGAAAAACTTTTATTTTCATCAGAATATAAAATACCTAAAGAAAATACCTTCGGGACGCCTGGGTGGCTCAGTTGGTTGGACAACTGCCTTCGGCTCAGGTCATGATCTCGGAGTTCCGGGATCGAGTCCCGCATCGGGCTCCCAGCTCCACGGGGAGTCTGCTTCTCTCTCTGCCCTTCTCCTCACTCACGCTCTCTCTCCCTGTCTCTCTCTCAAATAAATAATTAAAATCTTTAAAAAAAAAATACCTTCATTGTTTTTTTTTAATATTTAAAATTTTCTATGTCTACATTTTTATGACAGTAGACATTTTTATGTCTACAGTATTATATTTCTGTCCTACTTTGGATACAGGTAGTCTCTGCAAGTAAATGACTTTTTCCATTATTTGAAATTTTAGTCTTTTCAGTAATAAAAGATATATTTTTAAACCACACTGTCATATGTAGATGGAGTTTACCTTTATTTGAAAATGATGTCGCTATTTTCATGAGGTCTTTTTACCCTCCCCTCCCTTTTCAGGCAGTATATATTGCACCTTTAAAAGCCCTGGTACGTGAAAGAATGGATGATTGGAAAGTTAGAATAGAAGAAAAACTTGGCAAAAAGTAAGTTCTTACTTATTCAGAAGCTATGCTTTGAATAATCTAAAAGGACCAACAAATAATAGATTTGCATAGGGGCACCTGGGTGGCTCAGTGGGTTAAGCCTCTGCTTTCAGCTCGGGTCATGATCTCAGGGTCCTGGGATCGAGCCCCGCATTGGGCTCTCTGTTCTGCGGGGAGTCTGCTTGCCCCTCCCTCTCTGCCTGCCTTCCTGCCTTCCTCTCTGCCTACTTGTGATCTCTCTCTGTCAAATAAATGAATAAGATCTTAAAAAAAAAAAAAAAAAAAAGATTTGCGTAAACCTGTTGAATGCTTTTATAGTGATTTTCGTAGTCTTATATTTCAGGGTGTTGTCATTAGTGTTAAAATGTTAGCAATATTCCCATTGTTTTAATATTGAAAAATGAAAAGTTCTTAAATTATTTAATAGGAATACCTTAATTTGGCAAGATAATTTTCTCAAACTTTTTAAATTCTAAAATGAAAGTAAATTTTATCTCTTTATTTTTCCTTCATATCATTCAGAGTAACTCCCAGGAACCATGTAGAAGGCATTTTGCATGTAAACAATTTATAGAAAAATAGAAATCCATGTGAAGAACCTGACTTTTCAAAAAGTGTTTTAACATTGCACAAGTTTATTCATTGTGGTATTATTTTTAATAACAAGATTGCAGGTAACCTGAGTGCCTAATAGAACATGACTGAATTAATTATGGTACATTTACACAATGCAAAATATTCTATCATCCTATAAAGCACAAACTTTATATACTGAAAGATCTCCAGAGATACTATAGAAAATGTTTTTAAGTACAATATTCTATCACTTATTTTTTTAATGGTAGGGAATATAAATATGTGGCTGCTTTGGAACAAGAACCAGGTAATTGGAAGATAGACATGTTACAGAGCCTGCTGACCACACATTGACCCATACAAATATATTACATATTCAAAATAATGAATATAATGTAAAAATAAAAATGAATAAAAATAAGCAGAAGCTTTGGGAACACTGTACTTGGGAAACTAATCTTGCCCCTTTTGTTTGTTGAGGATTAAGACAGATGTAAAAATTATTCAGTGGTCACCTAAAATTTAGAGTTGGCCTCCAGACCCTCTTCCTCTCTGTAAAACTGGGGTCTTATTTTTTTTAATCATGTTCAGCTAGCCACTGTATAATACATAATTAGTGTTTGATGTAGTGTTCAGTGATTCATTAGTTAAGTATAACAACCAGTGCTCATCACAGCATGTGCCCCCCTCAATACCCATCACCGTGTTACCCCCCCCACCCCCCTGCCCTCTGAAATCCGCAGATTATTTCTCGGGGTTCATAGTCTCCCATGGTTCATCTCCCTCTTGATTTCTCCCCCTTTGGATTTCCAAAAACAAACAAACAAACAAAACAAAACTGGGGTCTTCTTAGAATGAGATAACACATATTTGCCTCAGCGTATGTTGTTTATGTCCTATTATGGTTGAATTTGCCTGTAATATCTATAGAAAAAAGAAATGAAGCTTACACATAATTATATTCTTAATGAATGCCTCTTTTGTCTTAATAAGTTAACACTTTCCCTTATTAGAAAGGTGTTTATTCTAACATACGGAGAAGGAAGTGTGAATTCAACTCTATAAAAACTCATAAGGCAGAGACTTTGTAAACATAATCACAGCAAAGATTGACACCTTCACATATCTGCATAAAAGTTAGATTATCAGTGATTTAAATTTACACATTCTCTTAAAATTCTTGAGAAACATATTTTGGCCATGACTCACAGAAACTTTCAGAAATCAAAGGGAGATAAAGTGGTGTTAAGCATTATACAATTTTATTTTAAAAGGTATTTTTGCCTTTCCAAGGTCATGTGTTATCTGAGAAAAGAATCATTTTTCTTCCTTTCCAGAGTTATTGAACTAACTGGGGATGTGACTCCCGATATGAAATCCATTGCTAAGGCTGACCTTATCGTCACTACACCAGAGAAGTGGGATGGAGTCAGTAGAAGCTGGCAGAATAGAAACTATGTGAAGCAGGTCACTATTCTTATCATCGATGAGATCCATCTGCTTGGTGGGTACCGTGCTATCTGACACCAGTTTATACATTTTGACTCTCACATGGGCAGCAGCCAGCATCAGGACCTGTTCAGTGATTAACATGCATTATTCCTATTTCCTAGGGGAGGAAAGAGGCCCTGTTCTAGAAGTCATTGTATCTCGAACAAATTTCATCTCCTCGCACACAGAAAAGCCTGTTAGAATAGTTGGACTATCTACCGCATTAGCTAATGCTAGAGACCTTGCTGACTGGCTCAATATTCATCAGGTATGTGGAAGATTGATAAATAAGCCTTTGATACTGTGGCGTAGGTGGCTGTATTAAGGAGGCACTAAACATTATAAACTTAAATATAAAAATGGAAAATGATTTCTTTGTCGTTTTCACTGCAGATGGGCTTATTCAACTTCCGACCATCAGTACGTCCAGTTCCACTGGAAGTTCACATTCAAGGCTTCCCAGGTCAACATTACTGTCCTCGCATGGCTAGTATGAATAAGCCTACATTTCAAGGTAAGCTTCAGGCCCTTGGGATGAAATAGCAGCCATTTTGTATGATAGCCTTTAAACGCATTCCAGATAATTTGGGTTTCTTTGAACGGGTAATACTGCTCCAACTTCTCTAAATGTAGGTTATGCCTCCTCTGTTAAGGCATTAAAATGTATGATGAATTAAATATTGAAAATTGGAGAGAATTCATATATGATGCTATCTTGGAAGTAGAGAAAAAATGTATGTATTTTTTAAAAGTAATTAAATAATTCTTTATTAAGTTATTTTCTTACAGTAGTAGCTTGAACAAAGGATAAATAGGAGCTATAAGTATAAAAAATACCACATAATCTTTACCAGAAAGCATAAAACTTACAAATTTTAGTACTTTTTTTAAACAGTCCTTCTGTTTTTGTGTTTTGTTTTATTTTTTATTTTTTTGGTTTTCCTTTTCTAACAATTTAGGCAGGCAAGAAAGATTTAAGAATAACACTCCTATTTTATTGAAACATGTTTTGTTTAGGCTGCATAAGGGATATTTATTATATCAATTAAAAATAGCCTCCAAAATAAATTCTCTAATGTGAACTGCTGTTGATTGTGAGGTGACAGTTGTGAGGTGACTTTTTAGCTGCTGTAATTAGCCTTATGACAGAAGCAAAGTATTGATTGTGAACTGGAGACCAATCTTGGCAGTTCGGATTATTTACACCTCCACAGAAGCATTGTATAAAATCACTAATGAACAATAAATCTGCCGTGAGCTGTTCAGCCACACCTGTTCTTGCAGCAGCAAAAATCCATTAAATGTTGAGGTTTAAAAAAGAGACAGATTCATTCATGATTATGTGTACAAATGATACCAATATTGCACTAATATGTGTATTTTAAACATTGTATTTCTAATATGATTTATCAGAGCATTACCACTTATATTCTGTAAGATTCAGATAAACTGTGAGTGAGAAATAACATAAATGAATTTATTTTTTATGGTATGTATTGTGATTGTTTGTATTTATTTAAGGAATGGCCAGTTGCATACCAGTGATTGAAACAAAGCATTTTGTGTTCTATAAATCAATAGTAATAACTGAAATACTTACACTTCTCTAGATGTATCAGTACAGTAGCTGTCCTTATAAACTATTTATTATACTTGTAGCATATCACTATATTTCTTTGAGTTTAGAAATATGATATAGTGATAGCTTCATTTCTCACTCTTAGGGCATACATATAGTCAAGGTCATGTCATCATTTTTGTTACAAACCTTGTTTCTTAACCCATAAGAAGAAATTTTGAAACATTTCAAACAAGAAATTATAAGAAGGTTGAACTTTTTATATAAAACTTTTACATATCTCTGTTTTAAGTGACCTATGTACACATAAGGATAAATTTTACTTGTGCCAGCTTATGAGCATTTTGGTAAAGAAATCTTGTTTCCAGTTAGGTCACAAGATTTATGTGGCTCTTGAGGTAATTTTTTCTTTCAGTCTTATTATTCAGGTTTCAAACCATTCATTTCCTCTTCTGTGTGTCTACCATCCGTGTGCCATCATCCACGTACAGATTCAGGCACAGTGTTCTCTACAGCTCTCATCCACATTCTCTTATCTTTCCACTTGAAACCTTACACATGTTTTGGGAAAACAGAAGACCTTCATTTGACATATCTCTGGCTAGTTTGTTGATACAAACTCTCAATTATTCCATCGAGTGGTAATGACAGCAATAAAAGGAATTTTTGTGGCATTTCTTACAATTTTCATCACTCTGCAGGACTTGACTCTCTCCCCTAGATGCCAGGACCAATTAACTCTGTAATATCTTTGCTTAGGCAAGCAGAAACACAACCGTGAAACTCAATCTTAGATTGAATATTCGTATACAGCTGTCACTAGACGGTAGCAACTTTTGTAAGTGTCACCTTCCTGAGCAACTCAAAATCCTGAGACCTGACACAGTTAAATATCCCCTATCCAGGCAATGTACTCCCCTCAGTGGGTTCAGCTACCTTCTCTTTCTTACCATTTTTCTAATATGCTGTCAGGTCCAGGTAGTACCACAAACAATGCAGAATTTGATGATCAAATTAAAAATTCACTTAAATCACTTAGTTTCATGTATCCATTTGATATCCTAATGATGTGCATCTTATGGTATAAGTAGCTTATCCTTTTATTTTCCACAACTTTTCAATAGCAATTAGAAGCCATTCTCCAGCCAAACCTGTTTTGATATTTGTCTCATCAAGACGTCAGACTCGTCTTACTGCTTTGGAATTGATAGCCTTTCTGGCTACTGAAGAAGATCCAAAGCAGTGGTTGAATATGGATGAAAGAGAGGTAAGCAATCTATTTTATTTCTATTTCTTACACATGTCAAATTAGTTTATATTTAACATAATGGAAATTGCATATTTAATGATGTTTAGTTTTAAGCTATACTAAAAATTTAATATAATGTTACAGAAATTTAGGGAAAAAGTAGGAAATGCATAATACTGCCACCTTAACAGTATTAATGTTTTGATATATTTTCTTCTAATATGTTCCTGGTGAATATTTACTTTGATATCCATATTTGTTTCCATATGTCTTTCCTTTAACATCATCACCTATGTATATTATAATATATTTGTTTTTCTATTGGTGTGTTCACTGCCCTCATGGAACTTAGAAACAATTTTGCAAAATTGACTTTCTATAAAATATATAATAACATAACCATTTTCAAAAATTTAGAAAACACTAAATGTGAAAATTAAAAACCTGTTTTTATCCTTTAACCAAATAGTAACCATCATTAAAATTGGAAGCAACTATAATTTTTTATGTCTACATAATTGTAGTCTATTATGTGGCTACCCCATTAAATAAATAACCATGCATCATTATTATTATAGGTTTTCTTTATTTAAACTTATTTCCTCAGTATAAATTTAAAAATAATGGGTCAAATAATATGGATTTTTTTTTTTAGTTTTCATATACACTGCTAATTATTTTCCAAAAGGGTTTACCAGTTCACCTTCTCCCATTGATACGTGTATTGTCAGCAGTATATGAGGGTTAAATAACAGTTTTACTGCACCCTCATTTGTTGTAACTTATCAATATATTATAGGTAAGATATTCCTTATTATTTTAATGTACATCCTAATTTGTGTGTGATTGAACTTCTTTTCATTTATTTGTTTACTATTGGTTATCTTTTTTCTTCTTTTTTTTTGGTCTGTTTATTCCTTTAAACTTTTATGTTTTGCAGTACAGCATTTTTCTTATAGATTTGTGGCAGCCTTAACAAATTAAAACACACATACACGCACACCCCTGAAATTTCATATGACATCACTTTTTTCCATATATGTTTATTACCACACACACGCGCGTGTGCGCGCACACACACACTAATCTTTATCTGATTTTATTAGTTAATTTTGCTAATTCCTTGGAATTTTTGTCTTAGTAGCTTTTTACAAATAGAGTTTTTGTGTTTTGGGGTACATTGGTGGCACAGTCAGTTAAGTGTCTGACTCGGTTTCAGCTCAGGTTGTGATCTCAGGGTCTTAAGATTGAGTCCCACGCCAGGCTCTGCGCTCAGCTCAGAGTGTACTTGAGTGTCTCTTTCTCTCTCCCTTTGCTTTCCCTCCAAATGCTCTCTCTCCCTCTCTCTCACCCTCCAAAATAAATAAATAAATCTTTAAAAAAGAAAAAGAAGTCTTTGCATTTGGGGGTTTGGGGCACCTGGATGAGTCAGTGGATTGAGTGTCTGACTCTTTGGCTCTGTTCATGATCTCAGTTGTGAGATCAAGCCCTGTCTCAGGCCCCCTGCTCAGTGCCGAATCTGCTTGAGATTCTCTCTCCCTCTGGCCCCACTTCCCTGCTCATACTCTCTCTCTTTTTTTTTTTTTTAAAGGAGAAGTGTTTGCATTTTATGTGATACAGTTAATAATCATTCTTTGTGATTCTTTCTACTACTTCTAAAGGTAGATATTCCTCTTTCCCTCCATAGATTTATAGTGATTTTCCTTTCTTGTACTTGTCTTGCTTTTTAGGGATATTTTTCTCATTGGAATTTCAATTAAAAAATAG